>NC_141038.1:46932500-47276250 GCF_052040795.2 Danio rerio | reverse complement strand
CCAGCTCTTCGTGCTAAGACTGCAAACTTTAGTGGCACAGTTTGTACTAGCTGGCCTCCGTTACATGATCATATACCTTATTCCATTTTGTCTCCTTTCCCTTTTTACTTATCTCTTCTCAATCTCATCCCACCTACAGTATTTATCAGTATCACTTCTCAACTGTTTCATCTCTTTTTTCATCATTTTTGTCCACTTGTACCTTCATCTGTTTTTGTCACCTCTTCTTCTCTCATCTGCTCTCCTTTGGTCGTCCACCTTCTATAATATGTATTGCATAAGTTCTCAGTTTCATTTATTTTCTCCACTTGTTTCTTATCTCCTATATATTCTTCTCATCTTAGCTTGCCTCTTCTAGTCTTGTATTGTCTTGTCTCATCTCCCACTGCCTCTTACATCATCAAACCTGGACACCTTTGTTTTGTTTTTCTCATAATATTGCAAGACCTCCTGTAACTTTTTTTGATTATGTCTTTTCTCCTCCTCATTTCTATCTCATTTTATTTATTCTTACATTAGCCCCTTTCACACATGTCGACCTTTCCGGAAAATTACCAGAACTTTTCTGGAAAGGTGTGTATGTGTGAACAGGCCCTTTTTGAAAATACCGGTAAATTCGTTCTGGCTATTTTCCGGAAAGAGAAGTTGTAACATTACCGGTTATCTGCCGGAATGCTGCGCTGTGTGAATGCAGAAGGAAGATTGCCCGAAAGATCATGTGCACGTCTAGAACGTGCTCACGTAAAACGTCTGCTTAAGCCAATCACAACACTCAGATGCATTTACGTCCGCGCGGTTTATGAGAATAAAAGCCTTTGAATATTTTTCCAGACACATTTAACTGCTAGAAGTTAGTCAGAAAACATTTATATGTTCATCTTAATGCCGTGTAAATAATTATCGATACGAGGCTTATGATGAGCCGTTGTTTGTTTACCTTCAAGCTTTGCGTGTGCCCGTGAAACAGCCAGTGAGCACCAGCACACACATATCAAGTACATCTCCAAATGCGAAAGTGTTTCTCTATGTTTTCCTCGAAGTTGTTCACAATAATGATTCATTCACAGAGTTGGTGATGTAGTCAGATGTATACAAATACAAGCGCAGCTGTTTAGAGGTCATTTCTGGTTAATGATGTCAGAATTTACTAGTATTTTGGAATGGATGTGTGAATGTTCTTTTCTGGAAAAATTACGTAATACCCTCGCCTGTGTGAACAGCACTTTTTTTTAATTAACCGGTCAAGTCGTTCCGGAAATTTTCCATATATTTACCGGTATCCCTGTGTGAAAGTGGCTATTGTCTACTCGTATCCTTATCCTTCTGCTTTCATCTCATAGTGTCTCCTCTCTTTTCATATTCTTTCCCATTGTCTCTTTTTGTGTACTTGCAGTTGTCATCTTTGCAATGGTTCTGTCGTCGCTGTCCTGTGATTGAGGTTAGGGACAGATGACAGACATACAGGCATGATCAGAAAGAAGAGGAAGCTTGACAGCAAAAGTGGACAGCACTGCAAAGACAGCCTATGGGAGGCAGGGAAATAGTAGAGCACATTTTCATAACTTTCAACCACAGAAGGATTACAGTGGAGTCTGATGCCCGATGGGACATTCCAGCAGCATCAGATTTATCCAGACTAACTTCAGGGAGGGTGGCGGACAAGCTGTTTTTTTTTTCATTTCCGATTCAGTCATTACTGTAACTGCTGACAGCTTTGTGTTTTCTTCTTACTGTACACACAAACCACATTTTCCCAGGATCCACAGTTGCAGAACACTACGTAACTTCTTTGGCTGCGACACCCAGGGCACTACAGTAATGGCTTCTCACAGGCCCACTCCGGCTCCTAATGATGGAGAGGGGCTTGTGGCCTGTCAACAAAGTGTGTCAGGCTCTGAATGGATGAGCTTAACTGCTTCTCAAAGTGCCGTGGATGTATTTGTGGCTCTGCCAAGCAGCGGACACACTAGAGTGAGTTTTACAGCCCAGCTGACCTGCCACCGAGGGAGCGAGAGACCCATGACATAGTGAGACTGAACCAGTGTGTGAACCGCAAAACCCCGGAGACGGTTTGCTTGTGTTTCGGTGGAGCAGCTCTGAAGCAGAACACAGGTTGAAGTCAGGGATCGTGTATATAAGAGAAGGGGGCGGTCCAGCTGACCTGGAAAGAGCCAGATGGGGAAAAAGCACCACAGAGGCCTTCTGCAAACAACATGTGGAAAGGCTTTGGCCTCTAATGTAGCGTGGAGCGTTTATGTACTGCATGCAGACCGATCTACTGTCCATCAGAGAGAAGAAGCTTTGCCGCTCGCAGCTACGCCTGTAGTCGAGTGGCCGCGACGACCTCATCTTCTGCTTCCTGCTTCCTCTTAATCTTGCCGACCCCCAGTCGGCGAAAAAGACTCCCTCAGGGCCGTTGCCTCAGCAGCTCCGCTTCAGCTGTTCAGTGTGCGGAAGTGCTTACCCACAATCCTCCCTGAGCAGGTGGCCCTTAACAGACCTCTTTGTTTTCCTCTGTCTTGCCAAAAGAAGCTAAAGGCAGAGAGAACGAGAAGCTTGTGAAAATTAATTTCTTTTTTCCCCCGCTTTGGTTTCACATCTTGGCGCTCTGCTCTTGGCTCATGCTGGCCCAAATGTATATGAAGCATTCACAGGCTCCAAAATAGGATTTCCTGCAGTTGTGTGATGTCATATTACTCAGGGTCCAAGGAAAAACGAGAAGCCCAATTTGCGCTCTGTGGTGAAACACAAAGATGGTCCGTGGGGACTAAGTTGGGTATAAATGTTTTGCAAGCGTGGCCGTTTGCTTAATCTTCTATACACTCCACACACTTTTCTCACATTCTCAGCGACCCCTTTGTGATCCCACAAGACATGTGGGGTTTTACAATTCCTCCTTCGGTCAGTAGGAAAATGTGGTATCTTTGGGCAAATGACTTCCTGAACTCTCTGATGTCTATCTCGTATCTCCTCAGCTCAGTGGCTCTATTTTGCTCCCAGAGCTGCTTGTTTCGGTCTCAGAGCCAGTGAGCAATTATGTGCAATTAGCCTTTACAATCCAGTGTTGCTTCTGATGATCTCATGGATAAATGCCATTGGGATAAAGAGAGGAGATTAGGCTTCACATTGAAATCTGAAGGATAGCCGGACGGAACAGCCTTCAAAGAGATCAGGCTGGTCCTGTACACTCAACACCTGCCTAGATAACTGATGAAGGACACCATAAGGAGACATCAAGGACAATGCTGAGAACAACTGGAACAGAACTGCATTCCTACAAAAACACACACACAAATTCTTCAAGGAACATTCCAAGATAAGTTTACTCAAACATTTTACGTCTCTCATCATTTAGTCACCCTTTTACTTGTTTCATACCGTATTGAGTAATACCAAATTTTGAAGAACGTTGGAAACCTGCAACCACTGACTCCCATAGTAGTAAAGGTTTCTAACATTTTTCTATTCTTCTTTTTTGTGTCTAACATTCATTTATTTTCTCTCTGATTAATCAGCGGAGTGATAGATAGCCGCAACCCAGTGATAGACAGCGGTAACCCAGCACTGGGAAACACCCACACATTCTTATTCACATACACACACACGCATACTCATACACTACTGCCAAACTAGCTTATTCAATTCACCTATACCGCATGTCTTTGGACTGGAACAAGTGATCTTGCTGTGAGGTGACAGTCCTAACCACTGACCCACCGTGCCATGCATTTTGGATATGCGCATAAAAAAACGGTTGATGGAAACGGCAAGATGCACATAAATTTTGAAAATGCTCTTAAAGATCAACTAAGTAGGATAAACTTTTTATCCAATAAGAAAAGATGAACATACTGTGATGTAAACACTTTTACCGAACAAATTCCAGTATGCGCATTAAAAAAGGTCATGTGATTTTGTAATGAGAGATCATGTGATGATAAAAATGTGTGCGAATAGACAAACCAGCATGCTGACCACATTGTAAAGCATCCAAAATGTTGTTTTGTATTCTAAAATGTCTTAACGATTTCGGCATTACAGTTATTATATTATAAATGACCACCAGAATCAAGAATATCTTTGCTCCGTGTCTCATGCCTTTTTTACGCTTTGACATGTTGGATGGAAGCACTGCTTTAATTGCATGTCTTTTAAGCGATATTACAGTTTTTGCGCATAAAGTTAACTTGTATTTTTGGATGGAAACATAACTAATGTGATTACAATGATGTCTATTGCACAAGTTTACAAATATGTAGGTTATCAAGCTAATCAAGGTCTTAGCAGGTGAGTTGAGGCAAGTTGGAGCTAAACTCTGCAAGGCACAGGACCCCTTAGGAACGAGATTGGTGACCCCTGATGTAGGTACTGAATATATGATGGCAAAACTAATTTGCACCTCATTTGCTTATAATTTAGTATATTAAGAAATGAATCACTTCTTCAAAATTATAAACAATGCAACAATTTAGCAAATGTTATGTACAACAGAATCATTATTTATTAAATGGGTATTTTTCTCAAATTTTCAAATTAAAAATATCTAAATGTAAAGGTTTATTTTACAGAGCGTAAACAAAAATGTTTCTATTATTAACGTCTCAATTACATGAACATAAGCATTCGCTATCTTATTTCTGAGGTAAGGGGCTGCATGGTGGCTCAGTGGTTGCACTGTCACCTCACTGCAAGAATGTCACTGGTTAGAGTCCCAGCTAGGCCAGTTGACATTTCTATGTGGAGTTTGCATGTTCTGCCCAGGTTTATGTGGGTTTCCTCTGAGTGCTTTGGTTTCCCCCACGGTCTAAAGACATGGAGTATAAGTGAATTAGGTAAACAAAAATGACCATAGTATGTGTATGCAGGTGTCCCAGTACCGACTTGCAACCGGAAGGGCATTCATTCATTCATTTTTAACCGCTTTTCCAGGGCTGGGTCGCGGGGGCAGCAGTCTTAGAAGAGAACCCCAGACTTCCCTCTGCACAGACAATTCCTCCAGCTCCTCTGGGGGATCCCGAGCCAACCAAGAGACATAGTCCCTCCAGCGTGTCCAATGTCTTTACCGAGGCCTCCTCCCGTTGGGACATGCCTGGAACACCTCTCTTTTCTCTTCCGAAAAAAGATGCCCGAGCCACCTCAGCTGACTTCTCTTGATGTGGAGAAGCAGCGGCTCTACTCTGAGTGGTGGTGGAGGTCCTCACCCTATCTATAAGGGTGCCCCCTGCCACCCTGCGAAAGAAACTCATTTCGGCTGCCTGTATCTGAGATCTTATCCTTTCGGTCATGCCCCAAAGGCTCATGACCATAGGTGAGAGAAGAAACGTAGACTGACCGGTAAATCTAACCTTTCGGCTCAGTTCCATACTGCCAGAGCACCCTCCACAGAATGCCACAAGGGACATGGTCGAATGCTTTCTCAAAGTCCACAAAGCACATGTAGACTGGTTGGTCATACTCCCATGAATCCTCATGCACCCTGGTAAGGGTATAGAGCTGGTCCTGTGTACCATAGAATGGGTGAAAACCGCATTGTTCCTCCTGAATAATAGGTTTAACTTCCTGAATCCTAGGTTCTACTGGGGGACTCAATGCCCATGTAGGTAATGACAGTGATACCTGGAAAAGAATTCGCTGTTTAAAACATATGCCGGAATAGTTGGCGGTTTATTCCACTGTGGCGACCCCTGATAAATAATAAGCTGAGGGAAAATGAATGAATGATGAATGATTTCTGTTGTAAATTACACCATTATATCATAAAAGTTCCTTCTAAGATTACTCCAGCTCTTAAAAATATTACAATATTTCATAAAATATGCCATTTTTGTTAAGAATTCTGAAGGTTTCTTTACTGAAGCTTCGCAATATTTTCCGAGGTACTGTCTTATGAGTACTGGGATTTTTACATCAGCTTCTTAGACTGCAAACACACACACAACAACACACACCAGAACTGCCCTTGAAAGCCACCATCACAACATTTTCTCTCTCAATAGAAACCAGACCACATCGCTAACCATGACACCGTGTTTGAAATGTACAAGGATAATATGCTTTCTTAACACTTAGACGAGCAAACAAACATTGGTGCGCAAACAAACAGACGAGTAAACAAATTACTCTCAGGAATTCCACAGCCACAAAGAGAGAAAAAAAAAGATGTCTTATTTTCTCTTTCTCTCGCACATGCTTTCACTCTTTCCATCTGTCCGCAGCTAAAGGTACTCGTTTGCAGACCTGCTGCTTTATGCAGTTTTTTTGTGGGAGTCAAAGACATTATAGCATTACATTTTCTGAAAAACAAACTTGAACCCTGTTGTGCCTTCTCCATCTGGAAACGGTAGAGGGCTTGTCTGAAAGATAAAAACGATATGAATCGCTTCTGGCAACGCAAACAGACAATCTGGGATCAATTACGGGGACAGCGTTCTGAAAGTAAAAATGGAGGAGGGGAACCAAGAACTGCAGTTTCGTCCAGACACAAACACACACACTTGACTACTAATGCTATCTGTGTTCTCAAGCTTAAATACGGTGTCTATAGAGTTGGTTTTTCTATGAGTAATCGCAATTAATAAGGGAGTTTCAGAAACAGACAGAACAGGCCAGCTGTATTAGTTTGCGGGATCACTCGTGCTGTAATTACAAACACAAATATGTGTCCGTTAAGTTGCAGATGTTGTGCGAATGAAAATCATTAATGCTTCATTCAAACAGTCACATTCGTGCCTAATATCTGGAAAAGCGCACACGCTGATTTAACTTACATGGAGCCACAAACTGTGAAACATCTGCCGGGCAGCCCAGGAGGAGCAGTGCATTGTGGGAGCAGCGGCGCTTAATGAAAGGAATATGAATAGCACAAAGTAAAAACAGAGAGAAAACAGGAGGGAATCGGAGGAGAGGAAGAAGAAAGGAGGAAGAGAGAGAGTGAGACAAAAGAAAGTAATGCAGGCCAGATTGTAAGGCACTCTCGCTCCAGATGAGGCATAGTATTTTTGCAAGCAAGAAACCTGGAATCACAGTGACTTAATTTATCATAACAAAGATTCCATTACAAAGCATAACTTTATTTAAAGTGGTAGTTCATCCAAAAATGAAAATTCTGTTAGTGTTTACCGACCCTCTACTTGTCCCAAATCTGTTTGAGTTTTAATCTTCTGTTGAACACAAAAAAAGATCTGTTAAAAAAAAGCTGTAGTGTTTTAATATAGTACTTTGCGTTTCTACTATGCATGTCAATGGATACATCAGTTTTCTTCAGAATAGATTCAACTTTACTGTCATTACACATGTGCAAGTACAAGGCAATGAAATGCAGTAAAAGAAATGATCAGGAACAAACCAATATCCAAAAGCTTCTGTTGGGTGTACGATGTAAAGGCTCTACTGTTCTGCACGAACAGACCCAAAATTAGCAGGAAAAATACGGCAAAACTACAGAAAAATGGAGAGCCGCTGAGCATTGCGATGTTTACACACAGCCATCTTGGTCATATGTGATCTACTTTTCAGACATCTTGTTTGTGTTCAACAGAAGAAATGGTAACACTTTATTTTGACGGTCCAATTGAGTATTAATGTCTGCTTAATATCTGTTGATACTGCTCCTTTAACAGAAATTTAACTTACTATAAGAAACTATGCAAGTACATGTCAACTTACATTAACCCTAACCCCGATCTAATAGACTACTTATAATCTAATGAGAATTAGTAGGCATGTGAAAGCAATGTAACTTAAATTCAACAAACGGACCATCAAAATTGAGTGTGACTGAAGAAATAAATTTATAAATTTGTGAGTAAAATTACTATTCATTTTTGGGTGAACTAACCTTTTAAGTGTGCTAATTGTAAGTTTCAGTCTTCTTTTTATGTGCTGCTCAGAAATATACGTATTGTGTAGCATATAAAATACTTTTTCACATACAGCAGTTTTACATTCTTTTCTATAAACTAACAAATATGTGGAGCAACTAAGTCCGTAAAGAAGTTGAATTAGCCCCGTTTATTTTTTTCCTCAATTTCTGTTTAATGAGGGAAGTTTTTTGTTCAACACATTTCTCAACATAATAGTTTTAATAACTCCTCTATGATGACAGTAAATAATTTGACTAGATTTTTTCAAGAAACTTCTATACAGCTTAAAGTGATATTTAAAGGCTTAACTAGGTTAATAAGGTGAACTAGGCAGATTAGGGTAATTAGGCAAGTTATTGTATATTGATGGTTTGTTCTGTAGACAATCAAACAAAAACATATAGCTTAAGGGGGCTAATAATATTGACCTTAAAATAGTGGTTAAAAAATAAAAAAATGCTTATATTTTATCCGAAATGAAACAAAAAAAGACGTTCTCCAGATTTCTCTCCATATTATCAGACATACTGTGAAAGTTTCCTTGCTCTGTTAAGCATAATTTGGGAAATATTAAAAAAATAAATAAACAAAAATCAAAGAGGGTGGGAGATGGGGGCTAATAATTCTGACTTCAACTGTATATATATGGGACATTCTACCAACAAATGTGGCAACAATTCAATGATAGAGCGCATCCTTGATCACTTTCAGCTTCTCCTCCATCAAATAATGCACACAATTTATGTTAAATTTATTGCAAATGTGACAGGACTGGGGACAATTGTAAAATAGCATTTATTTATAGAATTTGTAGAATAATTGATGTGAATGATAACAACTTAAACTTGCTATTTCTGAAGTTTTTTTTCTAAATAACAGTTTTTAGCATAACAAAACTATTAAAGCTGTAGGTTCAATTGGCTAAGGACAAGGACAATGGCAGGGTTTGTAAATTTGTAAAGTGTTTTTAATAATAAAAGTTCAAAGGAAAACCTGAGAATGAAATAATTGACCATCAGTCAATTTAAAAAAAAAATGTTAGAATGTATATATGTTTTTATTTTAGGGACAGATAGTGTGCGTTTCTGGTAGAATGTCCCCTTTTTATCTAAATAGGAATATAGGAGTTAACTTAAGCTGCAAAATAATATTGAGATAGTAAATAATAAGATTAATTGAAAGTTAATTTCCAGTATAAAATGTAAATAAGCTTATTGACAACATACTGCAAAATGTATAGGCCTACTTTTATATGCTAACTATGCTATTAGTATTTAAAAAGTAAACTACCAGTAGGCATATAACTATTGTACTGTAATAAAGTTACTGTGCAAAGGAAAAAGTTGTATATTTCCTATTACTGTTGAAATAGTACACTGTAGGCTACTAATACTTTAATATTTGAATATAAAACATTAGAATAAAAGTCATTATAAAAATGTGCTTAGGCGCTACCATTTAGCATTAGCAACCTCAAATGTGCACTATTTATCCATAGTGTACATTCCTACACATTTACGTTTTCACCACATTCTGTCTTTGTTGTTAAATGTGTTCTTGTCATGTTTATTGCTCTCGTTATGTAGTTAATTAGATAGTGAGTTAACTTTATTTATCCCCTAAGGGAAATTTCATTTGCAGCATAAACTCACAGAGATTTCTGACATTTTACATTTGGCATTTATATAGATAAACAATCATTTTAAAAACCTAAAGCACTGGTACCCATCCTCTAAATGAATATCCAGTTTAATGGCTATCAACTGAGAGAGGTGGAATTTAAAAACTCAATTGCTTGAAGTATTAATGATAATTTTTCCTATTTCTCACACATCTGAGAACAAAATATCGCTGACCTGATGGTAACAATTGAAAGGTGTCTAATAAAGGATGTCTCTCATCATCAACAAGCATGGTAGCTTAATACACTTTCTTTGTATATACTATCAATGCTGTTTAATTTTATTCCCCACAACTTCCTGGCTGTTGTTACTATCTTCTCCAGTGACCTCTTCTGGGCCTCAGCATTTCCATACCAATTGATTACAAAAAAATGTTGCAATACTTTCAATAAAACACTATAAAATATGATCAACAATGTGTTGTCAACATTTAAAGACAATAGTTTCTTTAAGAAGTACGTTCTCTATTGAAGCCTTTTCCTTATACACTCAGTCCATACATCCCGCTTAAGTTGTTTGTCCAACAACACACACAATTATTTATAATTTGTTACTAACTGAATTTGCTCCCCAATAATAAATGTGGGATGTTTTTTGCTTTGTGCTCTCTCTCTAAAATCAATAACCATCTCATTAGTTTTAGGAATACTTAGGAGAAGGTTTGATTAAATATTATGTATATATAAATATCATAAACATCATTATTGTTGCCATAAATGAACATATTTTGTCGCTGTTTGTGCAGCTTGTTGTGTCAGAAATGACATTTTCCTCATCTGTATACTAAAAGGATGAACTAAAGGGTAATTATGGAATTAAAATATTTATTAAAAGCATTGATAACATGTGGAGCTTACAGTAGTTTATATTGCTTGATTGAATAATTAGAAATGTGCAGTATTTCATGAAATAAACATCGCTAACACTACCACATGCTAGAATGTTACGAAGTTCCATAACAAAATGTAAGTTAATCAGGAAAGCGATAAACTGTTCAGATGTCTGTTTACTGGAGTAAGCCATGGCTTTCCTTCAGACTTCAACTACAACCACCAGTTTCAACATACTTACCTGAAAGTTTCTAGAGAGATTAAAGTTCATGATTAGCATCTTCAGGTATTTAATTCGTTTATGTACTGTTCTAACAGTTGTTGTCTGCGGAATAGTAGCCCTACAGCAACCGGTTGGATGTTTTTGTAGCTCACAATAGTTTCTGCTCTGATACTCGCGCCATTTTAGACAAGACTCTATCGCCATCTTGTGGCTATGCATGTATTCTGCGTTACAAATAAGGCCTTGTTAATGTCTTAGTCGAGTGTATAAGATGTCTAGAGCGATGGTGGAGAAAGTCTGATATATTTAAAATACTTTTTAGATATAAACAGATATGCAGATATATTATAAGTGGATATAATAAATTAAATATTTTATAAACCTCTGATGCATTTACAATAGAAGTAATTCACTGTGTTGCATGTCAAGCCTAAGATTAACGTAATAGAGTTGTTTGGAGGATATTACTAATACTGTTACTAATTACTAAATATTATTGATAACATATTTTAATATATTAATATTTAATGAATAATTTAATTATTTTAATTATATTTAGAACATAACATGAATAATATATTACTGCAAATAATAATATCTTACTATAAAGTAATAAATTCTGTAATCGCTTTTGACAGTCTTGAATTAAATTCTAATGTAATATTCATTAACAAACCACCAGGTTCAGAAAGTGTGTTGTTATTTTAGTAAACACACTTCCCTGTTGAAAACTCCAGCTTAAACCAGCCTAAGCTGGTTGGCTGGTTTTAGCTGGTTGACCAGGCTGGTTTTAGAGGGGTTTTGGCCACTTCCAGGCTGGTTTCCAGCCATTTCCAGCCTGGTCTTAGCTGGTCAGGCTGGGAGATGACCAGCTAAAACCAGCTTGACCAGCCTAGCCAAGCTGGGAGTCCAGCCAAAACCAGCTATATCCAGCTTAAACCAGGCTGGTCAAGCTGGTTTTAGCTGGATTTGGCTGGTCATTTTCCAGCCTGACCAGCTAAGACCAGGCTGGAAATGGCTGGAAACCAGCCTGGAAATGGCCAAAACCCCTCTAAAACCAGCCTGGTCGACCAGCTAAAACCAGTCAACCAGCCTAGGCTGGTTTAAGCTGGATTTTTCAGCAGGGTTGCGGCACACTTGCAGGTAGCAGAACATCTCCCACCTCCCATAACAGGGGCTGCTAGGAGATTCATGAATTATTTAGTGCCTCATTAGCCCTGCAAAATCTCGCATTAGCCCAATTAACACTACAGTGCACCAGCGTTAACACACCAATCAACAGGTAATTTTACAAGACCCAGGATTGAGGAACACACATCCCACCCATGTGCCATCCTGCACACCTGCACATATAACGCAATTATTATGCTAGCTAGGGCATGCATACACACAAAATGTGAATTCATTCACGCTCTGCTTGGATATGTGCCTTGATAGTGGGGATAAAATTTAGAGAACAACCTACAATTTCCTAAGTTTTGAGTCACTTTTTAGTTACCTGAACAGACAGACAGACAGATAGACAAATAGACAGATAGACAGATAGATAGATAGATAGATAGATAGATAGATAGATAGATAGATAGATAGATAGATAGATAGATAGATAGATAGATAGATAGATAGATAGATAGATAGATAGAGAGACAGACAGACAGACAGACAGACAGACAGAAAGATAGATAGATAGATAGATAGATAGATAGATAGATAGATAGATAGATAGATAGATAGATAGATAGATAGATAGATAGAAAGATAGATAGATAGATAGATAGATAGATAGATAGATAGATAGATAGATAGATAGATAGATAGATAGATAGATAGATAGATAGATAGATAGATAGATAGATAGATAGATAGATAGATCAATTTTAAAACAGATTTCATAATATACATATATTAAAAAGCGATGAACCAGGCTGTTTCCTGTTACGAGTCAGCAATATTGTTGGATTTTGTGGGGTGAGTTTTGGTTTATTTTAATATTCTGGATGTACGGTTCGTTGGTTCGTTGGTATATTTTGTAAAAAAATGTAGCTATAGGCTAATAATCTCTTAGTTCAACGGTGACTCTTAAGCTGCGTCCGAAATCACATACTTAAATATAGCATGCTAAAAACAGTATGTGAGCAATATGTGAGTATGTGAGTAGTATGGCCGAATTAATAAAATTTGAAAATCAGTATGCGAGAAGTACCCAGATGACCCACTTCCAGCAAGATCCTGAAGTGCACATCTGATGGACGCCACGATATCCTGTGATGCCCCGCTTAAGAATTCATTAATGGCAGTGATGCGACGCAACTGTTGCTGATAGGTCACGTGATCATAAAAAAATGGCGGATGTAGTAGGTCCAAGTTCCATTCAAACTACTCAGATTCATACTGTATTGAACGTACTTTTCTAACAGTTGAGTAGTAAATTTAAATTCAAATGCAGTACTGAGTAGTAGGCGGTTTCGGACGCAGCCTAAAAGGAAGCAGCCAGGTTTGCCAGGTTTTTCTGTTGTCACCAGCGATATTTGCTGGATGTTTCTGTATTTGCATGTGTTATGAGAATCAGCATGTACATGTGTTGTTAAATGTCAAACGGATGTTGTTTTCTCAGTTTGTTTCCATTTTTCTATTTGCAAATGTTTCCTTGCACAAATTTTGTGCAGTCTTTGTCACCATAACAAATATGAGACTAGGTTAAAACATTCAATTAAAGTTTTAACCTGGCAGTTAGGGGTTGTCTCTATTTTCCAAAATCTTTTGGAAAAAGTTTTTCTAGTCTATGCATTCACACATAATGTAAATGTATACATATTTGCATAAATTTATAGTAGAAATTTAAATAAGAAAAGGACCTACAAATTCCAACATTTTGACATCACTGGTTAGTGCTATCTGCAGTTATTGCAACAGGAGTAAAAGCTGTTTTTTGCATATTTTATGAGATAAATATAGTCTGAAGCACAGTGTAAAACACTTAAACTAGATATTTGAAAAAATAACTAATCAAAATTAGAGATCCTCCTAGGTATGGAGTTTTTTAATTATCTTTCATTTGTTTTATTTTCAGCTTAGTCCCTTTATTAATCTGGGGTCACCACATCAGAATGAATCGCCAACTTAGGGTGCTTTCACACCTACACGTTTGTTTCAGAACCTGTCCCGTTTGCCCAGTTAGTGCGGTTCGTTTGGCATATGTTGAACCACCAATCGCTCTTGGATCCACACCAAATCAATTGCTCCGAGATCGATTGAATGAGGTGGTCTCGGCTCGATTGAAATGAACTCTGGAGCGGATCGATTGCAGTGAGAAAATAAATGATCCAAGCGTGATTATATCACTGCGTTTTATGGATATGTAATAGGCATAAGGCTATATGAAGAGAGAATTATGAGTAGGGCGGGAAGTTGCGCGAGTCTCCGGATGCCCGCAAACGAGTGATAATCTCGCGTCTCCCTCCCAGTCCTCGAATAGGCTACGTCGCTCACCCTTCTCACCCATCGCATCTCTCCTCACTCTTCAGACACGTCGCGCGCACCTTTTCAAACACCACCAAACCACCACCTCTCCTGACAGCTGAGCGGGACTCTGCAAAATAAACCCTGACACTGACCAATGTGAGGAGAGTTTACTCACACGTGACTTGTTTTAGCTCTTTTGGTCCGATTATAAACTTTGCAGTGTGAAAGCGAACCGCTCCAAGAGCAAAGAGCAACAATGTAACATTTGTAATCTCTGTTTCGGAACAACTGAATCGATTCACAGGTGTGAAAGCACCCCTATCCAGCATATGTTTTACGGAGCGGATGCCCTTCCAGCTGCAACCCATCACTGGGATCACTTTGTTTCGAGTGTGATCTTGAAAAATCTCAGTATTGAGGGCTGTTTAGCCCTTCCCCTTAGCTCTACGCCTTCAAACTAAAGAGAATTGGGACACCCCTACCCTTTCATGTGAACGTGCAAAAGGAGGGGTAAGGGAAAGGGCTAAGGGGTAGAACTTGGATTGGGCCTTATTATCATAGTAATATGAAGCAGAGTAATTACTGATGAGAGATGAATATGATGGGAGCAGCAGAGCTTTTATTATGCCACAGTCCACCTGTTCTGGTTCTGCTCGTGATCACATGGGGAAGAAGCAGCACTGTTTTTTCAGCCTAAATACATTTTAGGCCTCTGTTATAATGCTGCTCTGTGCAGCCTAATAAAAAACAACATATTTAGCTTATTTTTTTGCATATTTGATGTTTTACTCTGTTCTATAAAACCAATCAAGGGTGTGTGATGTCATTAGCATGGCGATACAGCACATCCGAAGTGAAAAAAATATATAATTAAATGCAATTAAAATACACTTAAATACCCGCAAATACATTTTTAGTACATTGTTATTTTTTTGTATTAAATAAAAGTTTGATGGTTTTACACTATAAATATACTAATTAAAAGTATGTTTATACTTCAGTAGGACTTTAGTACACTTAACTAAAGTATACTGATTCCAGTAGTACTTAAATAATTTTTTAGTGTACTACAATACAAGTACAATACAGAAAAAACATCCAAAAGAGTTTTATTAGTGTAACCCGAGGAGTGACACAAACAACAGAGATAGGTTCCACGTGCATGTACTTCTACTACAAAACCCCTGGGATCCCTTTAAAATATATTCTTTAAATAAATTTTTAGGATGTTAAAAGCACATTTTAGATCAGCTTCATGGTGTCTCATAATAGCACAGTTGAGTACACTTAGATGTACTTAAGTTTATCTTAAAATGTACTTAATACTAATTTTTAGTACATTAAATACAAAATTATTTTGGGAAAATGAAGCACTTTTAATACAGTATTTAGCACACTGCTTTCACATTTTGTATATTCTTTTAATATATTACTATTATGCTTTAAGCTATTCTTAAATGTATTTATAAATGTTTAAAATTAGGGTTCAAGTGTATTTCTAGTTATAACTAAATATATTTTTTTAAATACAGATATAGTATGTTAAAAGCACATTTTAGATCAATTTCAGGGTGTCTCAAAATAGCACAGTTGAGTACACTTAGATGGTATTAAGTTTATCTTAACATATACTTAATACTATCTTTTAGTACTTTAAGTACAAAATTAGTTTGTGAAAATAGAGCACTTTTAGTACATTACTGAAAAGTATACTATGTATACTTAAATAAAGTGCTTTTTTGTGCACTTTTTTTTACCTGGGATGGTCCATTTCTGGATTCAAACATTCTTCGAAACATCTAGGATAATGCAAGTATTTAGGTCAGCAAAACATAAAACATTGTTCTAGTGGTTTTTGGATATTATAATGAAAAAATCTTGCATATTGAGCCATTAACTGGCCTGTTTTCACGGGCTTTGGAGGCTTTTTCCAGCAGTGAGGATCATGTACCATCTATGTGCCATCCTGCACCTCTGCCCATAAAACGCATCTGGTTTAGGTGAACATTGTGATGCTGAGAGATGCTTGAAAATGCAGTTTTGCCTTTTATGTGGCAGCAGATGAGAGCGGCAGCAGGCTAATACTGAGAGCTTTCAGAAACGAGGGTCATTCACGGCGAGGAGCAGGTTAAGATGACTTACAGACACAATGGCAGGGGTATTGTTGTCACCACGGAAACCATTAGTTGCCAGGCAACTGACCTATCAAGGCAAGACTGTGAGCGTGTCAACTAATGATGGGATTCCAGCAGCTCCGAGTGTTAAAATACATCTGCGTGATGTTTGAGTGTGTGTGTGTGTGTATGAGGGAAAGAGAAAGAGCGAATGGATGAAAGAAAGGAAGGTGGGTGGCAATCTGTGGGAAGAGTAAAGTATTGCTTTGAAAATGTAAAAAGATCAGAGATTGATGGTATTGAAACTGCAAACATGCACAAAATGCGCTTTCAGTCATTGAGGAGAATGAATTGGTGGGGAGTGACTCACTTTGCCTTCAGCGAGAGTGTTTTGACTAAACGTCCATTAACACAGTCTTTGTATGAAGTGTACCTGGCCTTGGAAGTGTTCCAGCCTTGAATGAACCTTCTATCATCTGTGACACGTCCTTCGGTATTTGAGGACATACGGCACCGAGTGGCTGCTATTTCTCATCAAAGAAACAATCACAGAACAAAGACTGAGCAGCAGACCAAGATGAAATCACCTTGCCACAAATTGATCTATGCAAAATCTATAGGAGGTCCATAGAGTCGACCATAGAGTGGAAAAATGAGTGTTATTTACTTTTTAAATGCACTTTTCCCACTTCAACTTTGGTAAGCCATGCATTGTAAGAGCGCACTGAAACATTTGAATGGTATTTATACAGGTTTTAATTAATTATATGATATTTGAAACACTCTACTTGCATATGTGCCTTGATTTATGGTGGAGATTAAATTAAGGGAACAACCTAGAACCTACAGTACAATTTTTAACGTTTCGATGCTACTGCTTATTCCACTGCTACAGTACACTACCTGACAAAAGTCTTGTCTTCGATCCTAGTTGTAAGAACAACAAATAATAACTTGACTAGTTGATTATTTGTAAAAGTGTCAGAAGGGGGATTTTTCAGATGAATTATCTGTTGAACTGCATCCTGATCATCACAAATATTGCAGAAGACCTTTTGGAACCTGCATGAACCCAAGATTCTCATAGAAGTTTGGTGAAGGAAAAATCATGGTTTGGGGTTTCACTCATGTACAAAGGGGTGTGCGAGAGATCTGCAGAGTGGATGGCAACATCAACAGCCTGCGGTATCAGGACATTTGTGATGCTTTTTCAGCAGGATAGCGCTCCTTCTTATACTTCAGCCTCCACATCAAAGCTCCTGAAAGCAAAGAAGGTCAAGGTGCTCCAAGATTGGCCAGCCAAGTCACCATACATGAACATTTTTGAGCATGTCTGGGGTAAGATGAAGGAGGAGGCATTGTAGATAAATCCAAAGAATCTTCCTGTACTCTGGGACTCCTGCAACAATGCTTTCTTTGCCATTCCAGATGACTTTATTAATAAGTTATTTGAGTCATTGCAGAGATGTATGGATGCAGTCCTCCAAGCTCATGGGAGTCATACACAATATTCATTCTTTTTTCCACTACACCATGACTTTTTATTCTATACTGTACATTATTTCTGTTAGGTGACAAGACATTTGTCTAAGCAATGTCCGACCTAACGGTCTGAGTTAAATAATTTAAAAAATTAAGGCATGATCGTGTTTTATTTTGGTAAAATAAGCATAATCTAGAGGTCTTTGCCTTCCATATAAGCCACTTCTGATACCAAATGATCAACTAGAAGTCAAGTTCCCAAAACTTGGATAGGTGACAAGACTTTTGTCAGGTACTGTAAATGTGTTTAGATAAAGGGATGAATATGGTCAGCAACAATATTCAGGTCAGTTGTGGAATTTAAAAGATGCTCAGCTGATACTAAATCTCAGTGTGCCAAGAAAATATTCCCCACACCATTACATCACCAGCAGCAGCCTAAATGCTTGACAGCAGAAATCTAGACTCATCAGATCTGTGCGATTTTGTCATGCCTGTGCAAATTATAGCCTTCTTCCACTGCTGTAGCTCATTTGCTTCAAGATTTGAGATGTTGTGCATACAGAGATCATGTGCCATGGTTGTAATGAGTGATTGTTTGAGTTACCTTAGCCTTTCTATCAGCTCAATCCAGTTTGGCTATTCTTCAGTTTTGGCATCAATAATCCAATTTTAATTGATGTTCACCATATATTTTCTCTTTTTGGACCATTCACTGACACACTATTTTCCACTCCATATGCACCAGACATCTTCTTATAAGATTCATTGAAAACAATGTTTAATTCTGAGTGTGTTTAACACTTGGTGAGTGGGCTTGACAAACCACCTGGGGCAGTTTGGGGTAGCTGTGGCCTACTGATCAGGGAGCTGGACTTGTATTCCAAAGGTTTCAGGTTCAATTCTTGGTTCTGGCAGGAGTTTAAGGTAGAAGAATGAACAAACAGCCCTATCTTGAACCCTCGATACCAAGCTGAAGTACCCTTGAGCAAGGCATCCAACCCCTAATTGCTCTCCAGGTGCTGGAACTCTGGGTGTCTGATCGCAGGGTGCTTGTGTGTGTATTCTCTCTTCTCACTCATGTTTAAGCACTTGGAAGGGGCAAAAGCACCGCTTTTTATATGGGTAATCACACTTGACAATACTCATTTCACTACACCAGTAAAATCTCCTCTCCATATGCATCAGACACTTTTTTTAATCAACTCTCCATGTTTTTTTCCCATTTTTCAATTGTTATAGTATCCTTCACACAGGTGAGTGGGCAAGACAAACCACCTGTAGAAGACACTCTTTTCCTCTTCATATGCATCAAATATTTAATTAAAAGCACCTCATACATTCATTCATTCATTTATTTTCTTTTTAGCTTAGTCCCTTTATTAATCTGGGATCGCCACAGTGGAATGAACCACCAACTTATCCAGCATATGTTTTTACACAGCGGATGCCCTTCCAGCTGCATTCCATCACTGGGAAACAGCCATACACACTTATTCACACTCATACACTACAGACAATTTAGCCTCCTCAATTCACCTGTACTGCATGTCTTCGGACTGTGGGGGAAACTGGAGCACCCGGAGGAAACCCACGCGAACGAGGGAGAACATGCAAACTACACACAGAAACGGAAACTGACCCAGCCGAGGCTTGAACAAGCGACCCATCGACCTTCTTGCCGTGAGGCGACAGCACTACCTACTGCGCCACTGTGTCGCCGAACTCAAGGAGAACATGCAAACTCCACACAGTAATTCCAACTGAACCAGCTGGGACTCGAACTAGAGATCTTCTTGCTGTAAGGCACTTTTTATAATCACCTTATACTTCTTGGAAAACATTGTGCAATTCGGAGTTTGCTTCATACAGGTGAGTGGGCTTGACAAACCACCTGTAGAGCACATTCTTTCCTCTTCGTATGCCCGTATCCTCAGGGGGGAAAAATCATAACTAACACAGGCCTTTTTCAGAAAATTACTGGCAATTTTCTAATAAGGGATCATTTGTGAACAGGCCATTTTTGAAAATACCGGTAGACCGGGGTGGGGTGGGAGGCGGGTGGTGGGGATGTCTAGGTGTCTGTACTATGCACCAAGTTTTGTGCAGCCGCTGCGATTGGATATTATACCAAAATTGACGATGCGGTGGTGTTATAGATTGTACCAAAAAGCTGAGGCCGGGGTGGGGGGTTGGCCACCACCAATGTGCAGCATCCACTTGGATGATGCTACGGCAGCCACAAGACAACAGCGCCAGTGCAGCTGTAGATAGAGTGTAGAGACAGTGAGAAAGTCAATTCAGTGGATGGGATTGATTGGGAGGCCATGATGGAGGGAATTTGGCCAGAACACCAGGCTTACACTCCTACAATTTACAAGAATGGGATTTTTAATGACCACAGAGACTCAGCACCTCGGTTTAAAGTCTCATCCGAAAGATGGCACTCACTGACAGTATAGTGTCCCCTTCACTACACTAGGGCATTAGGACTCACACAGACCAGACTGAGTGCTCGCTGTTGGCCTCACTAACACCTCTTCCAACAGCTACCTAGTTTTCCCATGTGGTCTCCTATTTAGGTATTGACCAGGCTCAGCCCTGCTTATCTTCAGTGAGTAACCAGTCTTGGGCTGCAGGGTGATATGGTTGTAAGTTGTTTTGGATCAAATTGTCTGATAAATGAATCAACGTAAATGTGACCCTAGAGATTGCTGTGCATGAAAATCCCTGCAAGTTTCTGAAATACTGTCTGGCACCAACAACCATGCCACACTCAACATCACTTAAATCGCATTTCTTCTTCATTCTGATACTTGAACCTCAGCAGATTGTCTGGTGAAAGTAATGCCAATTATGAAAGTAATGTCTTGTGAATGACTTCAGATCATGCATTTTACCTCAAACACCATCAAACACAACAATGTCTGTACTGTAAATACAAAATGAAGAATGACTTGATTCCTTGCACATTAAACCTAAAATGAATAACAAGAGTGATTCAATATTATCTTATCCTTCAAATGCAGCTTGAACCAGTTCTGAGTAAATATGCTGATAATAACCATAATGTAAGACTCTGAAATATTAGTGTGTAACTACTGTTTTCTATGCTTAATATCTTCAGTTTTCCACGGGGACTCATCCAGCCTGCTCTTTCTTTCCGCCGGTGGCTGTCTGTGATGGAGTTATTTCATTTTTCTATAAAACACTGATGTGGGGGAAGCTCCAGGTCTCCAGAGAACCACTAACAAGCTAAATTAAACTTGTGAAAGACAAACAAGGCAACAAAAAAACGCAGTGGCACACACACACATTTCTCTTTAACCCACCTCAGTTCCTCCCAAGGCTAATTAAAAGCACTTCATAATTACTTAAGTCACTGATTTGGCTGCGTAATTAGATGCTGTTTCTTCCAATTGCTCCTGTTGCACCAGATATTCTCCTAAGCAGTTTTTAGATTTGGTATGTTTACGGTGTGTGAGGTTGCTGGTTCGAGTCCCGGCTGGGTTAGTTGGCATTTCTGTGTGGAGTTTGCATGTTCTACCTGTGTTGGCATGGGTTTCCTCCCTGTGCTCTGGTTTCCCCCACAGTCCAAACACTGCTATAGGTCAGTGGTCCTCAACCACATTTCTGTATCGGTCTGTGCATCAATTACAAATTATTCCCGTTTTATTTATTATCTGAGTCTGAACGATTTTTTATTTTGAAAAGTCTTTTATTTAGAAACATTACTGTATTCTCTCGCTTACATCTCGGTCACTAGAGCGCCCAACTTTAACCCACAAAATGCAAAATGTCTAAGAAACTCAACGTCTTTGGAAAATTTATTTGCTAAGAGGAAAAGGCCCAGTGAAGGGCCTACGAACTGCCAAGGAAGGGATCAACAACCCATTTGTGAACAAATCAGGTGAATCCACCATGGCTGTGCAAGAAGATCAACTTTTTTCAGGGGCTGTTCGCATTTAGCGTCTTTTCATTGCTGTTTCTTAACATGCGCTCTTCAGGGATCTTGCGTCCTCGTGTTCTCCTGTAACGTCATCATCAGCTGCCAAGGTTCAGTTCCAAAACTCAAGACCACAAGACCGAAGGACACGTAAAAGTTCCCGAATATGTTCTTGATATCAAGGACGCATAGATGCAGACTTGAGCGGAAAACTCGCTCCAGAAGAAGGTGGGAAGCGCAGCATTCTATATAGATTTATTATTAAAGTTCAGAGCTATGACTTATTTGACGGTGAAAGTAAACATTAACATGAAAATCTTTATAAAGGCATAAACGCATTAACAGTGTTTATTTGCTGAAATTCATATTAAAATTAGTTTTATTTGTATTGTGCAACGTATATTTATAATGTTTTACGCATATAGTACATATTGAAGGGGAAAACCAATAAATCGCTGTATGAATGCTGTAATGTTTAAATAATTTTCCCTTAAAAGCGCATAAAGGTCATGTGACCATAGGGAAGACCCAGGGAAGAACACAGCATCTCATTTCTCACAGGACGCGTTTTCTGTTATCGCGGTCTCCCGAGTTCGTTCTTGCGAGGTAACTTGGCAAGAGCGGTCTCCACAAGAGTCTGTTCTCTGTGTTTTTGGAATTGAGAAACAGCCCTAGAGTTTGTGCAAGTTAATTATTTCCAATGGAAGTGTGCGCAAGTGACGTGACGTGCTCGCGACTTCCAGACGCACACTCCCAGTTGACTGAATAGCAGGAGTGCACCGCGAGTCACATTAAAAGAATTGACCGTTCAGCTTCAGCTTGTATAGAATAAACACATTTCGGTAAACTAATTACCTCAAAAAACACAGAACACCTAAACACTGCAGTGCTTTGTCATTTTTTCCATGAATAAAATTTGTATTTTGTATGTTGCTGGTCGCCTAGCGACCTACGAAAAACCACCTCATTTGAGAAGTGTGAGTGCTCTGAATCTGAGCGCGGTTCACTTGGGCTTTGGCGGGGTACTCTTATGTGTGAGTGCAAAACGTGCCTGAGCCCGAAACTGAAAGTGAGACGTGACTTTAAAAGGACTGATTCATATGGATTTATTAATCATTCTTGCTGTTCAATGAGCCCAAACTGTCTTAGATTATTAAAGACGCAATCCCCTCACTGCACCACAGCTGCACCTTCAGCAAACCTCCTAATACCTGCAGCACGAGGACTTTATGATTGTTTATGATTGTCAAAAGTGGCTGATCTGTTCGGCGAAGTATTTGACTGTGTGTCACCGCATCCCAAACGACTTAAATGATATAAATGAAGAAATCTCCACTGTGCTAGGAGAAATTGCTTACTGATCAGCACATCATCAATGACGTAAGCATGTCCAGGCCGGAATATTATGTAAGTGCGGGCCATCAGGAGAGATGGGAGGGGGGACAATCGTGCTTTGGCCCGGTTCAAGACAACTGTACATGGTGTGGGTACGCCCTAAGAGTGTATGGATATTTCCCAGTACTGGTTTGCACCACACAGGCTCATTCTGACAACGTAGCCCTATATACATTTCAGGAGATTGTAAATTATGTAGCCAGAAGTACGTGTGGCTGCATTTTATCCTTAAAACGAATGCTACAGGGCAGTGTGATGCTGTTCCTTTTCACGCTTACCAGTTGACCAATTACCTTTGTATGGACGAATGTTACCAGTTTGTCTGGTGGCTCGACATGTAAGTTGTTGGACTTAAGATGCAGAGTGGATTTAATTGAGACAATGGAGTTGGAGTCGGTAAAACAAAAACAGTTCAAAGAGCAGGTAAGACAAAAAAAAAATAAACAAGGAAATAACAGTGAGAATGTGGTAAAATCTGAAAACGTTTCTGGATTGCTTTTCAAAACACTGGGTTTAGGGAAGTAGGTAGGTGGGTCAGTCGGTGCTTTTTAAAATACTATTGGTTGGGTTTAGGGAAGGGGGTGAGTGGGTGATATTGGTCAGTTGGTCAGTCAGTTTAGTCAACAGCAGCCTCTGGTGGATTTACGTGAGAACAGCAGGTGCGAATGGCATTCACGAAAGAAATTTGAGATCTAAAAAAAGAAGGATACACTACAGCCTCTGAAATAATAATGTAAATGATGTATTTTGCTCTCTCCAGAAATTTTTATAGGGGTACATTTTCAGAATGAGCCTGGGTTGGAGTTGCAGCTGGAAGTGCCTCCGCTGTGTAAAACATTCATTCATTCATTTTCTTTTCGGCGTAGTCCCTTTATTAATCTGGGGTCGCCACAGTGGAATGAACCACCAACTTATCCAACATATGTTTTATGCAGTGGATGCCCTTCCAGCTGCAACTCACCTCTGGGAAACATCCACACACTCATTCACACTCATACACTACCGACAATGTAGCCTACCCAATTCACCTGTACTGCACGTCTTTGGACTGTGGGGGAAACCGAAGCACCCGGAGGAAACCCATGTGAACACAGGGAGAACATGCAAACTCCACACAGAAACGCCAACTGACCCAGCCGAGGCTCGAACCAGCAAACTTCTTGCAGTAAGGCGACAGCACTACCTACTGCACCACTGCGTCACCTGTGTAAAACATATGCTGGATAAGTTGGCGGTTCATTCCACTGTGGTGACCCCTGATAAATAAAGGGAGTAAGCCAAAGGAAAATGAATGAAGGTTTAATACGTGACTTTGACGCTCATAACCATTTTCCTTCAGCCTCGATCATACATCACTCCTCCTTTTTTATCATTCCCCTACTCTTTTTCTCTGCTCTTGTTATCCAATTCCATCAGACTCGCGGAGGGTAAACCAATTTACATTCTTGTTTTGGTCTTCAGATCCTTGCCAGTTTCCATGACAACACTGCTTTCGCACTCTTTCTCCCCCTTTCTCCTCCTCGGGATCTTTCATTCCCCACTGTTTCGCTCTCCTTCTTTACTCTTGACCTTCCTCTTCTGTCTCATTTTCCTTCTCTTTATATTCTGTTTGGTTCTAGCGTCCAACTCTCATTTCCTTGCCTAATTGATGTGCTTGCTGCCGTGGCACGGTAACGGCGTGAAAGTGAGACGGGCAGGAGGGAGATGCATCTCAAACGTCTGTATTAACACACATCACGCTCTCTGTGTGTTAAATGATCAGTGCCAGGAGGAAATGATTTGGGCGTCTCTCAGTCTCTGCTTCAAAAAGCTGTCTGGTCTTTGACGCTTTTATTTGCTGCTGTCTGCCGACCGAGGATCACTTTAAATGAGTGATATAATTAAATAACTCTGCAAATGATATTAATCATCAAATTCGTTGGGTACAGCCATATAAACTACTCACAAAAATGCACACAGAGATCATGGGAAGACATTTTAAAACAAACCCTTGCGTCTTTAATATGCACTTTCCAGAAATTTGACCCTGTTTATTTAATATCGTTGCATTGCTCTCTGGAGTGCTTGAATCTGATTGGAGAACATGCATTCTGTGGTCAAATATTTGTGTTTAATGGCTGCTAACTATTTAATTGTCCCTAGCAACCAATTTCCTAAACGGCTCATGTTGCATTGTGGTCTCCTTCGTCCCACATATTACAATTCTTTTAAATTAAGTCAATACTTCATGTCAATTTCTGTTCATTATTTGATAAATAGCCATGTAATAAGCATGGTAGTATCCATTTAGCTGGTCGTTATTGCGAAATGAACCTCATAGGGATGATACAAGACTTCTCTGTTTGTGTTTATTTTATGATGATGACCGGTTGTCTGTACCTTATTCTATATTAATATCTTTGTTGCGGTTCAGGGTCATTTTTAATAACCTCATAACCTCAGCTATGCATTAGCTTCATCCCAGTTTGCTGGTACTTATGTACTGACCTTTCATAGTATAAGTCAGGGGTCACCAATCTCGGTCCTGGAGGGCCGGTGTCCCTGCAAGGTTTAGCTCCAACTTGCCTTAACACACCTGGATGTTTGAAGTATACCTAGTAAGACCTTGATTTGCTTGTTCAGGTGTGTTTGATGAGGGTTGGAGCTAAAATCTGCTGGACACCGGCCCTTCAGAAACAAGTTTGATGATACTGGCATAAGTAGTGCTCGCAATTTGTTCACATAAAAACTCCTACAAGAATATATGGACAATTCATTTACTAAAAAGTGACAACTTTATTCATTCAGTCTCTCTTAATCCATAGCAAATATGTTCATCTTTATTCATTAATTCAGAAATGTCCTTCAGGCCGCAACCTAGTACTGGGAAACACCCATACACTCTCAGATTCGCACATACTCATACCAACCCAAGCTCATTCTGAAAACGTAGTCCCGTGGACGTTTCAGGAGACGGCGAAATACGTCCCGGAGGTACGTATGGCTGCATTATATTTTTTTAAGCGAACGCTACGCGGCGGTGTGACGCCGTTCCCTTTCGCGCTTGCCGGCTGACCGCTTACCTCTGTGTGGAGGGCTTTCCCGCCGCAGTCAGTTTGTCCGGTCAGCTCATCGTGTTCATCGGCGGACTTCAGATGCAGAGAGGAGGAGATGACAAAGGCGCCTGGGTTCGAGTCCGGGGAAGAGCGGTTCCAGAACCAGGTAAGACAAAAACAGAATCCAAAAAATAAAGCGAACGAGTTCATAACAGGGTGAGAACGTGGTGAAATCCGAAAACGTGGTAAAAAAAAAAAAAACAGACGAGGGTTTTTCTAAATTGTTGCTTGGGTTTAGGGAAGTGAGCGGGCGGGCGGGTCAATCGGTAAAACTGGTTGGGTTCAGGGAAGGAGGAGGGTGGCACTCGCGAGAGACATTCGAGAAACGAAAAATCGCACACAGCGGCCTCTCGCAGATTCGCGAAAACAAAAACTGCACAAATACGTACCACCTGGGACATATTTCACGGCCTCCATAACCGTCCACTGGACTATGTTTTCAGAATGAGCCTGGGTTGACTCATACACTACGGCCAATTTAGGTTATCCAAATCACCTATAGCGCATGTCTTTGGACTGAGGGGGAGACGGAAGCACCCGGAGGAAACCCACATCAACACAGGGAGAACATGCAAACTCCTCTTCATCACAAATATTGTCCCTCTGTTTAAAGTCTGTTCGTTCAAAATTCTTTATGAATAATATCAACATGTTCAAAATTAAATCTATAATTTGAGCAGTTTAATTCATGTCTGAACAGAGGCAATCACCATGATATATATAGAATAAACAGATTTCATTGATGCCTTTATTCACATATAACCAATGTACAGTATTTATATTTAGTCACTATGTTTCTTTCTAATAGTGGCACGGTGGCTCAGTGGGTAGCACTGTCGCCTCAAAGCAAGTAGGTCCCTGTTTCGAGTCCCGACTGAGCCGGTTGGCATTTCTGTGTGGAGTTCACATGTTCTCCCCATGTTCGCGACGGTTTCCTCCGGGTGCCATGATTTCCCCCACAGTCCAAACACATGCGCTATAGGTGAATTGAATAAACTAAATTGGCCGTGGTGTATGTGTGTGAATGCAAGATTGTATGGGTGTTTTCCAATACTGGGTGGCAGCCGGAAGGGCATCCGCTGTGTAAAACATATGCTGAAATAGTTTATGGTTCATTCTGCTGTGGCGACCCCTGATAAATAAGCTGAAGCAAATTGAATGAATGTTTCCATGCAAAGATGCGAATTAAACGTATGCGCAAAACTGGAATATCACATAAAATATTTGCAAATTAAGCACCATTTGCATCCAAATAGTCAAGGAGAACAAAATCGTCAATTCCTGATAAACCGGTGCCAAATATGTAGAAGAAAAATAGAATTTGCTGCGGTAGGAAAAACCACTGTCAGCCCTTTACCTTCTATAATAGATTACTTCCACCTCAGAAGTTGAAACGCAGTGAACGTGTGGTGGCTTTTAGAAGTGTGAGATGGTCTTTGGGAGCGTAGAAGCTCAAGAAAGTTCTGGAGGTAATAATACTGAACTCATAAATAAATAAATAAATAAATAAATAAATAAATAAATAAATAACGAGAATTTATTAATGAAATGTAATATTTATTGTTTATTAGAAAATTTTTAAAATCCTATTTTAATGATAATATTGATGATAATGAAGATTATGATGATTATTATTATTAAGTAGGATATTGTTTATTTCATTTTATTTTTTGAAAAGTCTACTTTTACAACTTGACACATGCAAACCACTACAGAAATGTTCTAACCAGCAGGCTCATGTCATATACAGTACAGATACTTAATAAATAACCTACTAGCATTAATGTATGCTGTGTTTTTTGTTTTCACAAGCTTTGGTAAATTCCGCTTTTAAATAATAGGTCACCTTTAGCTTTCGTCATGAGCCGCGTCTGTGTTCAAAATGACATCAATGTTTTCAAATTGCACTGCGAAGGCAGCACAATTGTAAACATGAAGATCACTATAACTTAACTGTAAAATACTTTTAAAGCAAATTATACCGAATAGAGACGACTTTAATGCTCTTTTAGGTTCTAAGGTTCTAAACAAACAGGGCATAGGGGGGATAACTGGGAATAGAACACAGCCAGGAAGTGTGTTTCTAACTACAGCTCTAGAAGTGTAGTTGCAAACATACAAGTTTGCGAATGCTCGTTGGAATGATGGATTTGGGAAATGGAAAATCAACAAAACATGTTTGTAACGACGGAACTTGCGAGACCTTATAGTTGGCTAACAATGGTTTTTGGAAACACATCCCAGATTGGTTTAACCAGGTTGACTGAACATAAAACAATTAAGTTGACCCCAAAAAAACTCAAGAGTTGTGTTATTTCAACTCATTTTAAACAAGCAGCAAAAATATTTTTTGAATGTACACTGAAAAAAAATATTTAAAGATGATTCATTAGATTTACTCAATTTTTTACGTTAAGTGGTTGTAAGAAATTTATTTGGGCTGAATTTAAACAAACAAATTAAGTTAAACATTATTAAACTTAATTTGTTTGTTTAAATTCAACACAAATAAATTGTTTGCAACAGTTCTGCATGCAACACTTTTTTCAGTGTACAAGGGTGAGTAAACTATGACAAACTCCCCACGTAAGTGTTTTCAAGCAGCAGAAACACTGTAAAAAATGCTGAGTTCCACACAATGGATTTATTTAGGAACAACATGAAGGTTAACTTACTAGTTTTTAAGTTGATTGAACATAAAACAATTAAGTTGACCCCCAAAAAACTCAAGAACTGTGTTGTTTCAGCTCATTTTAAATAAGCAGTTTAAACAAGCAGCAAAAACATATTATTTTAAGTCCACTAAACAGAAAAATTTTTGTATCTCTACGTAGATTCTTAGTACTTTCATTCATTCATCTCTCTCCCTCTCTCTCTTTGCCACTTTCTCCTTCAGGCTTGGCATTAGAGAGTGTAACACAACACCCGATCTGGGAGACAAAGAAAGAGCCCAGTTCTTTTCAGGAAAAAACTCTTGCCAGTGCAAAATATCTCTTCTTTTTTACTTCAGTCATACAGCAGTCAGGTTTCAGTGGTGTTTACTACACAATTTTAACAGCATAATTAGCTGCATTTCTCTTGGTTTCATCATGTATATGAGATTATAACGCACACTTCCTTGGGGTGCAAAAATATAAACACAAGCAGCTCATAAAGGAGCTATTTGTATGCGCACAATTAGATTAGCTTGTATTTCAGTTTAAAAAGTGGTTGATTTCTCGGTGGTGCAACTTTTGGTGCATTTAGCGCAAGCCTGTCGGATATGAAACTGTGCTTAATTCACTTTAGGACTAATCCTAGTGTCGTTTTGGATGGATTGACGAAATGTCCGTAAATTAATAAATTCATCAGGGCTTCACTAAAGGGACTTTTTGGACTTTGAACTGTTTGGTGCACCACCAGAGGGAGTGCTCACCTGTGAAATGATGACTGCACCAGCAGTTGAGGGCTCCAAATGTTTCAGAGGGTCTCGTGCCTCCCAGGGACAGAGCCCTGATCAGGCATATGCCAGGTAAGGGGTGATCTAAGAGGGTTGATACATCTGATACCTCTGTTGTCAGATCAGGTTATGTGTCTGATGTCTAAGTGTGCTCCTTTCAGCAAACCACAAAACTGTGTGGCTCAAAGTTTTGGTGAGAAAGCAGGGAAACATGCTTTGATCAGTTGAATTTGTGTAACTCCAGTGTTATTTTAGATTTAATTGTAGCCCTATATATATATATATATATATATATATATATATATATATATATATATATATATATATATATATATATATATATATATATATATATATATATAACCCCAATTTCTGTTTAATGGAAAGAAGACACATTTCTAAACATAATTTTACTAACAAATTTCTAATAATTGATTTCTTTTATAATTGACCTGATGACAGTAAAAAAAAAATCACTATTTATTTGTAAGATAAAATTCAGATGAAAGTGATATTTAAAGGCTTAACTAGGTAACTAGGCAAGTTAGGGTAATTAGGCAAGCTGTATAATGATTGTTTGTTCTGCCGACAATGGAAAAAAAATATAGCTTAAAAGGGCTAATAATTTTGACCCGAAAATTGTTTAAAAAAATTTAAAACTGCTTTTACTCTAGCCGAAATAAAACAAATAAGACTTTCTCTAGAAGAAACAAATATTATTGGAAATGATTAAAAAAGCAAATTCCTTGCTCTTTTAATCATAATTTGAAAAATAGTTGAAAAAGAAAAAAAATAAATCACAGGAGGGCGAATCATTTTGATTCAACTGTAAAGAGTAACGGAATTATGACATTTACTCATAAATCAATAAATAATAAAGTAAAAATAAACTACTTTATGTACAATCCACGAGAGGCCACTGTGTACGCTTTTTCAGATCTTAAATTTCTCTCGCTTTTCATGCCTGCTGTTCCCTCATAAATCCACCAGACGTCACTGTCGACTGACTGACTGACTGACTGACTAATCGACTGACCCACCCTACCCCTTTCCAAAACCCAACCATTAGTGTTTTCAAAACCACAGATTGACCCGCCCACCAATTTTCCTAAACCCAGCCGACAAATTTGAAAAGCAATTCAGAAAATGAAAAAGCCCTCGGCTGATTTTTACCACATGCTAACCCTTTTGTTTACTTGTTTATTTTATTTTTGCCTTCTGTTTTTGTCTAACCTGCTTTCTTGAACTGACTCAAACCCAGTCATCAAAGTCATCTCTCTGCATCTGTAGTCCACCGGTGTAAATGGTGAGCTAACTGGACAATCATCATACTGCCCCGTAGCGTGTAAATGGTGAGCTAACTGGACAATCATCATACTGCCCCGTAGCGTGCATTTAAAAAATGAAATGCAACCATATGTATTTCTGGCTACACAACTAACGATCTCCAAACATTTATTTACAGCTAAGTTTTCAGAATGAGCCTATGTTGGATTTCTGCGATGGGAAGATGTGGTAAAAATTATTATTGGTTAGGTTTAGGGAAGGAGGGGGGTGAGGGATTGGTGGGTCAGTCAGTCAGTCAGTCAATTGAGAGCGGGCTCTGGTGGATTTAAGCAAGAACAGCAGGCGTAAATGGACATACCTCCTGGGATGTATTTGGTGCTCTTCAGAAATGTATATAGGGATGCGTGCACAACAAAAGTGTATGAAGTATTTTCTAATTACGGCTGTTTGTTTCTCTTTTGCTATTTGTTAAGGCAAAAGTGCAAAGGCAATGGTTTGACATGGCTGTAAATAAATAAAACTTTACTTTGTCCTTATTTCTATTTGTTTGCTCTGGAACCAATCACAGATTATTGAAACTGAAGATTGAGAAGCTGTGCATGAGAAGGAACGTAAGCACAGAACACCTGAAAAATCTATGTAATACCTATATAATAACTAAACTAAACTATATAGAGTTTATATATATATATATATATATATATATATATATATATATATATATATATATATATATATATATATATATTGCTATAACATTATATGGCTGTAACATTATATGGTTGAAAAAATCTCTCAGCCAATCAGATTTGAGAGCCATAACAAATCTACAAGTTTTTTTAGTATTCATTTATTTATTAATCATTATATACTATCATTTTGTATTAAGTGGCCTTAACTAATACGTACTTACATTAAAAGTAATCATTTGTTACAATGTAATTGTTATTTAAATGTATTTACGGTGTACTTATGATTGATTACATACATAATTTCTGTAAATACATCTTTAATTACACTGTTGACCTTCCCTTGCACCTTAGACCACCCCTAACCCTACCCTGTATCCCACCTCAAGAGCATCAGATGTGCACTGCAATTCATTATGAACACAGTAAGTACATTGTATTTTTTGATGCAAGCACATATTAGTTCATTCATTCATTTTCTTTTAGGCTTAGTCCCTTTATAAATCAGGGGTCGCCACAGTGGAATGAACCGCCAACTTATCCAGCATATGTTTTACACAGAGGATGCCCTTCCAGCTGCAACCCATCTCTGGGAAACATCCATAGGCTAAAGACAATTTTAGCCTACCCAATTCACCTGTACCGTATGTCTTTGGGGGAAACCGAAGCACCCGGAGGAAACCCACGCCAACACAGGGAGAACATGCAAACTCAGTATAGAAATGCCAACTGACCCACCCGAGGCTCGAGCCACCAACCTTCTTGCTGTGAGGGGACAGCACTACCTACTGCGCCACTGCGTCGCCTACATGTTAAGGCCACTTAATATATAGTTGGACCCATGACTTTCATTCATTCATTCATTTTCCTTCAGCTTAGACCCTTTATTCATTAGGGGTTGCCACAGTGGAATGAACCAACATCTTATCCAGCATATGTTTTACACAGCGGATGCCCTTCCAGCTGCAACCTAGTACTAGGAAAGGACCCATTTTTTATTTTGTTTTATTTCTTCTCTGTAAAGCCCATTACGATATTATGATATTTATGACTGTAAAAAATTCTGTTTGTTTTATAAATATACAAATACATTTTGAGAATGTTTCCTTTAGTGTTTATAACTTAGTTCATTCTTTTTTAATAGTTTTATTCACATATTTGCTGCAAAACCTACTAAAAACTATTTTTTTGAATATGTAAAAAATGTATATTATGATATGATATATATTATATATATTATAATTATATACTTTTAAACTGATTGTGTGTTATTTTGATCTAAAATGAAAGCCCATTGAAACAGCAGGAAACAGTAATATAGTAATAAAGTGCTTTCTCTCTGAGTGAAAAAGAGAGCGTATGCCACTCATTTAATTTTTAAATCATATATATATATATATATATATATATATATATATATATATATATATATATATATATATATATATATATATTAGTATTTGTTTATAAGTAAACAAGTACATTCTGCAGAATGTTTTCTTTATTTATTATTTACAAATTTTATTATGATTTTATTAACAAATTTGCTGTAAACCTATTGTAAACAACAATTTTCTGGATAATATTTAAATGATATTATAATATTACTATAATAATATGTACACATAATAATTATATTACAATAAATAATAATAATTCTGATTGTAAAAATATTTTGTATGATTACAAAAAATAATAACTTAATTATTCTTTTTAGGTGACGGTGTATTATTATGATCTATGAAAGCAGCTCATTGAAACGGCAGGAAGCGGTCCTCATATAGCTCTATGTGTGTGTGAGTGTGTGCGTGCGTGAGAGAGAGAGAGAGAGAGAGAGAAAGAGAGAGAGAGAGAGAGAGAGAGAGAGAGAGTGTCACTCATATGTGTGTACAGTGAGTTGAGTAATGAGCGCGAGCGCGGCTGTCTGTCTGAGCGCCTTCTGCTACCTCTACAGTACAGGCTGGAATAAGCAGACAGCGTCTCCAACAGCGGAGTCATGATCCGCCGTCTTCCCCGGGACTCATCTTCCGCTCGGAGAACCACCGACACACCATTGTGAGGCATCTGATATTTAACCAGCGGCTTTACTTCGGGCCATCGCATTGGTCGCTTTAACGCAGCCGGGGAGGATCTTGCGCAGTGGCGGCGGACACTTCGGGTGATGTCGGCTGGCCGTCACTCTTGACATCGGCCTCTGCTCGCAGGACGCTCGGCGGAATGGGGTAGGAAAGCTTCGCGGTCACGCACCCACACAAGCACGGCGTAAAAATGCCCTGACAGACCGCGTCGAACTGTCACGTATGGCGGCGCGTCGGTAGCGTTGCGCTCCGGCGCTGAACTCGCCGTCACAGCAGCAGCTGTAGGGGATCCTGGAGTTAGCCTCGCCTGCTAACTGCCTCTTCAGTGCAATGGATGCTAATGAGCTGACGATAGGCTCGGGCCCGTCTCCATGTGACCGTAAAAAGACAGGAAAGACTTGTAGCTGCTGCTTTAGAGCGAGTTAGGGCTTTTCGACAGTCATTTGAAGGTCTGAGTTTAAGGAAAACGCGCGAGGCTGTTACAATGTCGCGACTGATTGGCAGAAAGAGGCAGGCACTTGAAGAATGTGACGGTGAATGTGGCCGCTGCTCTCCATCAAGTCAATAGAGAAGCGGTAGTAGTACTGTCAGGCGTTAGCTTTCTTATTGTGGAAAAGTGCGTTGCGAACTGTCAGGGCATGCATGCAGAACATTTGTTTCTCTTTGCATTTTGAATATTGTGCAAATGAGTGTTGTGCATACACACACACACACAGTGGCCGTTGCATCACATACCAAAATATCAATCCAAGAAGCATTTACTGTAAACAAAGAGAGCACAAGCACTGTTTGTAAGCCAAACACAGACACATAATTTGTACACTGTTCAGAATGTTATTGTTTATAGTTTAATAATGAGTATTTTTAGATTTAGAGTCCTCATTTATGTCATAAATTTGATCTAAACTTGCATTCATCCTTTTTGAAGAGTTCAGATGAAGCGCTAGCTCCTTTCTGTGCAGTAGTAATGAATGGGGATTGAAGCTCGTGAGCTTGAAAAGGAGACCAAAATATTGTAAAAGGGTTTCATATACTGTACGACACATGGATGATATTCTAAAGCTCTTAATAAAGGGATAGTTCACCCAAATCTGCAAATTCTGTCATCGTTTACTCACCAAACTTGTGTGACTCTCTTTATTCTGTTAAAAACAAAAGGAGTATTAAGAAGAAAACCGGAAACCCGCTGACTTTCATGATGTTTGTTTATAAATCGATCATTACAGGTCTTAAGCATTCTTCAAAATATCTACTTTTGTGTTCAACAGAAAGTTATAAAGGTTTTGGACCACTTGAGGGTGATTAAACAGTGAGCAAATGTTTATTTTTGGATGAACTATCTCTTTATACAGATTTGTGTGAGGAAATGTATCAAATTTACCACCAGTGATGCTTTGCGTATGCGAGTTCAAATCAAGTCTTAATTTTGAACGAATCATTCAAACTAGTTTTGTGAGCTCGATCAGCAGATTCATTCACTCAGGAATAATTCATTCATGAAGTTTTGTGAATGTGCCAAGGAGAACTAGGGCAGATGTGGAGATAATCAATAAGCGGTGGCTTTAATTGTATTCTTTTTGTCACACAAATCTGTTGTATAGTTTCAGAAGACTATGGTGGAAGTAGTATAGACCACTTTTATGGTACTTTTACCCAGATTTGTTTGCAATCTTGCTGCTTGGCATACTTAGTTGTTCATAAAGTGATCAGCACATACTGCATTGAAGAAAGAAAGAAAGAAAGTCATATAGATTTGTATATAATGTCAAAATGTATGTCTTGGCTGAATTATACTAACTACACCTTTGTGAATGTGAGGGAAACTCAATTAAGATGACTTTTAATTGGTGGTTGACCAGGGAAATAACTACAAAACGATTTAGGAAAGTGCATTTCTTGTTTGCGAATGACCTTTACGTTGATGTTTTTATTTTCTAATAGACTTAAATTAAAGTACAAGTGTTTAAATGATTTTCTGGATCACTTTAGATGTGTTTACCTCATTATATTATCTGATGTTCCTATGGAAAAGCACATGGTTGATTGATTAATTGATGAAGATGCTAGCCTGATAGACTTTTATGAGGGGGGGGGGGGGGGGGGGGGGGGTTCAACCTTATATATTTACATGTGACCATAGTATCATTATACAGTGGCTTGTTTGTTGTTATGATGACCCAAAAACAGTTACATTTGTATGTTGCTCTGCCTTAGCTGTCTAAAAACTGATTAAGGGATTGAAATGATTGAGATGACCTATCAAATCAAAGTGGACAGGTTTACTGTTTACAGTAGCAGAGCACAAATTCCAGCTCAAAGGATCAGTTTTAGTGTTGAAAGAGAGCAAAGATTAAAGTACAAAACTACAAGAATGACTGAAATATATCTAAACCCCCCCCCAAAAAAAACAATAGTAATGCAAACTCATTATCAAAAATAAAGTAGCATTTAAATTAATCATGTCATAACTGTATTTAATGAGACAAGCTGTGCTTTGCATGTTAAACATGTCAAATAAAAGTCCTTGCATGCAAATAACACTTGCTATAAATATTAGTTAGGGCTGGGTGATATGGCCAAAATGCAATCTCGATAAATATTTTCCATATTGAACAATAGTAATATATATATTTGATAGAAGTTGTTAGGGCTGTGCATTTTGGGAAAAACATCTAATTGCGTTTTTTTTTGACAGATATTGGATTTAATTTAAGCTTTAAGTTGATTTTAATTTAATTCAGGCTTCAGCTCAATAATCTGTAAGCCGTGACAACAATTCTGCGACAGCTCTTAAAAATGACCTGTTTTGTTCGGTGTCTGTGACTTTAAAACCAAAATATTCCCATATTACAAATGCTGTTTTTCTTTGATATTAATTCGTCTATGGCGTTTCTTTGGGGAGTTTGCATGTTCTCCCTGCGTTCATGTGGGTTTCCTCCGGGTGCTCCGGTTTCCCCCACAGTCCAAAGACATGTGGTACAGGTGAATTGGGTAGGCTAAATTGTCCGTAGTGTATGAGTGTGTGTGTGTGAATGAGTGTGTGTGTATGTTTCCCAGAGATAGGTTGCAGCTGGAAAGGCATCCGCTGCGTAAAAACTTGCCGGATAAGTTGGCTGTTCATTCCGCTGTGGCGACCTTGGATTAATAAAGGGACTAAGCCGACAAGAAAATGAATTAATTAATTCGCTACTAATGCTTCTGAAGCAGCAGATGCGGTTATCCTACTTGTCAGCACTTTTCTGTTTGTTTATTTTTTATTGTTGGCGTAGTTCAGTTTTGCAATTCTGATTGGGCAGAACGAAAGTGTGCTCACTCAACTGGCTTGTTATAAAGCCCCGGTTAGATCACACGATTTCCTTGATGTAGGGTGTCATAGGGAGTCGTAAATTACAAATGGATGTCGTTACACAAGGTTTAATCGTTTCTTCTCGTGTACTGTGGCATAGTTCACGACAACCAATACCATGTCTGCGATGTCTTACGACAGCAACGCAGAAAGTCTAGCATGTTTGATTTTCTGAAGCATAGTGGACTGGTTTTGAAGACGTTATTCGTTACGCTTGTTTACATATATACAAATATATTTTATATCACAGTCTCTTGCGATTAACTAATTGCAACATTTCAAATTGCGATTGTGAATTTGATTAATCACACAACTCTAGAAGTTGTTAATGCTTTCAGATTTAAAAGAGTACCCCATAAATGACTGAAGCCACAAAAATTAGAGGGTCTGATCCATTAAATGGCATAACATATTTTCGGCTGATAAATTTGGCGAAATTCAGTTTATCTCTAATATTAACACTCTTTTAGATTGCCATTGTTGCACATTTCTACTGTGTGATTGGCTCTTAGATCAGTATTGAGTAAAAAAGTCAAGAGCTTATCATAGTTATTGACCTAAATTTTATAATGGTTCGATATGATATCGTTTATCGGCACAGCCCTAATATAAGTCATAGAATTTCCTTCACCGCTCTGTTTCTTTATGCTTGAAAATATGGTTCTCTATTATTGAAGACATGATTGTGTCCTTGGCAGTCTTATTCATCCTGACTGCAACACTAGCTTTTTTTTTTGACTTTGGCATGGCAAATAACAGTCTTGAAGGAGTAATTTAACCAAAAGCGTTCATCCTTGGAGCACAATTGTTTTGCAAAATTGGTTAGTGCCACTCAAGCTTCCGACATGACACCATAAAATAGTCTATGAAACTTGTGCATTATATTGGAAGCTATATATATATGACAGCTTTGTTTCTGAAACTTGCTTGTAATTAAATATGGCAAATGGAAACTCTGATTTATATTTTGCTGTATGGAAATGAGCAGCTGGGACCTTTTAAAGAAAAAAAAAAAATATATATATATATGTATTGTTTTGTACAGAGAGAAGTCATGAGGAATTAAAAGTTCTTGAAACAGTGTATTTACTTGGGGATAGTGCACATTGGGGCTGGTTTTGATTTTCTTGAGGATTGATTGGGTTGTGAAATGAGGAGCTTGATGACATCACACAAAATATTTGTAGTTTCAGAGGCCCATCAACATTATTATTGTTTTCTTGATGATATATAATATGCATAAGATACATGACTGTGCATTTCAACTGAATATTTGTCTTAATTTGAATCAGATGGCAGCTTTTCTTCTGAAACTTGCATGCATTTAAATATGGCACATAACACCTTTATTTATTTTGCTGTATGGAAATGAGTGTCTGGGACATTTTGCAAAACATTAGTTTTTTTATTTTTACAGAAAGAACCATGGATCAGATTGTAATAGCATGGGTTACACCAGTTACAAAATACGTCAAATATTAAATATATATATATATATATATATATATATATATATATATATATATATATATATATATATATATATATATATGTGTGTGTGTGTTTAATATATTGTTTAAATTGAAATAGTCATGTTAAATATGTCTTTTAAGAGCTAAAGTGGCAGATTTAAAAAAAAAAGCTTTTTCTGTTGTGTTTGGCTTGATTGAGCACTCGCCGAGATGAAGCTTGATGTTTTTATCTGCTGAGAATTGATTGGGTTGCGAAAGTGGGACTTGATGACATCATCACATGGAAAGAGTAGTTTTTTCTTCAGTGGAACATCAAAAGTTAGCATCCCATCACGTGCACTACACTCAAAAAAACAACCCAGACTCATTCTGATTATGTACCCCTATATACCTTTCTGGAGAGCACATGCCAGGAGCTATGTTTTTTGCAGTTTTTGTTTCGCAAATTCGCCAGAGTCCACTGTGTACGCATTTGAGATCTCATATTTTCCTTGCGAGGGCCATTCGTGCCCGCTATTCTCGCATAAATCCACCAGACCACCCATCCCCTTTCCTAAACCCAACCAACAGTGTTTTCAAAAACAATGCAGAAAAGAAAAGCCCTCGCGGTAGCCTGATTTTTACTGCATTTTCAGATTAACTGGGTTCTCACACTCTCAGAAATAAAGGTACATAAGCTGTCACTGGGGTGGTACCTTTTCGAAAGGGACACATTTGTACTTAAAGGGTCCATATTGGTACCTCAAAAGTATATATTAATACCTAAAAATCTTAAGAGGAACACTTTTGTACTTTTTAGGTCCTAATATATACTTTTGACAAATTAATATAGACCTTTTTAGTATAAATTTGTATCTTTTGAGAAGGGACCATTCCAGTGACAGCTCGAGTACCTTTATTTCTGAGAGTGCACCCTGTTATCTACTTTTTAAAAAAAAATTTTATGTCTTTTGTTTTTGTCTTACTTCCTTACTGGAACCGGGTTTGCCTGATTTTAACCACGTCGACGTGGTCAGCCTCTCTCCACATCACAAGTTCACCAACGTACATGGTAAGCTACTGGTAACAGCGGGAAAGCCATCCACACGGATGTAAGTGGTCAGCTGGTAAGCGCAAAAAGGAACGGCGTCATACCGCCTCGTAGCGTTCATTTAAAAAATGAAATGCAGCTATACGTACTTCTGGCTACATAACTAACAATCTCCAGAAATGTATATACAGCTACGTTTTCAGAATGAGCCTATGTTGGATTTCTTCCATTATGATATGAATTAAATACATATTATATACACTGTAAAAGATTACATAATCAAAAGGCATAATAACTTATGTTTGTAATAGTGCTGGGAAAACATAATTACGATTAATCACACCCAAAATAAACTTTTGTTTTGACATGATTTAAATGTGTGTACTGTGTATATTTAAATTATATAAATACACGGATCACAAATCTCATGATCACACTATGGTTTTTGAGTCACGGATCTGATCATTTTTCGGATCAGCAAAAAAAGGAGGAAACAAATGTCATTTGCTTTCCATTTATACAAAAAAATTAATTACTGCAAAAAACATTGATTTTAACAAACATAACTTAGGACCTGTAATTTAATAAAAATAACAATAAAGAAACACCCAGAAGAAAAAAAGGAAAATATTCAATACGAAAAATGATCTGATGAAACGTTCCTCTGGTTACTTAATTCGTGATCTCCAGAAATGTATATAGGGCTACGTTTTCAGGATGTGAGACCATGTTGCAATATTTTTGCTGCTTGTTCAAACTATACATTTATAATAAGCTGAAGTAATTAATTAATTGATTTCTTAAGTTTTTTTTTGGAACAACTTAATTCTTTTGTGTTCAGTAAACTTAAATTTGTAAAAACAATTCGGTTAACTTAATTGAATTGTGTTGGGACAACGTGAAGGAATTGTGTGAAAGCCAGCATTTACAGTTTATAAAAAAATCTGAAAAAGTTCCACACAATTCCTTCATGTTGTCCAAACATAAACCGACTAAGTAGCTGAATTGTTTTTACAAATGTAATTGAATTGAACATAAAACAAATAAGTTGTCCCAAAAACAAAAACCTCAAGAATTGTGATGATTCAGCCTATTTTAAATAACATGCAGCAAAAATCTGTCTTTTGAGTAGTGCTCACATAATTCTTTTTTCCTGTCAGATCCCCAGGGCCTCAGTGACGCAAGCTGATTAAGTTAGTGCAGTGCGTGTGATAGAGACAGAGATAGTGATACTATGAGCTGACCCCAGATCAGACAGAGCTGATAATGTTTTCTCCTGATAGTTTCGGCACCACAGTTGCTTTCAATTAAATGCGTCTTTTCCTCTTAAATTCGCTCCATCAAAAGAAGCCGACAGATATAGTGCGAGTTTCGAGGGAGAATGTGTGAAGTGTATTCTGGCAGTATTTTGGCTGCTCTTTAGCCCACTGGCCATACAAGCCATTAGCTGTAGCTGCGAGCGTGATATCCTAGCACGCTATTTTTAGCAGCTCACAGAGTTTGCAACTTGATCTGAATTGTCTTTGAGGCCTAAGGCTCTCAGTGCGCTCTGCCCCACATTGGCTCAACACCTCGTAGACATCAGCGAATGTTTTGGAGAGAATCGCCCAAGAGATGTGCTTTTAACGGGATCTGGATCATCTATAATGTGTTTTGACGTCACAGAGATCAGGAGAATGTGACGTCAATCTCTGATTGCTGCATGTAGGAAATTCACCCACCCTTGTCTCACCCTTTAGTCTTGTATTATCATGTTGGAGGGATTTTACCATGCAGGAAATAATATTTACAGTAGGTGATCACCCTGTTCAGTTTTTCTTTTTGTGACGAAATATAAGGCCTAATCTACATTTAAAGTGACTGTATGGAAATGGAGTTACTCATTGGTCAATGACGTGATGTTACCCAGCAAACAATTTTGTGTTTAATAGACATCTAGATGTAGACAGCTTGGCTAATACAAGACTGAACTTGGGCTGTCAGTAAAAATCTAATAGACATCTAAGCATAGCCCAAAACTAGACTTGTCATCAAATAGACCGATTGGACAGATTTTATATGTGTAGTCATTCATTAATGTTTATTTGATGACTAATTTAGTTTTGGCCTATTCTTAGACATCTATAATGGCCCGTTTCCACTGAGTGGTACAGTATTGGACTGTACAGGTCGGCACGGGGCACCTTCCAAAAAATCATAAAGCACTGTATGTATTATTTGTACAGTAATAATGTTCTACTGTATTTCTCAATGTTTGTGATTGGTTTATTTATTTTTATTAATTTGTTTGTTAATGCACTCCCTTACAAATCCATCCTAATGAATCTAAAATTATGAATTCTTCCAAATAGACCAATTCATTTTATCTGGTGAAAATATACTCTGTCGCAAAATATATTAGAGAAAAATACAATATCGCAATGTCAGTTTTTTTTTTTACTGTGCAGCCCCAATTGACATAAGTACATGCAGGAGACATATTAAACTTGTTTTTATATTTATTTTAAGAAATATTTATTTTGGAATATTTTTATATGCCCCTCCAGCTGCAACCCAGTATGGGAAAACACCCATACATACACCTAAACACTCCGGCCTATTTAGTTTTATTCAATTCACCTATACCAAGTTGGCGGTTCATTCCGCTGTGTCGACCCCAGATTAATAAAGGACTAAGCTGAAGGAAAATTAATGAATGAATTCCCCTATAGTGCATGTCTTTGGACTGTGGGGAAAATGGGAGAACCCGGAGAAAACCCACACGAACACAGGGAGAACATGCAAACTTGAAATGCCAACTGGCCCAGCTGGGACTCGAACCAGAGACCTTCTTGTTGTGAAACGACAGTGCAACAACTGAGCCACCCCCCCCCCCCCCCCAAATCAAATATAATAATATTAAGATTTTTAAAATCTAGCAGGATCAGTGACATGGCTTCAGTTTCAGTGGCAACTTAATCTTCAAAATGCATAAATATAATTAATCAAAAAATATTATTTATTTAATTTTAGTTGTCATTAAAAACAATTATTATTTTATAAATATTATATAATATATAACAAATTAATTTATTAATACATATTAAATAAATAAGTTAAACTCGGTTTTAAAAATCACTAAAAACATTACACTGAAAAATATTTTAGCATTATTTTAAATAGCTTAAGAATATTAAGAACTGAATAAGATGTGTAGACATGTTGAAAAATTCAAGGAAATGTTATTTAGTTTTTTTATATCACTTGTAATATGTTCAAATTATATAAAACCAAACCATTTAAGCAAGAAAATTACACTCTTATCCTTACTTCATTAGAACTTGACACGTTTAAAACTCGATTGAAAAACATGTTCACCATGTCATGTGTTTTAAACTATAGGTGAATTCACTACATATGTTTGCGCTATCAAAATCATGTTCAATCATCAAGTTGTCAAATCGAGATTGCTCTTGGTGAGGGAGAATGTCATTAATTAGTTCAGTAGCACAATACGTGTCAACACCATTTCCATATAAGGGCTTCCTGCAAACTCTTTCCAGTGCTGTCATTCAATGCTTTTAGCAAACAGGTTTCTTGAACACTCCCTCCATATGCGATTGGCTGAGCAAACAGATTGTCCACTCGAACCCAACCCATTGGTGCAGTCAACACTGCTGCGTCGTGGCTAATTGGGATTCTTAGATAAACAGAGCAATGTTTTCATAGCGCCACAGAGTCACAGTGTTTACACTTTTTCAGTGGAATCGACCTAGAAATTCCATACTTGCAGTTCTCTGCAGACTCTGGATAGGAGAAATTATTTGAATGAAAATTAAACTAAAAATGAGTTTCATGAAAATAAAATCTCATTCAACATTTAATTATTACCTCACCATTTATATGATGATAGTAATACATAAATAAAACATTTAACCTGGATTTATTCCTTCAAATTACATAAATACAAATTAGTGACTTGACTAATTTCTATGCCATGTAATTTCTGAATTAAAATAATATTTTTTTATACATAAAGGTGTATGTAAAATAACAACACAATAATAATAATAATAAAGACAGGGAGGTACAATAATGCTGATATCATTAAAGATTATCTTTAATCAAAGAAAAGACACACACACACACACACACTCACACGTGTTTATATATATATATATTCTTTATTACTTTGTATTTCCTTTTCTACAAATGCAGTTTTACTATATATATATATATATATATATATATATATATATATATATATATATATATATATCAGGGGTCACAATAAACCGCCAGCTTATTTAGAAAATATATAATAATGTGAAGCGGATGCTGACAAAAGGACTGCAGATCCAAATGCAGGTTTTATTTAACAGAGAATGGTCAGGCAAGCAACGGTCAACACAGGGACAAGCAAATGTATACAGACAATCCAAAGTCGTGGTCATAAAATAGGCGGGTGGTCAAAAGGCAGGCAGAAAGCAATATAAACAAACAAAACAAAGCAAGGGTCACGTGTTGTAATGTTCACAATAAACAGTTAAACAAGACTCAGCAATTAGTGTGTGCGTCTGTGCTGCTTTTAAAGTCCATGTCATCAGTTCTGAACAGCTTCAGCTGTGTGTGTTAGCAATCAGCAGACAACCGGAACAGGTGTGAGTGTGTGGTGCATGACTGGAACTATAGTCCATGTGATAGCAGATTTGTATATAACAATTTATTATATAAGTATTAATATAGAGAATGAAGTCACATGCATTGCTCAGGTGTGAGTTTTTCACAGACTTTAAAAGAGTGTACGGTGCTGCGAGTCTCGTCTATCAGGTGACTAGCTGAGCCATTCCACAGCTTGATTTTCGGTCTCTGAAACCATTTGAGGTGTTCCTTGGCTTTGTTTTGGATCATTGGCTTGCTGTAATGTCCACCCTGGTTTCATCTTCATCATCGTGCTTATGTAGATGTTGGACTGAAACAGCTAATATTCATTTACAATGAGGAAGGGCAGAGAGTTGCTGAATAACTAATGTGAGATTTCAGCTGCTGTCTAGGCTTTCACTGCCTTTCTACACTTCCCTTTCTTTATGTGTTCAATACTTTTCCCCTGTGACATTTCATTTTATTGCACATAGCTTTGGAAACTAATCAGATTTGTTTTCTTTGCATGTATGGATTTTTTTTTTGGTTGATATACTACTAACATCTGGTGAAAATTTGAATCAACGGCCCTTTTAGAAATATGTTTTCTAAAAAAATGCTTACTTGTTCAATACTTATTATCACTGTGTGTTTATATATATATATAATAATAACTCTAAAATGCGATATTATTGTTTAAATAATGTGTACGTTTTCGGTTTCATTTCCACTGCTAAGTGCTGTTTATACTTCCCACGCGGCTCCTGAAAGATCACTCTGTTCCACAAACTGAATGTTGTTTACTACTTTATTAGTCACAACCTGCAGGTTCTGTTCACTGAAGCAGACGCGCGCGTATGGCAAGCCGTTTTAGCATTTAAACCTTTGTTCTGACTATCCATAAATATATTTAATTCATATTTAATTAAATTTATTTAGAGATATCTCTAATTATATTTTAACTAGTCGAATTATAATTATGACTTGTCAAAATATAATTAGAGATATCTCTAAATATATTTATGGATAGTCAAATCAAAGGTTTAAATCCTAAAACGGCTTGCCATACACGCGCGTCTATCATAGTCCGCCCTCTGTAGTAACAGCTCACGTCATGTGTGATTTTGCGGCCGCCAATACATCATTATATGAAGACAGAATGATATTTTAGGGTGAATTGTACCTTATAAATACAGTATGTGACTCTTTTAACACCATTAGGAGGTATCCATGTCGCTGTGCAAAGTATGTAAATCACTGTGAAGACTTTAAAACTTAGGATGTTTGACCCAGTATGCGTGTCAAAAAGCGGAAGAGTCTAAAGCAATGACTGTACAACCGAAATGTTGCCAGACGTCTGATTTTGAGAGGATGGACCATCCTCTATTTCAACCGCTCATCTTGGTCTGCTAACATTACTGCTGCTGCAATCTGAACTCACGTGCGACAGCAGGTGGAACGTAGCTCACGTGCAAACAGCTCAACTAATAAGAGAAAACGGACGTCATATCGTAATCAAATCGTCATAACGCCACGATGCATATTGCGACATTTTTGCATCGCAATAAATCTTACAACGATAAATCGTTACACCCCTAATATATATATATATATATATATATATATATATATATATATATATAAAGGCTTAACTAGGTTACTTTAGGTTAATGAGGACAGTTATTGGTCTAGCCAATTGGAAAAAAAATATTAATTAATAATTAATAATTATTTAAAAAATATAACTGCTGTTTTTGGAGCCTCACTAAAAGTAATAAAACTTTCTGCAGAATAAAAATATTATTGGAAATACTGTGAAATGTTATTGCTCTGTTAAGCATAACTCAAGAAATATTTAAAAAAGAATTCAAATGTATTGTATAACTGTAAACTGTAACGAACGTTTAGCTTAATATGGTAAATTATTGTTGCATTTTTCTAAATCAGCACAGCATAATCTAATAACCACAACCCTTCTATATTTGTAAAATTAGAAGTATTCAGTAACTGGTTTGTGTGTTACAGGAAAACCTTTTTTCTCAGGACAGTTGTGAGTTAACTGAGGACATGAGTGTGGTCGGAGTGACTACAGTAAACCTCAATTTAAAATCTACAATTCACTTCCCCCTCTGTAGAAACAGAAGACGATAAACAAACGCTTTAGGGAACTAGACTAGACTACATTGTGACATCACGTTTAGCACGAAGGAGTATTTATCTGATAATGCCTTTGAACTCTTGAGATTATTTCTAACTTTTTATAGAGACAGAGAGAGAGATGAATGAGGAAATGAGAGGGAAAACAGCAGGAAGTGAGATCACTGAATGACATAAGCTGGATTAAAACTGAGCGTCAAAGAGCAACTAACCCTAAACCTAACCAGCATTCTAAGTCTTATAATAAGTACATGCAATCATTTAATATTAGTGAGTAGTTACATTAAATAGCAACAAGGAAACGTTAATAAAATGAAACTGTAAGTATACAAAATGAATTATGCTGAGAGCTGTGAGTTATGTTTTGGTAGGATAAAGACACAAGATATGCATTTAAGGGTTAAAATCTATATACATCTCTACGTCTTCAGCTGTCAGGAAGTTTACATATCAGCTACTAATGTTCAATATTAATTGTTACATTCATCTTAACTGATTTGCTGAAAGGCACAATTTGGTAGGTGAGTGTTAGATACAGTGCAGTGGGATTGTCATCTACAGTTTACACATTCATTTAGCCTCCGGCCAAACCAACCTGTTGGCAAACGCTTCTCCTTTGTCTTTAATTAGTGTGTCAAGAAAGCACAGTTGAACTTCAAGGTTTGGTTTGCCATAGGTATGTCGAGGTATGTGCGTCAAACATAGTTTATGAATGAATCAGCAGAGTAAACCATTCAGTTCATGTGAATATCTGTATTGACTTTTTTTGAAACATCATCTATTTTCAACTTGTAATTTGAGGGATTATTTCTCTGTGTGCAAACTCTCTTTGATTATTGAATTCATCCTTAATAAACTATATTCATATTCTACTTCACACCAACTGTAGTTAACACATTGTTAAAGAAAAAGTTCACCTAAAAATTGAAATGTGCTCTTTGGCCCCATTTACACTGCCGAAATGTGACCCAAATCCGATTTTTTGCTCATAAGTGATACAGATCAGATCTGTTTTATGACCATGTAAACACGAAAAAAGAAAAAACACATGCATTCGGATATTCAGAGATCGGTTTCAGGTCTCATTCGTATGTAGAAATAAATCAAATATATATCAATATGATAATGTGTCTATCATGTAAAGCAGGGGTTCCCAAACTTTTCAGGCCGCGACCCCCAAAATGACAATGCCAGTGACTCGTGACCCCCAATATCCTCTGAGGTGGTTATAAATACAGAAACCTTGCATGCAATGGCACACACACACACCAATGGACCCAAGTCTATTCTTCCTTTCATTTTTTTTATGTATGAGAGCTGTAAATGGGCCACAAATTTTAACCAGTTGTTATGAAATCTGCTGCATCTGACTCTATTGCTGTGTCTTTAATACAATGCAATTACCCCAGTGGTTGCAATCCAATAGAAGTAATAACTATAAGCTACTATAGTAACTATAAATGGTATAAACGACTATTTTTTTCTCTTCAGAAGGTTATGGATAAAATATGGTAATTCTTATGGTTTAATAAAAATAAATAGATTTTTGGAAACCACCAGGCGACCCCCCTTCATTGTCCCGCGACCCCTCGGGGGGTCCCGACCCCCATTTTGAGAACCATTGATGTAAAGAAGCAGAATGGATTTATTGAGGCATTCCATTTTGTACGTCATTATATTTGCGACAATGTGGTGCTTCTCTGTGGTTTAATGATGTAGAACAGGGGTGCCCAACCTCAGTCCTGGAGGGCCAGTGTCCTGCAAAGTTTACTTCCAACCCCAATCAGACACACCTGGGCTAGCTAAGCAAGCTCTTACTAGGCTTTCTAGAAACATCCTTGCAGGTGTGTTGAAGCAGGTTGAAGCTAAAATCTGCTGGACACCGGCCCTCCAGGACCGAGTTTGGACACCCCTGATGTAGATGAAAGAGCGTGTGTGGAGACGCTGACGCAGTAAATAACAACAACAACAGAGGAAACATGGAGGAGGAAAGTGGTCAGTCACAATATTTGCTCCCACCATACCTGAGATCTCTCTCGTACTCACAAATTCCTCTGAATGGTGGAGGACACCATACTGTATATAAACCATAGGGGGGAACAACATAGTTGGGGGAACTTAACATATTTCGGAGAGTAAAAAGCATGATAATATTTTCCATCATAGTGTTTCGCAGATGCTAGAACCAGCCTTTATGCATGTGCGACATCGTAAATTGTATGGCAAGTGTAAACGCATAAATTGGGTATGGGTCATAATTTAAAGAACAATTTAAAGAAGATATATGCAACAAATCGGAATTGGGCATGAAGACCTGACAGTGTAAATGGTCAACCTCACAGCTCAACCTAGACCTGTTCCAAAGCAATTTGAGGTTGTTTTTGAGATATTTCAAAGAATGTTAGAAACCTGTTACCACTGACTTCTGTTGTAGGAAAAGCAAATGCTATGGAAGTCAATGGTTACCGGTTTCTAACATATTTCAAATAACTTCTGTTCAACAGAACAAAAGAACCTCAAACCGGTTTGTGACAAGGAAAGGGAGAGAAAATAACGACATTATTCATTTTTGGGTGAACTATCCCTTTAAGACTACGTGTGAAGGATTAGAAAAGAATGGTTAATTATCAAACTTTCGTACTCAATACTTATTTTTATTTAGTATTATAACTTTACCCGGTTACAATATATAGAAACAAAGTCAATATAGGATTAAAAACATGAGTTAGCTATGATCTAATAGTACACTGTTAAAAATAAAGTTGTAATTTTACGGTTAAATAATTTTACACCATTCTGGGGTGCCGGAAAAAAAAGTAAAATAATGGCTGTTAAATTAAAGAAATTTACTGTAAAAAAACAGAGGTTGAATTACAGAAATTTATCAGAAATTTAAACTTAAGTAAATTTCTGTAAATTAATGTCTGTTGTTTTACATAAAATTTCTATAATTTAAATTTTTAAATTAATTATATTAAATATTTAATTTTAAAAACTATATATAACAAGTATAATAAATAATAAATTATAATAAATTCACATGAACCTAAATGAACAATGGACCGACCCAACCATAACCCTAACCTTAACCATAATAGAAAAGCGTCAAATATAGTAGCCGTACACAAAATACAGTAGCTGGAGTAACTCTGAGGCATGTTGATGGGTTAAAGGGGACCTATTATGCAAAAAAAAAAAACTTTTATAAAGAGTTTAAACATAGTTGTGTGGCAACTGTATGCAAAATAACCAGCTTTGAATTGTAAAAATGTACGATTCTTCTATCTTTATAATCACACTTGATAAGTCTGCAGAAACACTTTGATTGACATTCTCCCTTTGTACGTGTCATCAGAGGAAAGCCCCACCCATAAGTAACCATCTCTTCTTCATAAGCATAGGATGAAGTTAGTGTTGTTTTTGAATCTGCCACTATGCTGACACATAGGCATTTGTAGCTCCGTCCTCATTTGAAAAGAGCTTAATCTCATTTGAATTAAAAGCGACAGTCACCAAAATGGCACAATTAGGATCAAATCCAAAGGGGCAGTTTCAAAGAGTTATACAACATTATTTGTGAGGTTTTTTTTTAGCTGAACTTTCGCCTTATTTTACATCTCATAAAGTGGGGAATAATAGGTCCCTTTTAAGCTAAACGGCTCAATATTCACACATTCATCTCCAGTGATAATAAATGAGAGTAATTGACATGATTTGCTATGTTATGAGGTCAGAACTCAAATGCTTTTAGTTTCAGTGTGTCATTTTTAATGTCTCTTAATTTCCTCGGCCGTAGAGCTGAAGCTTCATGCTGTCCTGTGCAAACTTTAGCGTAGCATAAACATATGGCCTCTCACCTGACACTGTGTGATGCTACACTTACGATCACCTCTGCTAAAGCACAGCGTTTGTCAATACGCTTCCATCTGTTTCCATGTCGTTTGAATAATTGTACATTCTCTCAGGCACACAGACAAGCGTTCAGGGAATATATATTCAAAACAGACTTGGGGAAATTAAAAACAACAGCTATGATAGGCGTGAACTGATTATTCCAGTTACAGAGCGAGGCCGCGCTGCATGGATCCGAGTGTCTTGTTACATGGTCATCTGTATACTTAAATCTGATTGGTCAGCCGCATCATCCAGCAGTTGCTTATTGCCTGGTAACAACAGGTAAAAAAGCGAGCGCACGGTTTACATGCATGCACAGTGGCTGTTAACAGAAATCAGCTTACTGAAATAACCTGTTGTCCCGGTTTACATGCAAACCAAATAACCTTACAATGCAAGTAAACCACAGACAAGATTTTATTAATAAATCTGGTTATTTCGTGGTCATGATACTTGAGTTTCTAACTCAAGAGTATTTTATTTTTTATGTTGGTTGTCATGTTAAATAAACGGTGAACAATCCAAAATGAGTATTGCCTGCCTATCAGAAGGAAAGTTAAGGTTTATATGTTATGTAAAATATTAGGAAAAAAACAGTTTAGTTTTCATCATTGTACTATTTTAAAAACCTATAGACTGCTTAATTGGGAAAACATCTCTAAGTCTTAAAAAGGTTGTGTAGCTTAGAAGATTATGCATGGTTTAGCTCAGCGGTTCTCAACAGGGGGTCCCAGCCCACAAGGGGGCGTCAGCACCTGGTATCCTAAAAGTTTGGACGGGGTGGTGGAATTTGTTCCCTTTTTAAAACCTAAAACCCAAGGGGAGAATGCCAGCGTGGATCAAGCTCTGTAAGGGGCGCTAAAGGAAGTAGCCTGAGTGGCTGATATTGTTGGTTTGCTGTTGTTGTAGTTAAGCCGCCTTTCCACTGCACACAACATTTGGAAACGACTGTCGGAATACGCCCCCCTTGTGGCAGTCGCACATTATTTTCAGTGTTGTCGTGCACCATGGGAGAGAAGCTGATTCTCACAGTGTCCGAAATAATGGAGGGCAAAAGCAAGAGCCTTTATTCTCTGTGCGTTTATGGTTTAATGGATGAATGAATACTAGAAACTCATAGACTAAACTCATAGATTAAAATATTGGAGGGAATGTGGAGACAACATTAAAAACATATTTTGTTACTTTCTTACTTAAATTTATGTACAGAAATGTTTTTTTTTTTAAATAGACTTTTTATAATTCAAAAAATAACCAAATAAACTCCTATTTCTCATCTCGCCCGCACGGACCTGCTAGTACAACACTGAAATACATCACATCCGGTCGGCCAGTCGCATACGGTCTAGTCGCAGGAGTTCAAATATTTCAACGGATCCGCAGCTCAATTCGGATCCGATTTTTCAGCATACGGACATGATCGGAACTCCACGCAGCTGCTCTCCATTGGAAATGAATGACTTCCAGTCTGTCGCTTGTCGTTTGTTTTAAAGGTTTGCACTGATTTTATCAGATGAGTGAACCTCTCTGGGTGCCGGTCAGAGCACAAATATTATTAAAGGATGAGGAGTCAGGTGGTCAGATTGATGTACTGGATTGTATTAGCAGATTGTATGCCACAAATGTACAGGCAGTAGAGAAATTAGTCTCAGAGGATATTGGGGGTCGCGAGTCACTGGCATTGTCATTTTGGGGGTTGCAGGCTGAAAAGTTTGGGAACCCTTGTAGGTCAATGACTAACATCTCCAATCAACATCTGCAGCAAACGACTAATTACTACAGGATCAGATGTCCCTGATCAGCGCCAACAGGCAGTGAGTGAGCAGCAAACTGCAGTGAATCAACTCTAAGGTTGCTGCGATGTCAGAATAAAAGTCTTCTCTCGAATGAGCCTTTGCAACATCGTTTGTCGTGTGCGTTGGAATGGAGGCTTTAGAGTCAGATCTAATGTTCATGTTTAAAGTCTGTGTAAAGCAGAAGTTTCTGCGACTTTTATTTTAGTATATTGATGTACTTCCAACTTATATAGAATATTAAGTTGTGTGGGCAGCGTTTTTTTTATTTATTAAATCATTCCCTCATAGCAATGTTATGGTAGGTGTGTGGTTAAGATTATTCTGACGTCAACAGAAAAGGGTCGCCACTCCAAATGTGGAATCAAATTATCAGACTTTGATCGAAGATTACCAAAACAAATAAAAAAATTTTTGCAGTGAATAAACCTGCACAGATTAATTGTTCACCTAAAGAATAACAATGTGCACTAGCGAAATAAACATATTAAATTTTGATTTCACATGGACTTTAATAAATGTCTATAAATGTCACATAAAATGGTAATGAAACTCATATTGGTAACATTTAACAGAATAAAGTCCATAACCAGTACCTGAGGTCATTATTGCCAGCATATAGTGCGTTATGCTGCTTTTCAGTTGCAGCATAGTAAAAATAGAAATCATTCTAATAGAAACCGGTGTTATGGGATGGTTAAGACAAAATTTCCTTTTAACATGGAAAATATACCTTTTATCATGTCGCCACATGTTGCATGTTGTTTGGATGCGGTGTAATTCTTGCCATATTTCTAACTAAAAGGAATTGAAAATACCTTTGCAGTGACATGCTAATGACAAACATCCAGATACTGTCCCTACACACAAAAACACACATACACAACACACACATAAATGACAGGTGAGAAAATTACATTTTAGAAAGCTTCTGATTGAAGTGATATGGATGTTTGCATGTTCTTCACTGCATTGTGTCGACAGATGAGTTCATCTAAATGTCAGCGTTTTAAAAAAGGAATGTAACATATTTTTACTGCTTGATAAATGTGCAGACTAAATTCAGTCAAAATTAGGGTCCTATTTTGCAATGTGTCCAACTGCAATATGGACTGATTTGAGTGTTTTCACTTACGCCAAGATTTGTTCTGTTCCCCCTAAACTCTGTTTGAGCATTTATTTATTGTAATGGACCAGAAAAGAGAATCACATGCAGTCACATCCTTTTCATTTTGCCGCTTTTTTTCCTGAAAGTCCTTCACATAAAAATCAGTCCACATGCTTTCATAAACAACCTAGGAAGTTGTAGTTATTGTAGTTGTAGAGGTAGTAGAAATAGTAGTTGTAGTAGTAGAGAACTTTATTAATCCATGTGAGGGGAAACTCATTTGCCACCTTTTCACGTTCCTGCCTTTTCTCTTCTCAAAGTCCTTCACATAAAAACCTAGGAAGTTGTAGTAGTAGTAATAGAGAACTTTATTTATCCCTTTATTTAACTTTATTTAAACTCGTTTGCCACCTTTTCATTTCTCCGCTTTTTTTCTTCTCCAACTCCTTCACATACAAATAAGTCAACATGCTTTCGTAAACAACCTAGGAAGTTGTAGTAGTAGTAGTAGTAGTAGTAGAAGTAGTAGTAGAAGTGGTAATTGGGTAACTTTATCCCTGTGAAGGGAAACTCATTTGCCACCTTTTTTATTTTCCCGCCTTTTCTCCTCAGTCCTTCACAAACAAATAAGTCAACATGCTTTCATAAACAACCTTGTAGTAGTAGTAGTAGTAGCAGGAATAGTAAGAGAGAACTTTATTAATTCCTGTGAGAGGAAACTCGTTTGCCTCCTTTTAATTTTCCAGCCTTTTTTTCCAGTCCTTCACATAAAAATCAGTCAACATGCTTTTATAAACAACCTAGGAACTTGTCGTTGTTGTTATTGTCGTTGTTGTTGTTGTTGTAATAGGAGAAGAAGTAGAAAAAGAAGAACAGAACTTTATTAATCCCTGTGAGGGGAAACTCATTTCCCACCTTTTTATTTTCCTGCCTTTTTTCTCCTCAAAGTACCTCACACAAAAATCTGCCAACATGCTTTCATAAACAACCTAGTACATTGTAGTAGTAGTAGTAGTAGTAGTAGTAGTAGTAAAATAATAATAGAGAACTTAATCCCTATGAGGGACTTAATCCCCATTTTCCCGCCTTTTTTCCCCTTAAAGTCCTTCACATAAAAAAACAGTCCACATGCTTTCATAAACAGTCTATAAAGTTGTTGTAGTTGTTACTGTTGTTGTTATTATTGCTATCGCAAAAAGCTACACATACTAATTACACCACTTTATTAAAAACCTGACAGCAGTTACAATAAAGGACCTTCTAAATCTTTCTGTAAGGAGCACCGGGGCATATAGACTTACCAAAGTTGGGGAAGATCTCATTTTAAAAACATAAATTGAATACTCATTGACAAAACAAATATTACAGAAAAATAATTACATATAGATTAAAATTTCATCACAAAAATCTTAGGAAGGAGCTTATGTTATGCAAATACCTCTTTGAACACATAAGTTCATCATAAAATCAACAGTAATTTAGTGATGGTTTTATGAGGCAGCAACTTTATCTTATCTCCGGCCAGACGAATGCAGAGGAAGGTGAAGAGTGTCATCGGTTGTAGATCTGTGTTTTGGGTCTATTAAAGGCCGTTTGTAGTGTGCTGCAAGGACAATAAGATCCCGCATTTGGAACAAAGTGTTTCTTATCTGGTCAGGTGATCTGAGAGCTTCCAGATGAGTTACAAGTGGCGGTGCGAAGGTGAGCTATGAAAGAATAATGTGATATCGAGAAGCTTTCAGCACGCCGAAAACAACAGCACCCAGCTGTGAGACCCAGGCTAAACACACAGGCCTTTTTTTTTCTCCTTTTGTATAAACTCTTTGGCTGAATCGAGATAGAACTTTGCCCTACATTTGAGGTGGGATGGAAATTATTGTGAGTTCTTGTTGAGTGTGTTCCTCCAGAGCTGCTGCTGGCTGCATGGTGGAGTGTGTGTACACTGGCTTAATTTAGCACTTAAATATTTAGCTTCACGCACCAATAATGAAGTGAAACATCTCTCATTAAAGAAAATTTGCTCTATTCTTTTACCTCTTATGATGATTGTTGATAATCATGTTGTTAATGTAAATTTACAGAAACATTGGTGTGCACTATGCATGGAGTAGTATAAACAAAAACAGTAAAACCTTTAAAGGTCCCATGAAATTACAATAAAGTTTTTTAGATGTTAGCTTCGGTATAGCTAGTTTTTTAAGATATCTCTTAGATAGTGTGCTCCAAAACAGTGACAAAACTCACACTGAGAAGACATAAAGACATAAACAAACTGTAGAGGAGAGAGCAGATTTCTTCAACAAATTTCTATACATAATAGTTTAGTAACTCATTTCTAATAATATTTTATCTTTGCCATGATGACAGTAAATAATATTTGACTAGATATTTTTCAAGACACTTCTATTCAGCTTAAAGTGACATTTAAAGGCTTAACTAGGTTAATTAGGTTAACTAGGCAGGTTAGAGAAATTAGGCAAGTTATTGTATAATGATGGTTTGTTCTGTTGACTATCAGAAAAAATATAGCTTAAAGGGGCTAATAATTTCGACCTTTAAAATGGTTCATAAAAATTACAAACCGAAATAAAGAAAAATAAAACAAATAAGACTTTTTTCAGAAGGAAAAATATTATCAGACATACTGTGAAAATGTTCTTGCTCTGTTAAACATCATTTGGGAAATATACAAAAAAGAAAAAAAAATTTAAAGTTTGTTCTAGAGTCAGCTTTTAGAACAAATTTGGAGAAACATTCAGGGAGAAAAAAGCAAAAATAAAAAAGGCTCAAAAAGTAGACATTATATAATATAGTATCATAACATCATAAAAAAAGATGATTCGACTCTATAAAATGCAATGTGGTGACTCGCTAAAGCTTATGTTTGTATTTATTTTCAAATAATAATGTTTCAAGAGTTCATACTTAGCTGATGATTGATAATAAAGTGTGTTTGGCTGGGAGAAAGCCCTGAGCTCATAAGATCCTCGAGCCAGGGGCTCCCTCCTGTTTGCAGGGTGAGAGCGGAGTTTGAGCTCAGGTAGATTTCAAGAACCCCCCTCTCCCTCTCCATTAAGGATTGCAATGAGGGTGTGCTGCTGGTGAAATTAGTTTATGGTGCTGATTTGGTTTAGTCAATTTACTTATGTCTCATGTTTTGGACTGTGGGAGGAAACCGGAGAACCCGGGGAAAACCCACATGAGCATGGGGAGAACATGAACTCCGCACAGAAATGTCAGCTGGCCGGGTAAAGAGCCGAACAACAGACATTCTTGCTGTGAGGCAACAGTGCTAACCACTGGGGTGCCGTGCTGCCCTATAGAGGAAAAAAGAGGAGGAGAGGGGGTGGAAGGGGGGATTTTTCAAGACAAAGATGACTAGGGGTGAGATGCTTTGGTTATTTATACTACTGTAAGTCAGGAATCATCTGATTGGTGAATCATACGTTAGCTATAGGGATGCAACAATACGGTTAGCCCACGGTTCAATAGATACTTCAGTTTTTTAACACTGTTTTCGGTTCAGTTCTCATGGCTTGACTTCTATTCTATAGGCAATAGGAACAGTAAAAAATTTAATTATTTATTGCAATACTTATTTTGCTTTACTTAAAAGCCAAGAAAAGTACACTAGTTCCTAGTGTATTGTAAAAAAAATTAACACTGAAATCTCACAGCTGCTGGTAGCTCATGTACAAACTGGGGAACACATAAAATCCTACACGTTGAAAATAAACATACATGTGAAGTTAATAAAGATAAATTGGCCATTTCGAATAAACATTTGTTCTTAAGTAAACATAAATAAACCATCTTAATTATCTCAGTGCTGAAAAAATGCGAGACTGTAGTCTGCAACACGGATCGAGTGCTTTTAAAAAATCACAAAAGCCCACATCTTCAATCACCGAAAATGGCTGCAAATGTTTTTCAATAAACACCCGCACTGCCTTTGTTATTTTTATGTGTCTCTCGGAACCAGTTGGGTATGTTTGCTTTAAAGATTTAGCGAGGGATTGTTGCTATTTGGAGGACTTTATAACCTTCTCTGCTATCCTACCTTCAGACAGTGATATTGCTGGGTGATGGCGCTGCAGATGTGCAGTCATGTTTATACGTGTAAAACAATGCTTGCACATCGTTTTTTTGTTCACCGTTTTTTCTTTTATTGGCTTTCAATTCAACGGCAAAACCGAAATTTCCTCACACCACTGATTTGAAAGACACCGGCGCTTCCTCTTACTGTTGCCTCACTTTGCCAGCGCTTGCTTGTACTGTTGCCTCAACCTCACTTCACCGCCGCTCGCAATGTTAAAGTGTGGAATGGTCAAGCGCCCCCTAACTTTAGAGCCTAGTGATTGGATATTTACTCATGGGGAGGAGTTTCCTCATCTCGGCTTATGGATTTACAGGCACGCAGTCAATTCGGGAGATATAAAACGAACAGAATGCAAAACCAAGAAAACCGAAATTCACAAGTGCGTATTGAATCGTGGAGGTCCAACCATACAGTTCAATATTATATTGAGAACCGTGGCATCCCTAGTTAGCTAATGTAGGCATTGCATTTTATTTGTAAATTAAACAAACTTAAGTTTTAAAAAAGTTATATTCACACACCATAACATCGCAGAGTCTTAGCAGTGGGTTCTTTTCACCCCTAGGTCATCCTGGCATCATGGCAACAATCTTTACCCAGGCAAAACTGCTCTTGCATTTTCTTCCGAACGAATGTACAAATGCAGTCTTCACGTGTACGTCTCGCTTCCCTGCATGTCTGTCTCTTTCACACTGCACATGTACAGAACGGCGATTCTCCGTCTCCCTCTCTCCATCTTCTGCTTGCAGTTTGCTGTTTTTCTTTGCTCTAGTTGGCTGAAGGCCCAGAGTGTGTTGGAAAAGATACAACCCTTGACCCTCGTGCAAAGTGAGCCCAGCTCTTCCCTGTCTTTACACAGAGAGAATGAAACCGAGAAAGAGACTGCAGAGCTCACCGAGGGACTGCGGCTTCACACACACACACACACACACACACACACACACACACACACTGCTGTTCTGTGGCCATGACAATCTGTTTATGCTGTATGCAGTGTCACTCGTCCTCTCCCTCTCTCTGTTTTTCAGTTCTCATGAGGGTCACATGGCTTGTGCGCCAAGAAACTCTGGTCAGTTTGTATGCATGTAAACCAGTGCATGCGTATTTACCTCACACCCTCTGTAGTCATTTTTGCAAATAGATTTGGGTATGAAAAAAATGCCTCTGCCTGGCTGACACAGCAACACCGCTTTAACCAATCGGCTGAGTTTGGGGCACGATTTGTTTTCGTCGGTCTGTCCAATGGCATTCAAGAGAGGGTGTTTGGTGAATCTAGAAAAATTGCAGTCTTTTTTTAAGTTGTATTGGTGATGTTAGTAAAAGGGAATCATACACCTGAAAAAATGTCACATTACATAGCTGTAGAACACACTTTTGTGGTATATTTTTGGTATATTGGTAATTATCAATATAACAGAATTTATGTATATTGTTTACATTGTGTTTCACTTCTTATATATATGTATGTATGTATATGTATACATATATATATATGTGTGTGTGTGTGTGTGTGTGTGTGTGTGTGTGTGTGTGTGTGTACACATATATATATGTACATACTGTATGTATGTATATATATATATATATATATATATATATATATATATATATGTATGTATGTATGTATGTATGTATGTATGTATGTATGTATGTATGTATGTATGTATGTATGTATGTATGTATATATATATATATATATATATATATATATATATATATATATATATATATATTAGGGATGTAACGGTATCAGAATTTCATGGTACGGTAATACCTCGGTATGAATGTCACGGTACGGTATTTATTGAATCATTTACAGGAAAAAACAAAACTTATGAAAATACTCCAAAAAAGTGCCAAAAGTGTCAATGACATACAAATTAGCCATCTATCTGTAAGCTTTTGAAACAGGAACTTCAATTTTAATAACAAAAAATTATTAAACCATGTAAAAAAATAAAGTTTCAATTTAGTAGTGTTGAAAACTCATCACATTCAACATTTAATCACACTCAGCCCATCTACACAGATGAGAGCTCTGCTAGTCGGACTTCTCATCAAGCATCTCCCGCTGGATCTAATCTCACTATATTTATTAAACGGCATATAACGACATATTCCCTGACTTTGGGCATTGGAATCTATTACTTGTTCTCAGGTAACGTGTTTTGGCTGAGCGCAAAGATAAGTTAATGATTAATGTAACCACGTCTATTCTGTATATTGACTTATCGCTTGCCTTTATTTCCTATAATGTATAAACTTATTGTATGTTATACTTTTAAAATGGCCATTATCGATTATTAAAACTGATACTCAGCAAAAGAGAGGCTGTGTTTCGTATTTTCACTGAAATTGAAAGGAGGCAGTGTTTTTATCGGCTCCGTTTTGTTATAAATATCCACACAGTGAAAATGACGCTCATCTTATGCAGCACGACGCCTCAACATGTCTGCTGTCTAAGTTGCTAATATTAAAATGAAAATAGGCAGTTCCTTAAATCATGTTTACATTTTATTGTTGAGAAAGTGAAACAACGAAGCCAGGGTGATGTGAATGAAGTTACAAAGTACACTGTTCCCTTTGAAGATTTACCCGTGTCCTCGGTATAATCTGCTTTTCCATATCAAACTGAAAAGAAGAGACTGCAGCCTTGATCAAACTTGCGAAGTCTGAACTTACACGGAGATAATGCAGGAACTGTGCGTGTTAGGCTACTTAATATTCAGGAAAAGCCCCAATCAGAGAGGCGAATGTCTGCAGCCCCGCCTCCGTTTTCAGATGTACATGACAGTTTATAAGTATCACACACCAGACGCGCACATTCGAATGATATTTAACATGAAACTAATCAGATGGCGCTCTGTGGCGCGGCTGAAAAATGAACTGCGTCCTGAGCCGTCGCCGGGCGCCGCCGGTGTGTGTATCCTGATAGAAACCTGTTTAGAATTCTAAAATACATGGCGCTGCGTGGCGCTGCGCGGCGCGCCGCCGAGCGCCGCTTCTGGTGTGCGACCTGCTTTAGAGTTTTCCAGCTCTTTTCATCCCCGCTTCTAGCAGCACACTCCATTTCCGCATTACTGGATCTGTAGCGACAACAGACCGCAAGGGATGATGGTCAAGCATGGGCTGATGGCAATTGTAGTTTTCGCTACATCCCGTTCGCTTCATTCGCCTGAGCAAATTTTCTCAGAAGACCTATAGTTTTACCGAGTCATGCGACTTCGGTAATATCGAAAAAAAATAATATTGCGGTATGACGGTATTTACAATACCGTTACATCCCTAATATATATATATATATATATGTATATACACACACACACACACATATATATATATATATATATATATATATATATATATATATATATATATATATATATATATATGTATATACACACACACACACACACACACACATATATATATATATATATATATATATATATATATATATATATATATATATATATATAAATGTATATATATATATACAGTATGTACATATATATATATATATATATATATATATATATGTGTATATATATATACGTTAAGGGCAAAAAAAGACTCAATAAAATTAATACTATATATTAGTGCAGCTGGAAAGTATTCCTAGCGCTTAACTTTTTTCACATTTGTTTATGTTACAGCCTTATTCCAAAATGGATTAAATTCAATTCTTTCCTCAAACTTCTCCACAAAATATCCCATAATGACAATGTGAAATTTTATTCCCAAAGACAGGTGTGCCCAGCTTGTGGCATCATATTCAAAAAGAATTGAGGCTGTAATTTCTGCTAAAGGTTCATCAACAAAGTATTGAGCAAAGGCTGTGAACACTTCTGTACATGTGATTTTTCCAGGTTTTTTATTTTTGATAAATTTGCAACAATTAAAAAAAAACTTTTTTCACATTGTCATTATGGGGTATTGTGTGTAGAATTGTGAGGAAGTAAATGAGTTTAATCCATTTTGGGATAAGGCTGTAATATAAAACAATGTGGAAAAAGTGAAGCGCTAAGAAAACTTCCCGGATGCACTGTTTGTTATCTGTCAGTCAATTTTAGCCAGTACTTTCTACGTACTTTCTAGTTGAACTGAAAAAAAATCATCCAAAAGTGAGTGCTGGCTAACAGGTTAAATAGGTTGAAATTGGGGGAAAACACACAGGGAGGTGGGTTGGCGGTTAATAATTCAGGAGGGCTAATAAATCTCACTTGAAGCACTTTTACTTTGTAATTTACTTTGCATTCTGTATTTTCTTTCAGCTAAATGTGTTTTGGGTAATAAACTGTTTTCGCTTTAGTCAGTTCTGCTAAAACCACACAGCAACATGCTGCCATCGACATGGAAAGTTTTGCATGCACAAGTGTAGTCACTTTGATGGGAAATCAACCTGCTTGAGTAAAGAGGAGGTCAGTAGGTCACAAAAATCTCTTTCCTGCTGAATCATCTTTGAGCACAAACTGGTTCAATAAATGCTTCAGTGCACGTCGGCTTTAAAAATGAATGTTACACAACTAAGAGATGAGTAAATATGGAAAATAATGGAGATGGACACTCCCAGTCTGACTTTTCGTGAAAACCGGGTTAGATCATCACATGCTGTTTTCACCACAATAGAGGGTTTACCTACAAATGTGTGTCTATCTAGTAATTTTCTCTCTCTGTCCAGCTGTGTGTCTTCGCTCTTCAGTCAGTCCATTGTTCTTCCGCTGCAACAGGCCGTTTGTTTTCAGTCGCATGTTGTCGGTCGTGGGAGTGAGTGCAGTGCAGTCTTGAGGAGAACAAAAGGTTACGGGAGTGCAACAGTCATACTGTATGTAGAGCTACAGTGATGCTGCAGGTGAGGGACTGCAGGTGGCAACACTTTAGGACTGCATGCATCAAGAACTTGCTCCTTTACACTGACCTCATTTTCTATTAATTGTGTCACCAGCTGAAGCTTTGTTTTTGCGACACAGTCTGTGCCAGAAATCTAATATGAATGACTTTTGTCCGAATGGCTTTTATGATGATGTTTGTTTGTTTGTTTGTTTGTTTATTTGTGATGGTCGCCCACTGAAGCTAAGCAGGGCTGCGCCCGGTTAGTACCTGGATGATGGACCACATGGGAAAGCTAGGTTGCTGCTGGAAGTTGTGTTAGTGAGACCAGCAGGGAGCGCTCAACCTGTAGTCTGTGTCGGTCCTAACGCCCCAGTATATTGATGGGGACTCTACACTGCTAAGTGAACAGTGCTCTTTTGGATAAGATGCTAAACCGAGGTCATAACTCTCTGTGGTCGTTAAAAATCCCAGGATGTCCTTCGAAAAAGAGTAGTGGTTTAACTCCGGCATCCTGGCCAAATCTGCCCACTTGAATTTAAGCTTATAATAGTTTTAGATTTTTTAATAGTTTTACTTTTTATTTTGTTTTGACTTTTTGTTTTCAAATTCAGTTAGTTTTAATTAGTTTTTAAAGGGAGATTTACTGGTTTAATTAGTTTCTATATTTTAAAATTGCTTAGTTTTAGTTTAGTATTTATTCGTTTTAGTTTTTGTTGTTTCCTAAATTTGGATATTTTTAGGAATATAATTAATTAATATAGAAATATTGTATAATAAAAACTCAACCAAAGATACATTTTTTGAAACCTATTCAGAGGACACTAGGCATGGGACGATAACCACTTTCAAGGTGTACTGTGGTTTTGAATAGTCAAGGTTTTTAAAAAGACAGTACTTTTTTCATAGAACAGAATTGTACCTTAAGACAAAGAAACAATTTTGTATCATTGTAGATTTGCAGTTTTTTTTTTTTTTTACCTTTAAGGACATGATTTGCACCATGGGAAACCAAAATGTACCTTTGGTTTTTAAAACCTGCAGATACAACATTGTATCTTCATCAAAGGTACAAATCTGATCCATGAAGGTACCACTACATTGACAAGACACCTCAACAGTCAGTGTCAAATGTGTTCCTTCAAGAACTATTAAAAGGCATTTTCCCATATCCAAAATGTGTCAATTTATTTTTAGTAAATATAAAACATAAATACATTCTTAAACAATGTTGTTGTTTTTTTAAGTTTCTTCTTTTGTAAATGCACCTTTTCCATTTACAATAAATAATAAAAAATAACATAAATCAAAAGATCTATTTTTTTGCTAAACACTTCACAACACTTTTTACAAAAATATCACAGAAACACATTCTCCCATGGACGATATAAAACTTTTTTTCTCCAATTTTCACACAACACATTTGTAATCACTTAAAAGTTTATTTATTTACCTAATTTTAATATAGGGGCGACGCTGTGGCAAAGTAGGTAGTGCTGTCACCTCACAGCAAAAAGGTTGCTGGTTTGAGCCTCGGCTGGGTCAGTTGGCGTTTCTGCGTAGAGTTTGCATGTTCTCCCCGTGTTCCCGTGGGTTTCATCCGGGCACTCTGGTTTGCCCCAATGTCCTAAGACATGCAGGACAGGTGAATTGGGTAGGCTAAATTTTCCATAGTGTATTTTCCATTAGTGTGAGTGAGTGTGTATGGATGTTTCCCAGGGATGGGTTGCAGCTGGAGGGCATCTGCTGAGTAAAACATGTGCTGGATAAGTTGGCGGTTCATTCCGCTGTGGCGACCCCTCATTAATAAATGGACTTAGCCAAAAAGAAAATCAATGAATGAATGTAATTTAAAATAGAAATAGAATTATGCAAACATATTGTAATGAGATATGCACACTGTATAAGTAGTTTTACAATACTAAAATGTCTGTATGAACACTTTGCATATGCAGGCCTTTTGCCAGCTCACATGCGTAGAGCACAGCAAACGACAAAATGGTGCAGATATCAATAATGAAAGTGTATTTATCAGAAAATGCTTACCAAATGTTTATTAAAAATGCCTTAAATGTTTACAACACCTATGATTTTGTTTAACCAGTTGTTTTGTATTATAGAACTTAATAATTAGTTTAATAATTGTTTCTTCAAACATATGCTTTTAAATGATGATTCATGTTTTAATATGGAAATTATTCATAAAATCACTTTGCCTTTCCAGTCATATTTATTTTTATAGATATTGTAATAAGGGAGAAGTTTTCCAACACTTATCTGCCTTTTTTTGTGAAAACAATTGTGTATCTTCATTTCAATTGTACTGTAAAAGGTACAGAATAACATTATAAGAGGTCTTTTCTGTACCATATAAGGTACAACTCTTACAAGGGTACAAAACCGTTCCCTTAGGGAACATTATTTTTATCACCGTGTACCTTTTTTCGGAGAGTGTAGCCTAATAAACTACTAATGAGCTGTTTATTAATATTTAGTAAGGTAGAAGTTGTGTTTAGTGTTTGGTAGGACTAAGGATGCAGAATAAGACTACTAATGAACAGTTAATATCTTAACAAAAGCCAAGTAATAATAATCCAGCCAATAGGATGAATTGTGAACTGCACTAAAGTGTTAACAACAGATGTATCATCTGTATTTTTATCCATTCATTCCTTCATTTCCTTTTCAGCTGAGTCCCTTTATTAATCTGGGGTCGGCACAGCGGAATGAACCACCAACTTATCCAGCACGTTTCACACAGCAGATGCCCTTCCAGCTGCAAACCATCTCTGGGTTATTCACTTTCATACACTACGGACAATTTAGCTTACCCAATTCACCTGTACCACATAACTTTGGACTGTGGGGGAAACCGGAGCACCCGGAGGAAACCCACGCGAACGCAGGGAGAACATGCAAACTCCACACAGAAACACCCACTGACCCAGCCGAGGCTCGAACTAGCAACCTTCTTGCTGTGAGGCGACAGCACTACCTACTGCGCCACTGCGTCGCCCTCTGCATTTTTATATTTGTGTAAATAGTAATTTTGGCCTTTTAAATAAAGAATAACATTATCAGCCGACTGTGTAGTGAACATCCGAGACACCCTGCTGAAAAACTTTGATAAATAACATAATCAACATCAACTCACGACAAATTATAATCACTTTTTTTTCCGTCGGCGTCAGGTGATTACATTTCTCAAAAGCCAATTTGGTAATTATCCATAATTACTGAAAGCTTCTCTTCCAGTTTTTCGGAATCAGTTGGATACGGACGCCTCATGCCAGGATATTTGCAAATGCAAACTAATCATAATCATGTTGTAATAAACATGATTGGCATTCACGAAAAAAAAAAAAAAAAGAAGAGATCTGAAAGAGAGTGCATTATGTAGACAACTTGTTGTGAGCGCAATGCATTGTGGGACGTTACACAGGTGAAAGTCAAAACATTAGCCTGTTGAGGGTTGAAACAGGTTAATGTTGTGGCTACGCATGACACAGGTCTCAACGATTGAAAGCAGCATGAGAGAAGACAGAGAAACACAAGGCCTAAAAAGCAGACTGGATGATGACACAACAACAAACAGAGCCGGCAAGAACAGACGCAGTCAGGGGGAAATGATCTCGTAGCCTGGCTCGTTTGAAAACACTGCGCCAAGAAACAGGGGCACAATAAAATGAAAGAATACTGTTTATTTAAGAGGACCAGAAGATGGACTGCAGTCTGGAGGAGGACGTGTGGAGCAATCAAAGGCAAAGGAGACAATATGAACACCCTCGCTACAGATACAACCTGAGGAAAAGTCGAAAATTAAAGCATTATTCAGGCATCCTCATGTCATCCTAAACCTGCTGTTATTTTCCCAGTGAAATACAAAAGGATTGTCTTTTAAAGAAACTGTAGGGCTTAAAGATTCAATGATAGTGACAAGAAAAGTCAGTTTATTAGTGTCATGCTAATATTATAAATATGTAAATGTCAAATATTTGACTTGTTGGGTAAAGTTTTACGTTTAAAAGTAATATATCACAATCTTGACTAAATGTGGTACTTTAGGTGAAAGGAATCTGAAAGTATGTGTCATGTTATTTTATGCAAGCTTTTTATTTTAAATTAGTTAAAGGGTCGCAGAACACCAAAACACATGCTTTGAGCTGTTGTCGTATAAGTGTCCCACACTGCTAAAAACACTATTAGGACACATATATTTCACAAAACAGTGAAAATTGATTGTTTTTGCGTTATTTTAAGCAAATTCGTTCTTCCGGTTTGAAATGAGTTTTTTAAGCTGCACCACACCTATTAGATACTTGCGTGTATTCTAGCTTGTAGACTGGCTGTCTGTACCTGGGAGTACTTCGTAACGTGTGCAATATTAATTCATGAGAAAGACTTGGTTCAAACCAATCAGCGCGCCCTATTGTGTATGCGGTGCAACTTCATTAATATGCATGATAGCTTCGAAGACTGTTTTTACCTGTTACAATGTTGAGTCGGGGGAGAGAGGCCACGTTGTGTTGCCAAAACAAGTGGAAGAATAAGAATTGTTTGGAGACACTGGTCCTCAGTGTTTCGTTTATAAATGTGCCACAATGATTTCCTGCTATGAGAGCGCAGCTGGACGTGTGGACTGCAGTGCACGCGACAGAAATATATTTTTTACCCTAGAGCTTTTCGTATCTGGAAATGGTGAAATCTGGATTTGCCGCTTGTATTCTTTTAATAAAGACGTGGCTACAGTTGGTGTTGATTGTCCTGTCTCTACAGATTTGGTAAGTGTGCGATCAGTGGTCTTTGTTTGTTTATTCAGGGGCAAAGTTAGTTCGTATCGTCAGCAGTATTCTTTCAGTTGTTAAGACATACCTTAGTCAAAATGATTTAGTTACTAAGTTTACAGTACGTTAATATCACTACAATATTATAGACTGAAAGATCTTGTTCTTCTATTTGAGGCTTTTTTAAACCAGTAGGCATTTTATTGTCATTTCCGTAACGTGATTTTTGCACGTTTTGTATGCACTAGTTTTATATTCGTTTATATTGTTTACGTGGCAGATGTTGTGATTGCACTTTCTCGTTAACATGCCTAAATACGCGCTGCATAACAAATATAAAAGCTTTTTTAGTCTGTATGTGATATTTAAGGTTTGCTACTCTGCTGAAGTCTTTTTCTGAAATGAAAGCATCAGAGTTGACGTCATTCACTATACAGTACAGTGTTTCCTCTAGGATTTTTTTCTAGCTGTGGCGGCAGACTCTGTTAGCCATTTTACACCGATCTACCACTACATGAGGTGTTATTTCATTGACAAATGTCATGAGTATTAAGTCGAGATCGCATTCATGTAATAGTCTACGAGCATGTCAATCTCTGCTTGAGCACCGATTTCTGTTCGTGCACAAAACTTCTTGCACGGCCTCAAATATTCGCTGCTCAAGTGCAGATTTTCTTGCGCGCCCTCAAATAAACGTGGCTGATGTGTGATTTAGTGCGTTCATTTACTGAGTATGTCTCCAACATTTATTAGATTTGATAGGAATATTTATGAATGTCTCCGATAGACTTGCGGAGCGGACCGCGGCATTAATGCGTCCTGAAGTAAAGTGAAACGGCTATAAACTCCAGCAAGATAAAGTCATTATATGCAGAGCCAAAGACCTTTGTCTATAAATAAAGTATAATTATGGAAATTATTGTGTTCATCATAACTAAAAGCTACGTCGTGTTCGCTGGTCTCACGCATCACGCACCTGTCGGTCAGTCAGCAAGTCACCCTAAAGGGTTAACAGAACGCACAGCACTACTACGGTCACAGAAAAGTTTGCGCTGTTATTATTCACTTACCTTTTCATACATTTTAGGTGCAATTTTTAACCCGCTATTTAAAAAACGACCGAATATTTTAAATAAGAAGCTGTAATGTAGCCGTGGCGGGAGGAAATTTGGTGTGGCGCCCCGCCACGGAAGAATGAATGTAGCGGAAACCATGCAGTAGTCTTTAATGATGTGCGACTCACATTAACAGGTGAAAATCCGATCTACCAGCTTATAATGAAGGCACGAGGGCATAGATCTGATTCATATCGGATACATTTCTACATTTGGACAAGGCTTGAATCTGATTTCAGTAAATTGGAATCCATTTGAAAAAAATCAGACATTGTGATATTTCGTTTTTTTGTGATATACATGTATTTCCATTGGAATAAGTGGTACTTTTAATTTTTGGGTGAACTATCCCTTTAACACCAGTGTATACCAAAGAAATAGTAAGATATCTCATCTGTGACTACATCAATGCAAACACATTAATACCAAGCATAAACCTGTACATTTTTACCTCTCAGAATCTCTGCCCATTTTTTTTTAAGGTGTTTAGAAATAGCATGTGTAATTCCAATGTGTAATTTATGTCTAAGTCATATGTGGAAGTTGGAAATCTGAATGAAGCTCGAACCGTAAGTGTGAGCAATCGTAATTGTAGCGCTCGCCCCCACTAACAAGTCCTTTGTGTATCGTTTATAGAGCTGTCAAACATAATTGATGCTCAGTCAAATGTCAAGCGCAATCCTACAGGCAGCATGAATAATGGGTTTGAACATGGTTTAAAATGTGTTTAATGGCTCCCTCTTCACACACTTCATTAGGGAATGAGCAGAACACATACCGAGACAGAAATAGAGAGCGCCGGGGAGGGGAAAAAGTGTGCCGACGGTGTATGTGTGTGTGAAGTAGTCCCCGCTGCTGAGGAAAGCAAGAAATTAAGGAAAGTGAGAAAGTGCGTTAGTCACCGTTTGTGGCCATATTAGTCAGGCACAGGATGAAAGCGTGTTGGACTCAGGTGGTTTCAGGTGGCGTGTGGGAAATTGGGTTTCTGCTCGGCAAGTTTCATGTTCGGACAAGACACGATCCCAACAATTACGATTCTGTGCGTGTTTCTCTCGAACGCTGAGTCATCGGTTCTAATCTGGGTGTGGGGCGATTGCTTTTTATGGTAGTGCCATAAGTGTGCTCAATTCTGAATGATTTGTAGAGTACACCAATTGTGTTGTCTGTCCCTCCGATGATAGTCTTCATTTACTCTCCGTTATGTTGTTCGTTCTAAGTCATCTATTTCTTGTTGAATTCAGAAGGATCTGTTTTTTATTCCATTCAGTCACAAAAGCAACCTTAGAAGGATCACATACAAAGCATTGTATTTCAAGTTGTCTGAAGGTGTTAGAAAGCAGGCTAATTTCCCTACATCTTACCTGTGTGCTTGTCACTTGTTTGTGTAATATACACAGCGTTTAATGTTTCAAATGTGTGGATATAAATGGCACAATATGCACAAAACAATGTTTTATTGTCGTTTAGCATTACAGAAATACCAAAGAAGTTCCACACTTGATCATTTATTGAGTGTACAACAGGAGAAAAGAAAATCAAACACTTCAGGTGGTTGTCTTCAGGAACATTTTTGTTGTGGTGGTTGAAAGTCCCATCAAATTCCAGTAGTATTGATTAAAGTAAGAAAGTAAGAATAAAGCAGAAATGTAAACAATACATTCATGATCAATAAGCAGCCCCAGATAGCACAGACAGCTGTCATCTCTTATCTTATGCTGTGCCCTTCAAGGCCATTCTCCTCTGTTTTTGAGGTGATGTGCATAAGCAATCCTTTTATATGTCTGATGTGGTCCAAACACAGTGAATTATGTTTGATCAAAAAAAAGAATAGTGAAATATGTAAACAAGGATCGGTCTCTGTGGCTTGTACAGCACCTCTCATCAGTTGGAATGCAATAATTTTTGCATAGATTATGGTGGAGACATTTTTCTTTTTTCCTATGATTACAGACATGTGCAGGAACCACCAAAATTACAGCACGCTAGAGCACACAGAACCTAAAATGTACACTTCAAATTTGAGTTTATAAAAAAAATACAAAAAGCGCCTCTTTTTTTTGATGTTTATTATAACACAGACAACATATACAGATATTTTAAACACTTTCAATAGTTTTTTATGAAAATTCAAAGGGTTTTCTTTAAAATGATACCAAATTTTTGCATTTACACCTCTGCATGTGGATTTGGGAAGCTTTTAAATTTGGGTAGGCAAAATCCAGGCGGAAATCCCCAAATAGCAACAGAGTTTAAGTAGTTAATGCATTTATGTATTTTTATATTCTGGGTGAGGCATAAAACTAAAAAAATGTTCATCCAATTAAATATTTTCGGGCTGACAATTCCAATAATTCTGATAAGCAGCCCAAACTGTCTGTCACCAAATGTAGATTTGTACATCTGCGCACCAGGCAGATCTGCCGTTTGTGCGTTCACGTGCAACTTTTTAAAATTCTGAATCAATATTGGAGTTAGTTTTGCATGCTGGAGGAAGGATGCCACCATGAATGAAGTATTTCTGTTAGACAGGTAATGTTCTGTTTTAAAACTATTCTAGTCACGCAAAGCTTATGTAGATTGTGTTGTGTTATGAATGGGTTATATGCACTGAAGTGCTGTTCAGCCACTGAAATGTTTAAGAAGGGTCTGTCTGCGTACTGCAAGACAGGGGCATAACATAAAGGGGTCTCAGGGGCGTAACTTGTCGTATAAGAGGCGTAACTTTTATGGAGTGAAGTTATGGAGCCATAAGGTTGAAGGTTGGCTATATTCACACACTTTTGCCACACAACTGTGTTTAAAACTCTTATGAAAGTAATTTTTGCATAATAGGTCCCCTTAAGTAGTATTTTAGGGCTGAATTGTGATCTTTGGGGCTCTCTTTTGACGGTCCATGCACAAAACGGAAAGCACAGGGCGCAAACGTATTCAGGGCGTGTCAGAATGCATTTTTGCTAATATAAGGACAGGAAAATCTGCTTTGCGCCGTGGCGCATGGTCTAAAAGGGTTGAGTTTATTTTCTCAATGAGTTATAGGTGTGTTTTGAGAATAAACCAATCAGAGTCTCATCTCCCATTCCCTTTAAGAGCCAGCTGCGTCGCGCCATAGCTCATTTGCTATTTACATGACGTAAAGTAAGTGTAAGTGGAAAAACTGAACATTTCACAAGCAAACAGTTAACAGTTAACAGTTTTGAACAGAAAACAGTTAACAGAGCATCTACCAATCAAGAATGAGAGATAATCGATCTACTTTCACTTTCTCTCATGGATAAGGAAACCTTTATGCACAGACATCAATTAGCCTATAAATAATTAATTTCGTTTGGTAAGCGCAAATATTTATTTCAAAACTATTTCTAAATTCAGTTCTAATTTCCAGCAAATGAAAAAATGAACAATAATAAAGAAGTGTGCTCAAAAACTTGAGTTATATCCTAAAACACATGCTGTGCCCCAAATGGTCTAAATCAGGGGTGGCCAACCCTGTTCCTGGAGAGCCACCTTCCTGCAGATTTCAGTTACTATCCATATCAAACACACCTGAACCAATTAATTAGGACCTGAACACCACGTGATAATTACAGGCAGGTGTGTTTGATATGGGTTGCAACTGAAATCTGCAGGAAGGTAGAATCCCCAGGAACAGGGTTGGCCACCCCTGGTCTAAAACCTGCAGGTGGGCAAATCTAAGCTTGTTTTTAATAAAACAAACATAAATACGGATATAATAAATAAAAATGCTAATAATAATAACATTATACAAAAGCAAATTGTTATGAATAAACTGAAAAAAGCCTCCCAAGATGAAGAAGGCATAAAAGCAGTGGTTTTTCATATTTATGTAGGCTAGAAAATAATGTTTTTTTAATATTTTAATCCTTTATATTTATATCCTATATATATTCTCATTATATCCTATATATATATATCCTTAATATTTAATTTTTTTCATATGTAAAGATATATGCCTATTGCTCTACATCTTGTGTGTAGGCTATTTAGCAGTGTGTAAGCGAGGCGCCTCAGAACGCCTTCCTTTTTAGACCAGAACGCCTATGGGCGCACATATGAGCGCAAATGCATTTGCTATTTAAACAACATGGTGCAAAACAGCAAAACGACACTTGCGTCAAGCTGAAACTAGCAAATAACATTTGCGCCGCACCGCATTGCGCCGGGTGTATGATAGGGCCCTTAGAGTCTTTTAATGGGTCATCAAATGATTATTTTACAAAATATGCTTGTCAAGACTTTTTATATATATATAAAAAACTCACATTTTAGAGAGCCTTTTTCTGTAAATCATGAAAAATGTGTTCTAATAATTTAAAAGACACACTAATGTACATACAAAAAAACAATTACCCAGTTGGTGGTTTCTGTAACTACTTTTGTGATTCTTCTGTTGACCCACATTTTACCTCTTACCAATCCTTAAACAAACTAATACTACTAAACCTGTAGCTGAATATTTCTTGAGATCTAACAGCTGACTCACTGATCCAGTCACAGTGGTTAAAACGTTTGCCTATCAGTAAATATCAGGAGCTCTATGGAAGAGGGAAAGTCACATAGCTCACAAAAGACATGAAGGTGTGTGATGACAGAATTTTATGTGTGTATGTGTTGTATCTTGTATTAATCATGTTGTGGGGCCCAAAATGTCCCCACAAGTATAGCAATACCAGTAAATGTTGAACTTTCTTGTGAAGAAAACAGCTCATGAATCAGACAGAATGAAAACTGTTATAAAGCAGATTGTATGTCAGGGTTGGGTTTAGGGGTAGGGGGATTAAATACAGTTTGTACGCTTATACAAAAACCTTAATGAAGAAAGTCTTCATTAAGATAGCTGTATAAGTGTGTGTTTGTGCCCATTTGTGCTTGTGTGTTAGAGAGAGAGAGAGAGAGAACAGAGTCTTTAGTATTACAATTCCCCACCCAAATTCTTGAGTCATAATCATAGACAGAAATAATTTAATGTGACCTTTATAAAAATAGGTCAGCAATGAGAATACAATTATATGTCTGTTTTAAAGGCATAATATAGAAGATTTTTGCATGGAAATTTCAAAATCCACTAGAATAATTTGATGTTTTCTTGACATGTACCTGCATCATTCTAAATGTTTCCAACAATGTTTAAATTCAATGTTAATATTTTTTTTATGTATGTATGTATTTATTTATTTATTTATTTATTTATTTATTTATTTATTTATTTATTTTACCTTAATTTAATTTTGTTTTGTTTTAATTTTTATTTATTATTTTTATTTATTTGTTTCTATTTTAATTTTATTTATTTATTTATTTTACTTTAATCATTTATTTATTTATTTATTTATTTTTATTTTAATCAAAATGTATGTTTTGTTTAAATTGTAATTTTAAGTGTTATTTATTTATTTATTTATTTTTTTTTTTCATTTTTTATTTAATTTCTATTTTTATTTATTTATTTACTATTTTATTTTTTGTTTTATTTAATTTTTTATTTAATTATTTTTTATTTTTTTTATATATATATATAATATAAAATTTTATTTTAATTATACTTATTTGTTTAAATATTTATTTTAATTTAAAAAAATTATTATTTTTATTTATTTTTATTTTATGTATTTATTTTTGTTTAACTTAATTACTTTTTTATTTTATTTATGTTATATTTTTTATTTATGTAATTTAATTTTTGTTTTATTTTCTATTTAGTTTTTTAGTTTTTTATTTGATTTAATTTAAGTTTTATTTTTTTAATTATATTTATACTTATTTTTGATTTTATTATTTTTGTTTTATTTATATTTAAATTTAATTTATTTAATTTTTATTTTATTTCTATTTATTTGATTGTTTGTTTATTTGTTTTACTTTAAGTTTTTGTTTACTTTAAGTTATTTGTTATTTAAATTTTTATGTAATTTTAAATTTATTTCTATTGTTATTTATTTGATTTGATTTTTATTTTTTATTTATTTTTTACTTTATTTCCATTTTTTATTGATCATTTTACTATAATTTAATAAAATTTTTATTTTAATTCTAATTTTCTATTTATATTACTATAATTGCTTCAGCCACATAAAACAGGTGCATGACTACAAAATATATAACTTGTCAAATAAAGTGAGTAGTAATTAGAAAATCAAATAATGTGAATTTAAAAGATCAAATCAAAGCATGTAGTAAATTTGAATGATTTTAATATAATCACATGATTATGACAATTCCTAGGATTCCACTAATTCACGGTGTAATCAAGTTAATGTTATTGTTCTTGTTTTGAATAAGTGACCTCTATATTGTGAACCATACATGTTGTGTCTTTAATTAATCTCACACTGCCAATTCTAGGCGTAATGGAGCGTGCAGTAGTGGAAAGACCTGATTGGCGGCGGCGAATGCTCAGTTGTGACCCGTGTGCTTATGGGCTTTTAAATGCCAGTAGCAGGTGAATGATTAGAGCTTTCAGCATGGTAGCTGGCTTGAGTGTGTTTAACTTTCCTTTACTGCGCTCGGTAGCGTGAGCAAAGGTCGTGCCATCAGGTGATGGAGTGGGATTAAGTACAGTGCCGCTGACCCTTTGAACTCAATGCCAGATAGGACACAGTTGACAACGCGTGTGTGTACATACACTTTTGTCACAGGGACTAGCCCTATGTATGTGATTTGCATTGATTACACAAAGTGTACTCTATGCATAACCCTGGCAAAATGGGTTTATTTGCAGGAATCTTGTGCATAATTTGTGGGCAGCAAAACTGTTTGCTGAATATACTTGCGCGGGTTTGTTGAAATAATTTACTGGAAATTTTTCCTTGACTCTTGTTTTTAATAGCTTCATGTCATTATGTAAAAAAAAGACATTTGCTGTTTGTTCAAACTACTTATTTAAAACTAGCTGAAACAACCCTATACTTGACTTTAACCCACTTAAATTTCTAAAAAGTAACAAGGTAACCTATTTGTCAAATCAAATAAATCAAATTAATTGTGTGGAACCCGGTATATTTTACTGTGTATTGCCCTAAAAATGAGTTCAATTGCATCCTTTAAATTTCCATTATTAAAGGGCACCTATGATGAAAATCATCTTTTGTAAGCTGTTTGGACAGAGCTGTGTGTTGCTATAGTGTGTTCACAGTAATTTTGGGGTTATATAAAGACAATAAGTTCCTTAAAATAGGATCTAAATCCCTCCCATTTTGAGGCCCGCCGCAACGTGAGGTAGGATTGCAGTTTCCCCACCCACCGAATTGATTGACAGCCATGTAATAACATTTCTTCGTAGTAACGCGTATAATCATATCAACAAGACAGGACGTGCGCAAAGCAACCAGGATTAAAAGATCTGTTCAATTAAATATTCAATTACAATCACTATCTATCTGTCTGTCTGTCTTTCCGTCTGTCCGTCCGTCTGTCTATGTATCTTTTATTTTATTATTTATTTTTTATTACTTTTATTTTATAAAATTTTGCATTTTTTCCCTATTATTATTATTTTTATTATTACTTTTCTTTTTTACTATCTTTCTTTAGGCAGTGTATTTAGGCTTTGTTGAAGTGGGTTTATATAAAAAAAAAGTATCTCTGTACCAACAATGTCATTTGTACTTGGCATCAAAGCTCGCCGTGATCATCAGTCATCATCAAATGTGATTACGAATCACATTTTACTAGTTTTATTAGTTTAAAGACGAATTACAGCAATTTTACCGTCTTTACTTCATCACCACAGCCGCAGGTCAGTCCAATTATAAATGCAGACTCTTCAGTCTCAGTTTGTGGATGTTAAATCAGTTTTCTTTTGTACATTAACATAACGGATATCCATACAGCAGTGGATATTAACGTGTATCCTGTCACATTTGCCATGCAAAGTTAAACACGCTCAGCAGTGTGTCTGTGTGTGTGTCTGTGTGTGTGTCTGTGTGTGTGTCTGTGTGTGTGTCTGTGTGTGTGTGTGTCTGTGTGTGTGTGTGTGTGTGTGTGTGTTTGCGTGAACTTTGTAACGACATTGTGTGTGACTCATCATTGCATAAAGGCTTGAATTAACTCCATAACAAATACATCAAATAATCATTGGGAAAGTTCTTTCTGTTCTATTTCTCACAAACGTTACGTGAGATCTGCTTCCTTCATGTCTGTCATTGTGCTGTTTATCTGACACAGTTGGAGATTGAGGCACACTCTGACAGGCATATGGGAACAGTGGGCAGGGAGAACTAGCATTATAGGCAAATGGCAACAAAAACAGCTAAATAGTGTTCAGAGCAGAAAATTCCAATATTCTGAAAGGTATAATAGGAACAGATTTTTTAAATCCCAGTTTCTTTGCAAATCCTGTCCTGTGGACATAATTATACAGTATATGTTACTATGGATACATATTGATACATGCCTGTCAATCAATATTGGTGAGCGGGAAAACTACACTGCTATGTCACGTTGCGGTGGGCCTCAAAATTGCTGGCATTTAGATCCTATTTTAACCACAGGAAATTTTAAAAAAGAGACTTGTTGTGTTTGTATCACTCCAATTAGGGTTGTAACAATATACCGGTATGACGGTCTACCACGATTTGAACGTGCACGATTATCATACCATGAACAATTGCATATCAACGGTTTTTACCCTTAAAGACCGAGACAGCCGCCCGCGGCTAAAAATAAGTATTGCTCTTAAATGTTTAATAACTTTTGATCCGCTGATCCGATTCATACAATTCAAAGATTGGCATAAAGAAGAGAATCTCAGCTTTCCATTGCTACGTATCACATAACATTCACGGACTTTCAGAGGCTCCGGAATCAGTGCGGTTACGTCATCAAAATTTGACAACGCTGATTTGACAAAGAAACGCTCGTCACTGTGTCTCTGGACAAACCAGACATGATACATTGATGCATTGTCCCTCCTCCATGCCCAGATTGGTTCAAACTCGCTATATCACAACCAATAAGCATAGGTTTCGCTTTTGTTTGTGGACCAACAATGAGCTTTTTGAACAACACGGAATGAGAGATAGGCATACATTTATGCGCGGCTAAATAAAACGCAAAAAAAAAAAGTTTTGCATGAAATAATTCTCATACTAAGTACTTTTGCATGCACAGCAGCACAGAAACATGACAAAACAGTGACACTGCAAAGACGAACTGCTGCTCTTGCTGTTTTCAAAAGACATATGTAGACAACCATATCCAAATCCATGTCCACAGACAACCATATCCATGCTGGCACATAAAACCTAAGGATGTTCCATATTGAATCTAGTTTCGTTATGTAACTATTTATAGTATAGTAAATATTTATATCTATTTTTTTACTGAGGATTTGCACCATGTTTATTTGGACTTTATTTGGACTTTGATACATTATTTCTTATTTTCTTATTTTTTATTTGTTCATTGTAAGTGGTGTTGTTTATAGTAACTGAAAATATATTATTTGGAAAAAGTCAAATTTGCTTCACTGTTCTATTATTTTGTAACATTTGTAACATACCGTATACCGCGAAACCGTCAAACCGTGGTATTGTTTTAGACGATTATCATACCGTAAAAAATTCATACCGTTACAACCCTAACTCCAATATGAGTGTTCACACACTATACCCACACAATTTTTCTGTCTAAACAGCTACCAAAAGTTGATTTTGCATGATAGGTGCCCTTTAAATCATATTTTACCATGTGGTTCACATTTGTGGTTGGTTGCATGTACTGCTTAGACTAGTCTTGCAACTTACAGTGTAAAGAATTACACAGCAAAAAGACATTTTAATGTGTTTTTATGTCACTTAGATACTAGAAAAGTTCATTTGATTCAACAATTTTTTTAGGCAGCAATATATATTTTACATTGTACATCCTCTTAATGGGTTAATCTTTTTTTGTTTCTTTTACCTGGACATAAATGTCTATTACATAAAAAGGTACCTGATAGTTTACCTGATATTTGATCAGACTTGTTTTGAAGGAAAACAGTCTTAACATAGTGGTTTTGTTTGCTGACCTGTGGTCTTACTGTACACAATTCTTGATGTTATTGTACACAACTCAACAGTATACACTACACAGACAAAAAATCTCCACCTGCTGAACTTGTCAGTTTTAAAGCCAGTATTTAAGCCATGGAAAATGACCAGGGTTTTGCTACACTTTAACTGTAAAACGTTTAACTGTAGATATTTGTAGTCAAACTGTGCTCATACAAATATAATATGTATGCCAAATAAGCACTTTTAATATAATTAAACCATGTTTCATTTTATCAAGGGTATAGTCTTGTTATTAAGACTATATATTTACATTTATGCCAGCTTAGCACACTGTTATCGGGTTAGCGTGCTAACTTTAGATAGCCCTATACCCTATGGATAAGATTTACTAACAATGACAACATGTGATCTAGTGGACAGACTGTATTCTTAAAGGGCTTCTATTTGCTTCATTAGAGCATGAAAGATTTTTAGCTGAATCTGTTTTTTGGTGATTTGTAAAACGGAAGTCAATGGTTACTTGCATTTTTAAGAGTAAACAAAACATACAGGCAACACGAAATGAAAACCTGTGGCAACAAGTGAAACTTGTGGTCGCTACAAAAAAACAAAACAAAACATTATTTACTTCATCATTACCTTTACCCCACAGCCTGACAAAAGATTGTAAGTGTATCATGACAGTCTGGAGCTTGAGTGTGTCAGCTGTCATAAAATAAACTTTATGCGCAACAACAGTATTTGTTTACAACAGAGAAAGGAAGATGTGCTACACTTTTCTACACATGCTATTAAAAGATATATTAAAATATTAAAAACAGCTGTAATCAACAATTTTTTTTGCATTTATGTATACTTTTATACTCATGTACAGTTGAAATCAGAATTATTACCCCCCCTTAGAATTTTCTTTCGTTTTTTAAATATATCCCAAATGATGTTTAACAGGCCTTTGATGGATTTGCGAAAACAAAAACTGCAAAATACTTAACTTCTGGGAAGTATTTGGTGCTTTAAAGAAATGTATATAGGGGTACGTAACCAGAATGAGCCTGGGTTGCAAAATAAACTTTAAAAAATTATATTTAGATGTGCGAGGAAGCTCAATCACTAACAATGAACACTCGTCTGAAACTGTTACAATATAAATGGTTGATGAGGATTTATATAACTCCAGTTTTATTGCATAAATATAATGAAAATATTCCAGATACTTGCTTGATACTTGCTTGAGATGCAGGGACCATAAAGGAACGTTGTATCACTGTATATGGGAATGTAAAGGAATACAGAACTTTTGGAAATATATGAAAGAAATTATAGAAAATATTCTTGAGGTTAATATACCTATGTCTCCTTATTTTTTTTAATTTCATTTATATCCCAAAGAGATCAAGTTAAAAAAGATGGAGCAAATATTTTTGAATATATGTATTCTACAAGCGAAACGGCTTATTTCTTTAAATTGGAAAAGTATATGTGCACCAACTATAGGCTGTTGGCTGAAAGAGATGGTAACAAACATGAAAATGGAAAAAATAACTTATATGATAAGAAATAGATATATAATTTTTAATAGAGTTTGGGGACCTTTTACGCTGTTTTTAAAACGTGGTGGATTTGGAAATGTTTTACAAGAAGATTAGTAATAGAGGTGATATTTTATTTTGATGTAAAATACTGAGAAGCCTTTTGTTTTGTTTTTGTTTTGTTTGTTCATTTGTTTGTTTTTTGGTTTATGTTGGATCTGACACATGTAAATGTGGATGTAGATGTTACTTAAAATATAATAAAAAGGAATTGGAAAAAAAAGAAAAAAAATTACTTTTGCTGCTTGTTCAAACTGCTTATTTAAAATTAAATTTGTAACAACACAATTCTTTAGTTTTTTGGGGTACAACTTATTTTATTACATTTAATCCACTTAAATTTGTAACAACTAATAATTAACATATTCGTAATAACTAATAATTTAGCTTAATTCCTTTATGTTGTCCCAACACACATTGATTGTAGCAGTTTTACAGTGTAAGTACAAATAAGCCCAATAGGCCCCTAGTTAATAGTGCAAAATGGTCATTAAGCTAGTGTTTTTTGTTGTTGTTTTGGTTGCTGCTAGACATTGAAATGGACGTCCTTGCATCAACGCATGGCCCAGTCAATACACGTTCGTCATTGGACTGGAGAGCAGCTCTCATCTCACACCATTTTCTCAGCCGAATTAAATCTGGCAGAAACGTTGACGAGGTTAAGCTGCAAAAGTCAAAGAGCTTGTTGTTTTGGAAACAAACAATTTGGTCTGCCAGAGAGAGCGAGTCTAAGTGGACTGGCTGGGACAGAGACGGCCGTCAGACCCTTTCATTCTTCATCTGTCTCTCCCCTCCCCGCATTTCCACTGGCGCCGTGCTCAAATGTAGTTTGTTAAGCCAGGGCCAGTGTCATAAAGCCTTCACTGTGTGTGCGCCTGTGTGTGTGTTGTTAACGTTTAACTCCTCTGTCACACACTTTGGTCACAGTATTGACCCTGTATTGCCTACAGTACGGCTCTATGTGCATGTGTGCGAGAGATTTATTTGTTTACGCAAGTATAAAGGAGGGCGCAAAATGCAAAGTGTGTGTGTGTGTGTGTGTGTGTCTTAGGAGAGGGCCTAGAATTTTCCTATTACTTTCTCCTGCTCTCCTTTGGGCATTGAGGCTATAAATATACTTTAGCATGCTAAAAATGTGCAACAGTGTAAGTTGTGTGTGTGTGTGTGTGTGCTTGTCTGCTGACTTAGGCTTGCTGTTAGATTGCAAAACTACATGGATAAGAGTGTTGGTGTTTATTAAAATGACATAAGTATGTTTCTGTTTTCTGTACGTTGTTTAACTTGTATTTGATGATGTAGCCTGGGGCTGCGTAATACTGTATATTGGAACATATTAATATAATATACGATAATAATATATGTTATATCTGTATCGCAGAGAAGTATAGTGAAATATATGAAATCAGTTTTATGTGCCAAGCATTTGTGTGCTGCATGCATATGACCAGATTTGGGGGCCTTTACAATATCTTCCGCAGCTAAGAAGAACCAGAATCATTTGCACTTTGATAATTTTTTAAGTGGCTCAGAAAAATATTAACTGCGTATGTTTTTTAGTATGATCACAACATAAATATATATATTTTTAACTACTGATGAAATAACGTTTTGGTAGTTGGTTATACTACCAAATATGCCATATAACATGGCATATTGCATAGTTTTCCAGTGTTGTGCAGCCCTAATGTAGCCTAACACATTTTTGCAGATGTAAAGGCAACCGTGCATCAATAAAAACAAAACAAATAAAAACAACAACAACAATAATAATAATAATAATAATAATGATTAATTTTAGAGTGATTTCTGAAGGATCATGTGACTCTAAAGACTGGAGTAATGAAGCTGAAAATTCATCATTAAAATTACAGGAATAAATGGTCAAATTAAATGATAAACTACTTTTGAACACTTAGTTTAGTGCAATAACATTTCACAATTTTATAAGTTGTCATTTATGATGAAATGAATGCCTTGGTGAGCAGGAGACGATTATTTTAAAACATTTAAGATTCCTACTGACCCCAAGCTTTTGACATACAGTAGTGTATACATACAGTTGAAGGCGAAATTATATAAAACAAAACAAAGCAAAACAGAACAGAACAATTTAAATAAAACAAAATAAAATAAATAATAATAAAAAAATCTACGTTTTTTATGAAAAATATTATGCCAATTATTGCTTTATTGTAGGGTCTTCAGGGTTTTTCCTTTTTTTTTGTAACATTTGTTATGTTCAGTCAGTAATCATATAATCTTGTTGTCGTGTCAGTTAAATTGAACTGGACATGGGCACTAATTTATGTTCAACTGAATAAAGAAAACCGTGTTAACCATAGTACTGTAAATGGATTCAATTAACAATTTATTAGAGCTGTCAAAATTAGTGCGTTAATGCATGCGATTAATTTTGAATATTTCATTCATTCACTCATTTTCTTGTCGGCTTAGTCCCTTTATTAATCCGGGGTTGCCACAGCGAAATGAACCGCCAATTTATCCAGCAAATTTATCCTTCCAGCCGCAACCCATCTCTGGGAAACATCCACACACACATTCACACACACGCTCATACACTACGGACAATTTAGCCTACCCAATTCTCCTGTACCGCATGTCTTTGGACTGTGGGGGAAACCGGAACAACCGGAAGAAACCCACGCGAAGGCAGGGAGAACATGCAAACTCCACACAGAAACGCCAACTGAGCCGAGGCTCGAACCAGCGACCCAGTGACCTTCTTGTTGTGAGGCGACAGCACTACCTACTGCGCCACTGCCTCGCCATTTTGAATATTAAACGCGTAAAAAAAAAATTAACGCAGTTGCAGTTTTTTTTATTTCCTGTTGTGGCTGACGTGTGTTTAATGTGCAAAGAAATATGGATAAGACCAAGGAGCGCTTTGAGAAGGAACGTTTCAGTATGAAACAATTAATGTCACATCACCAGGCTATCCAGAGTTTCATGCCATTTCGGGTGTTTCATTTTTAATCTTTAGACTTTAACTGCTGGAAGAGTGTTGTTTTATTGGAATTTGACACCACATGATGAATGAAAAGAAAAACCTCTGCATTTCGTGACTCGGGTGGTCCTTTAAGGTAATCAAAAATCGCTGCTTACATGGTAGACTCTAAATCGGAGTATTTTCTTAATTATAAAATCAGGGTATTGGTGTCCATTGAAATGTATTCCGTGAAAGTGCCAGATGATGTCGCAAGCTGTCAGAGACAGCCCATTCCTCTGCCTTTAAGTTTATTTCCTGCACCCTCAAATGTTTCATTAAGTTTGATGTGTTTCCCCCCTACACACAACTTTTGTAAAGCAACTGCTTCAGGTTGCCTTGTCAGAATCCTTGCTTTTAAAATACAACCATACTTTAGAACACTCAGTTTAAGCAAATTGGATGAATGTGATCATGCGTGTTGATGAATCTGAAGAGAGTCGGGTACTGCGCGCATTGTGTGTGTGTGTATGTGTGCATGTGTGCATCTCCTAGCAACAAGAGCAAACGCCTGACATCGCTGATTGTGTCCAAAGTCTCTTTAAGGCAGTCTATATTTATTCTATAGTCTTTGCGGTGTCCGGATCCCTCAAAGCTGTTTAGATTTAATTGTTTAAAGACGGTGTGACCAAAGTCCCTGTAAGAAGTCTATAGTCTTTGGTACGTGTCTTTGATTTACCCCTTGGCTACGTTGTCTCTCCGATAATGTTAATAGACTGAACTGTCTTAGCAACTGGCTAAATGTTAAGGAGGACTAAGCAAAATAGTTTCTACTTTATAATTAATGTTCTCAACTAGCAATACAACTTTACAATGAGTACAAATGTCTGTATTCAAAACTTTATTATTAGTATAATTTTTCATTTTCCATATTTGCATTGCCTGTATTTTGGATTTTCTTTTGTAGTCCACTCAGAATCCAAGATGGAAATCTATTTTTTGTTTGTTATTGGCATTGATTGTTTTGAAATTCAAATGGCACTCACACGCCTGTGTTTTTATTTCTGTAATAAATAAGGCTTTTCGCGATTAATCATGATTAAGTACAAAAAAAGTGTGATTAATTAGTTAATTTTTTATCAGTTGACAGCCCTACAGTTTATATGACTCAAAGATTTACAATTGCTGCTTTGACTTGTTTCAGCATTATTACAACATATAATGCTCACTTACTTTCCCACTTGTCTACATCCACTGACATATAGCTACTAATAATACAATAATAAATGCATAAATAAATATTGAATGGATCCGAGTGGTGTCCTTGTGGTCAGTGAAAGTGCTCCGACATATTGAGCGATGGTGCTCATGGGAGACCTGGATTTGAGTCTGGCCCGGGTCATGTTCCTTTTCATCTCTCGCTTTGATTTCCTGTTCGCATACTCTGTTTATCAATAATATGTGGCAGAAAAGGTTAGATTTAAAGGCCCTTTCACACAAGGAATGATGACCATAACAATAATTGCATTTGTGTCCGCAGACCACGCCGATGCACAATAATATGCTTGTTATTATACATACACATGCTGCAGTTATGTTCTCTGTAACTTTCAATATTGTTCCATATTTTTAACATATGGTGGGGGAAATATATATTGAAAATGTCACCTCTTTTCTCAGAAAACTTATTTCTAAAGGTGCTGTTGACTTGAAATGTTCACCGGATTTTGGTTAACAACCAAATGAATCCATATATGCAAAGAAAACATATTGTTAATTAACTTACATGTAATAAAATGAAATGACACAGGAAAAAATATTAAACACATGAAGAAAAGGAGGTGTAGAAAGGCAGTGAAGGCCCAGACAGCAGCTGAAATCTCTTGGTAGTTCTTCAGCAACCCTCTGCCTTTCCTCATTGAAAATGAATCAGCTGCTTCAGTCCAACATCTATATTAGCAGGATGATGAACATGAAACCAAGCTGGACATTTCAGCAAGACAATGAGCCAAAATACAGCCAAGGAACTCTCAAATGCTTTCAGAGAAAGAAAATTAAGCTGTAGAATGACCAAGTCAATCACCTGATTTGAATCCAATAGAGAATACAAATTAAAGCTCAGATTTGATAGACGACACCCACAGAACCATCAAGATTTTATCACTCTGTTGAAGTCTGAGAAAAACTCCATTCTCCATATGAGAGGGGTCTCAGAGAGCTGCTATCACCAAAAAAAGCCTTTTATATAAAGTATTAAATACGATCCTGTAGTTCAGGACTTCCTCCTTGTGTCATTCCATTGTTATAACACATAACTAATTTTCCAGATTTTTAATGTTTTGTTTTATGTTTGTATTGTTTGGGTTTTGACCAAAATCTGGTTTAAAAAGGCTTTTATACTTGACACACTCGCCGGAAACATGAGAATTTCCCACGTGAGATTGCCAACTGTGCAGACGAAAATGGCAAATTATAAAAGGTTGGTCAGTTAAGTTATGCTACTGTAATTAATTATTATTTAGCAATAATTCTCCAGTACCAACAGCGGAACTGCTAACATCAGAGCTTATCGATACTTCAGTCTAGTTTTGGCACCCATCCCTTGGCCTGCTGCTATAGTTAATGTAGTGCAGTGTGTATGCGTATTAGCCTTGATGTGTAAGCACTTAAAACTAGCGCACAGGTGGCATAACTTTGTTTAGTTGCAGCAGTTTTGATCCGTGCAAATGAAAACGCGCCATCAAAAAGCCTTTACGAATCAGTATTTAAGTGTTTTCAATGCCACTAGCTTAATGTCTCTCAAGCTCTGCGCAGCCTTCAACTGCAGCTCGTGCTGTATTGAACAGTGGCACATCACTTTATAACTACATAGCGGTCATTTTTCGACTGAACTAAATTCATTTTTGATGTCTTGGTCACATTATTTTGAGGGCCTGAACAAATTGCCCATTGAACAAATGACCGAACTTGGCCCGCGGGCTGCCAATTGAATAGCCCTGTTCTATAATGTACAAACTGTATCTTCTATCGCCCTACCCCAAAACCCAACCCTCACAGGAAACTGTGTACACGTGTACTTTTACTTTCTGAAAAAAAAAACCCTCTTTCTGTATGATTTAGAAGCTTTTTGAGAAATGAGGGCATCAGCAATGTCTCCATAATTCACTACCTACTTGTAATATCTGTGTCATCCCCATGTAGTTATTCACATTGATCACAAAATGTCCTGGTATGTCACAAAAACACATACACACACTCATACACACACTAACACATACTTGTGTGGCCTTATTCTACTCTTACCCCAAATCCACTCCTCACAGGAAACATGGCAAATTTTAAATGTGTCCTCATAAAGCACATAATCAAGTGCACACACACATACACACACTTGGGAATTCTGAAATCGACTGAACTAAATTTATTTTTCATGTCTTGGTCACTTTATTTGGAGGGCCTGAACAAATGGGGCTGCCAATTGAATAGCCCTATTCTATACTGTACAAACTGTATTTTCTATCGCCCTACCCCAAAACCCAACCCTCACAGGAAACTGTGTACATGTTTACTTTTACCTTCTAAAAAGAAAGTTCTGTATGATTTATAAGCTTTTTGAGAGATCAGGACATCAGCAATGTCTCCATACTTCACTACTTACTCCTAATACCTGTGTCCTGCCCATGTAATTATTCAGATTGATCACAAAATGTCCTGGTATTTCACAAACACACTTACACACACTCATACACACACTAACACATACTTGTGTGGCCTTATCCTACTCTTACCCCAAACCCAACCCTTACAGGAAATTTTGAATGTGTCCTCATAAAGCACATAAACAAGCACACACGCACACACACACACACACACACACACACATTTGGGAATTCTGACTCTGTCTTCTGAGATATTGTGGTTTTACGTGCTGGTGGTCCCCATGACATCAGTTTCTCTCTGTTTTGTGAGCATCAAACATGTGCTCCGAATTTCCCCTCCAAAATCAATCATCTCAGATGTTCATTTTGCTTCTTTCAAACAAAACTTTGAATCTCTGGAAAGTTTCTTCGTCTGACGTCACTTTCATGTTCTCAATTCAGATGTCATTTGCTAGAGACAAACTCCCATTTTGAGCTCTCGTTTTCTCATATCAGTCTCTTTCCCATTTCTTCTGGACTCTGTAAATGGGATCAAAGTGGCAAGCGGTAATAGCCGAGTTTTGAGAAGAAGCGGTTGGGGGAAAAAAACGCGCTTTTCACAGGGTTCTCTGGGTCATTCTCTTAAGATGTTCTCAGTTTTTCTGTGCCTGTCTTTTCTTTGCTCTCTCCCGCGTCTCACTTTCTCTCTCTCTAATCTTCCCCTTTCACACACACAGTTCAATAGTGTGTACTTGTGTTCTTCTAAAGTTATTCAGACACACTGATGTAATTACTGCTTTAGAGGCTTAACACACACACAAACATTGACTAATGCAAAGAAAAATTCCACACAGAAAGTTTTGGTGGTAAACCCTCATCTCACTGGTCAGGACACAACTGTTTGTTTCAGGACTTTGCTCATGTTAATCATCCACCAGATTATATAGACAGCGTCTCCTTGTGCTTATTGTGGGCTTCTTTTATTTAGATCTATTGCTTATATTACTGTATTATTTTAAGTGAAAGTCGAGGCTCTCTCTGTGTTTTCGTGGAGATGGATCTTCTGAAATATGCTTGTCCAACTATATTTCTGTTAGACATTTCCTATCATCTTTGCTCCAGGTTAACCCGCGTTTTATTCTGAGAGGTGTTAGAAAAACAAGTGTGACTATTTTTACACCGTGCATGTAATTCATCACACACTGTAATAAAACCTGGTTCGCTAGTCCTTTGAGTTGGATTGCTTTTTCACCACAAGTGAACAGTTCCAGAGTTTGTCGAAGTTTGCAGATCTCTGTATTTCCTATGATATTTTTTCTTCTGGAGGACTTCTTATTTGTTTTGTTTCGACTAGAAGAACTATTTTAAGGTCAATATTATTAGCCCCTGTTAGGCTCTGTTAAGGGCTGTCTCGTCCCTGTTTGGTTTGCATTGCCGGCAATAAGTCAGACTTGTTTCCAGTGCATGTTGGACTCTGGCAGAGCTGCCCTTTATCACCAATTCTGTTCGGAATTTTTATGGACAGAATTTCTATGCGCAGCCTTGGGCCGGAGGGGGTTCGGTTTAAGGAGCGCAGGATTTCTTCCCTGTTATTTGCAGATGATGTTGTTCTGTTGGCTTCATCGGACATGGACCTTTAGCATGCACTGGGGTGGTTTGCTGCCGAGTGTGACTTGGCTGGGATGGGAATCAGCACCTCCAAGTCCGAGGCCATGGTGCTCCACTGGAAAAAGGTGCCTTGCCATCTCCACATTGGATGACAGTCCTTACCCCAGGTGGAGGAGTTCAAGTATCTTGGGTTTTTGTTCATGAGTGAAGGATAGAACGTGAGATTGACAGGGGCATCTGTGCGATCGATGTACCAGCCCGTTGTGATGAAGAAGGAGCTGAGCCGAAAGGCAAAGCTATCTATTTACAGGTCAATCTATGCTCCTATTTTCACCTATGGTCATGAGCTTTGAGTCTTGACTGAAAGGACAAGATCTCAGATACAAGTGGCCGAAATGAGTTTTGGCAGAGCGCACCTCTAAGCCTCATTCACAGTACGAGCGACTCGCATCGGCAAAGCACCAAGCGACCAGTCATTTCAATGGAGAGTGAGCGAGCTCAGGTGATGTCCGTCTACGCATGCGTCACTGACCATTGGCAACCAGGTGGGCGTGTCGAGTTAGAAAGTTGCTGCTTGTGTGAATGAGGCATTATTTACAGATGATGTTGTTCTGTTGGCTTCAACAGACATGGACCTTCAGCATGCACTGGGGCAGTTTGCTTCCGAATGTAACGCAGCTGGGATGAGAATCAGCACCTCTAAGTCCGAGGCCATGATGCTCCACTGGAAAAAGGTGGCTTGCCATCTCCAGATTGAAGGAAAGTTTTTACCCCAGTCAAAGGAGTTCAAGTATCTTGGGGTTTTGTTCACAAGTGAGGGAAGGATGGAACGTGAGACTGACAAACAGATCGGCGTAGTGGCAGCAGAAATGCTGTCAATGTACTGGTCCCTTGTGGTGAAGAAGGAGCTGAGCCAAAAGGCAAAGCTCTTGATTTACTGTTTAATTTACATCCCTGCTTCCACCTATGGTTATGAGTTTTGGGTCATGACTGAAAGAACAAGATCTTGGATACAAGTGGCCGAAATGATTTTCCTTAGCAAGGTGGCAGGGTACACCCTTATAGATAGTTCTATAGTAGTTCTGTTACCCAGGAGGAGCTCGGAGTAGAGCTACTGCTCCTCCACATTGAGAGAAGTCAGTTGAGGTTGCTCTGGCATCAGCTTCGAATGCTTCCTGGACGCCTACCTAGGGAGGTGTTTCAGGTTTGTCCCACCGGGAGGAGGCCTCGAGGAAGACTCAGGGCACGCTAAAGGAACTATGTCTCTCGGCCAAGTAGGTATCACTGCAGCCCGGAGACCTGCAAGTGGGAGGAATTACACCGCAAGTAGGTTGGGTTTATCAGGTTACTGTGAGGTTGGGTTTAGGGTTGGATTTAGGTGTACAAATTCATAAAGCACAATATTCAATTCTAAATACAACTAAATAAGGTTTGCCCAGCCCACTTGGAGCTCCAAGACCCACCCACTTGGAGCTGGCTCCGGCCTCCGTTTATACCTTTCTCCTCTCGGCTGGCCTTGGAACACCTTGGTATCCCCACAGAGGAGCTGGAGCAAATGTCTGGTCAGAGGAAAGTCTGGGGTTCTCTCCTGAAACTGCTGCCCCTGCAAACAGGCTTTGGACAAGTGGAAGAAAATAAATGAATGAATTTTTAGCCCCCTTAAGCAATATATATTTTTTCTCTCGATTGTCTACACAACAAACCATCATTATACAGTGGCTTGCATGATAACCCTAACGTGCCTAATTAACCTAGTTAAGCCTTTAAATGTCACTTAAAGCTAAATACTAACATCTTGGAAAATATTATGTACTGTCATCATGGCACAGTTCCAGAGTGTGTTGGAGTTTGTAGATCTAAAGGGTTCACACATGCACAAATAAACCAATCTAACGGGAAACTATGTGTCAGGTGTGAGATCAGCTTACTTTTTAGACACTGGTGGTTTTATCGGCTATTAAAAAACCATATTGGTCAGTCACTATTGCTAATGATTCTAGTTAGTGCAGTTAGTCTGACCTGTCCACTCCAGAAGATGAGTACAAAGAGTGTTACACTACATTATTGTGGGAAGATTTCCTTTAGGAGTTAATGAGTGATAAAGGCTGTGTGTGTTTTAGTTAATGACTAATTGTGTCTAGAAGGTTCTGTATAAGATAACGCTGCTGAAAAAAAAGAACAAATTAAATGTAAAGTTTTTCTACCAAATAGAGCTCTACGATTTGGGGAAAATATCTAATTGCGTTTTAGTTTTTTTTATTAATTAATTAATTAATTAATTATATATATATATATATATATATATATATATATATATATATATATATATATATATATATATATATATTGTGATTTTGATTTAATTTGCGATTAAATTTTGTAGTCAAACTTCAGCTCAATATTCTGTATAGTAGCCTCTTACTGCTAAAATGCAGTGAGTGTTAGAAAAGATATTAACTGACTCCAACTTCTGTCCAAATTTCTTTATAAATATTCAGAAATTAAACACTCATTGGTCTCTAGAGCAAACAGTAGTGAGTTGTGGCGTTAGTTATCTCCTGGTACCTGCGTGATGTTTCTTCATATGGTGTAACAGCTGCAAACAACTCTGAAATTGTACTTTGCTGTTGCTAGATTGAATGTCCCAGGCAATACTTTTAGTTGACTTTTTAGCATGACACTCCTCATATAGCCACCTGTGGTGCTTTTTCAGGTGCTGGTTGTTGTATTTTCTTGTGCTGTGGCCACAATTCTGTGAAAGCTTTTACAAATTACTCTTTTTTTTTTGTTCGGTGTCTGTGATTTTGAAACCGAAATATTTCAATATTACTGACATGCTGTTTTTCTATGATATAAATTTGTCTATTAATGCTTCTGAAGCAGTGGACGCCATCATCCCACTTGCCTGTGCTTTCCTGCTTGTTTGTTTGTTTGTTTATTTGTGGGTTTTCCGCATAGTTCGGTTGCGCAATTCTGATTTGGCAGAGCGGAAGTGTGCTCACTCAACTGACTAGTAAGACTGCCACAAACAGATGGCAGTCACACATTTGCTCTGGGTTTGGGAAATTATATACTGTAATACATATTTACTATAAATGAATACTATAATACATTTCATATCGCAGCCTCTTGCAATTAGCTAATCGTAACATTTCAAATCGTGATTGCGATTTGATTTTGATTAATCGCACAGCCTAACCTAATACTACACTGTTAAATATCCATAATTAGCAGTTTTCCTTAATTAAATTTTCCCTATTTATTCATGCTATAAAATTGCATTATAAGACCTTAATCTTAATCTTGAAAAGTTTGAAAAAGTTACTTTTATTGTCATTTTAATAGTTTAAAGTGATATATTTTCTGGGCTGGTGTTTTATATTATGGTAGAAATACATGGAGTTGATCTATGGCCATATATACTTGCAAAATAAAATAAAGTATTGCAAACAAAAAATAAAGTACTAAGTAAAAAAATAAATAAACCAATCCAAATCTCCAAAAATCGCAAAGCCAAAAATTAATTTAGTTTTGAGAAATAAAAATAAAATTTGCTAACAAAATAAGATCTGCAAAAAAAAAAAAGGCTATATATAATTGCAAATCCTTTTTTAAAAGCATTGCCTTTACAAAACACTTGCAATGCTTACTTGCTTTTTAGACAACCGTGTGTCTTCTTTCAAAGTTTTATGGTGGTTGGCAAGCAAATGATAGCTGCATTCTGCCGCCTACTGGGCTGTAAGACCACCTCGGTGATACTGTGTCTCCAGGTGATGACGTGCTTAATTAAAGGCATGTCCGGGCCTGCCTTAAACGCCCAAGTTTTAAATCACAGCAACAAAGTGAAACGCACAGAAACGCGAAGTGCAAAGTGAAAACAGCATTGAAACTCACGGTTGACTGAAAAGCAAATCAAACTGAGCATTGCAGGTGACTGGACGGGTTTGTAAAGGCAATGCTGTAAAAAATAGTTTTGCAAATATATATGTAGTATATCTATATATATTTTTAAAAATATATTAAAAACTATTTAGTTTTATTTTTTGCACTGCTTGATTTTGATTTTTGCAGTTCTATTTTTGTTAGCAAATTTCACTTTTATTTCTCAAAAATAAATTTTCGTTTTGCTTTTTTAATTTTATTTATTTTTTTTTTTTGGAGATTTGCATTTATTTATTAATTTTTTTGCTGTATACTTTTTAAAGTTTTTTTGTTTTGTTTTTTTACAAACTTTCTTTTATTTTACAAGTATATATGGCCGTAGATTGAATCAATACAAAAACCTTATAATAAGCTGCCTGTACATTTGTTATTTTACAGACTTATTTTTCTATAATATGTATATTTTCTTAAACATTATATTATTTCAAACTACTAAAATGTCAGTAAAAGTCGCTTTGTTAAACTGCAGACATGAATTTTCAACATCAAAAGTCGACAGAGCAGAGATCAACATCCCATAATGCAGTTCACAACTGTAAATAAACGGAAAACACAACACACACAAACTGTTAGGTATTTTCTAGTGTAAGTTACTGTCCAGAAATTTCAATTTCCTTTGAAAAATTGGAGGAAATTAATCTGTCGTACCCATGTAAGCAAAAAACTGTATGCACCATTATAATACCTCCTAGAATAACTTAGCAACCAGACGCCAGTGCCTTAACAACAGTCAGAACAACTGTACAAAGTGTAAAAACTACTCACAAAAGCTTAGCAACAACACAACAGTAAATAGAAGCCAATTCAGATCACCTTAGTAACCTCACACTAATGCATAAAAACACCTCAGAACAACATAGCAACCACCCAACAATGTATACCAACCAAAACAAGTGTAATGTCCACAGAATACCTAGCAACAGCACAAAAACACTCTTAGCATCTTAATGATTGCACAATAACAATCTGGCTAAAGGCCCGTTCACACCAAAGAGCATAACTGTAATGTTTACTAGTGTAAAACCTAAGAATAGCTCTATATCTTTAAGGATAGCAAAGTCCACACCACAACTATAACGACACATTGGAATCGTTTTTTTTTTAACAGGTGATGAATGATAAAAATACAGCCAATCAGAATTCACTTAAAGAGCTGAAGTGTTTAAATGTCCGGTGAAATTAAAATGCTTATTAGATGTTATCAGTATGTTAGTCTTAAGGTTATCTGTTAGTGTACAACAAAACAATGACAAAATTACATTTATAAGATATAAAACCGATATAAACATCGAAAGCTCGTAGTTTGTCACTTCCGCCTCATACTTCAGTTTCTCATCAAATCTTGACCAATCAAATGATCTCTAGAATCTGACATGCCCCGTCCCCTTCAATACGCTTCTCATTTGATGCACTTGAGCTCAACCACTCTCACTGGCAGAGCTGTGATAAAAACGAAACACTATTGGCTGTTTTTTAAAAAGAGGAGGGGCTCTATGTCCCGCCCTCTCTTTGTGTACTTTATGGAACCTTAAAAAGAGAAGACACCAATCATTTTACCAAGGCAAACTCCACAGAAAGTTGTTAATCCTCCAACAGATAGTCTGTTGGCTATAGACCATTTCAATGTGGTGATGTCATTGGCACACAAACATTTCCTGCTTGTTATCAAATTATTTCATAACTGTAACGAGGCTATTCAATCGTAACTCTTTTTAAAAAAAGCTATTATAACATAATTTATTAGTATCTGGCTCTTTTTGGATTCCCAGAAGCTATAAAAAAAAAAAAGTAAAACAGGATAAATGCTGGCACCATTGTTTTTGTTTACATCCCTCAAAATGGTTTTTAAGTAACTTTTGAACTGCGTCAAAGTATCATAATATCAGCTTAAAATCTTTAAACACTTGATTTTGATGTTCACCAATAGACTTTCTATATACTCTTAAAAATGTATTTTCCAAATGCGTATTTTTTAAATCCAGATGGAGGTTTTCTGAAGAAACTATACAATGTTTTTATTTTATTTTATGTACAGTTGTCTCTTTACTAAGAGCTTTTCATCTATGAAAAAAATGTTGAAACCTATATCCATTGGGAATATGTGTTTTTGCAAAATGTAACACATTGATCTGGGTATGTTTTGTTGCACCTTTCAGATGAAAACTACACTAGAGGGCGCTGTCTACATTTTTATGAATCTGAAATGCGTTACTTAGGGTGTGTTTTGTCATTCGTTTCAGATACTAGGTGTAGCACTGAGTACTTGACTTTAAAGTCAACTTTCAAGAATTCACACTAAGCTGAGGATTGATCATAGAGCTTGTTTGGCATGCTGTCCTGGGAGAGAGCCCTGAGCTTATTCTCGAGCCCGGGGCTCCCTCCTGTTTGCAAGGCGAGCAGGGAGTTTGAGCTCAGGTAGATCTCAAGAACTCCCCTGCTGTAGTAGCTAATGAACAGATAGTGATTGCTCTTAGAAGATAACTTCTTACTTGGAGCATGTCTATGGTGCAGATTTGGATTAGTCAATTAACTTAAGCTGCATATTTTTGGTCGGTGGGAGGAAACCGGGGAATCCAGGGGAAACCCACGTGAGCATGGGGAGAACGTGTAAACTCCGTACAGTAACGTCGGCTGGCTTGGTAAAGACTAGAACCAGTGACATTCTTGCTGTGAGGCAACAGTGCTAACCACTGGGCCACCGTGCCACCCATCTAGGAAAAAAGGAGAAGTAGGGCTGGAAAAGGGGGATTTCTTTAAAACGAAGATGGCTGTGATATGGAACTTAGGGTATTTATAGTGGCTTAGGAATCGCCTTATTGGTGAATCATAAATTGAATACAGGGGTGATAGCGTTCCGGCACCACGCCGGATTTCCGGCGTACTGTGGCTGCGGGGGAAAAAAAAAATCAGGTTCACGGATATTGATCTGTCATTTCTCTAGATTCACAGAATTCACTCACTGCTGAAAGCGCCGGATTGGTTTTTATTAAGTGCCATTTTGTGTGCTCGTGAATCATCTTTTGAGTGTAGACGCCATGTAAATAAAAGATTAATTGTGTAAATTAGAGAGCTTTATAAATAAAACGGATCTTTGTGAGATCTCTATGAACTAAGATTAGTGACGCTTTTTAGTGATAATAAGAGGAGCGTGCTTTGCACTTTCCAGGCTATAATCCATTCAGAATTTGTATGAAACTTTCGTTTTCGGCACATATACGCTGATATGTTTTGGGAATGACATCTGCATATTTACGCTGGGTTTATTCTCGAAATAACGGTGAAGCAATAGACGGGACAAAAATATATTTCCCCCTTCTCCTTAAACAACTTAGTGTTTCAGCTATGAAATAGTTCAGTTTTGTATGTAGCCTAATGGCAAAGTGTTTATATTTAGTTTTAATCAGTTTTAGTTTTTTTAATCAGCTTATTTAGAAAAACGTTTGGAGCATTTTTTATTCGTTAAAAATATATTTTTTTTAACGAACAGCGCCCAGCGGAAGACCATTGTCTGTTTGATCAGTTTGCCTTCTCAGATCATCACGACTTGCCTAAAATAAAAGATATAAAACAGTTAAAGTATAAAACAATGGTAGCTTAAACGTTAAAGAATGTGTGCTATTAGGCGCATAGTTTGCTTATAAAAAGCTTGCAGGACATCGAGGCGCCAGAGCAATCACTTGCATTTTTTCAGTGGGAGCAATTTAAAGTTATCCGTCATTTTTGCTCACAAAGTACGAGTAATACATCAAAAAACGTTACAGCGTTTTTATAAAATAAAGAAAACCAAAATGATGCGCTTTCTGTCGTCTGGTTTTTGAACAGGAGCGCTTAACAAAATGAAGCAAAATGTATATGCCTCACAGACATAATAAATATATTTATAGAAAGCTTTAAATTATTACTTAACGAAATAAAACAAATCGACAGAAATACACAACTCCTCCACGGCTCCAATTGCGTTTTGAGATATCCTAGATAGACTTTCTGGCTCAAAGACATTTATGCATGTTTATTTCATTGCTGTATTCTGACAGATTTCGCAAGGGTTCAGCAATTCTACCTGTCAGCTGGTACCAGCCTCAGTTTTGCGACTTGACTCGTTAGGCGTCTGTGTCTGGATGACAGCGAGAGAGAGAGATGAGATCAGACCTCAGATTTGATGTGTGGCCGCACGTCTCAGTTACTTTATTGCAATTTTTAATATTGACTCATCTAAATTAACTTTTCATTTATTAAAAGCCGAAATATTGCCAGACAGACGAAGCAACTTTCGGTTTTTGAAGAGAGCGTCCTCAGTGATAAAAGACGCGCGCACACACTGGTTAGCCCACTCTTTTGTCGGCCTATTCTTCATTGATTTTTTTTACATTAAACGCATAATAATCAATTGCAAAAAAAGATAATTTATTATTAAACTGTGAGATGATGGTCGCGTGATTTTAAAAATCAGTATGCGTTGCGCATTTATGGCTATTGATCTTATCTACCCGGGACCCACACATAGTTGAACATCAAGTGTTGAAAATGAGTGTATAAACTAGTTGTGTTTCCTCCAACTGCTGCCACCATTGTCAGGCAAAGTTTGCAGATTGCCTCATTTACCTACGTCTTCAGGTTCTCTTTTTGCAAAATATAGCCAAACAGGCGCTTTTGCATTGCGTTTTGACACTTATCCGTCCGCCATTCTCTTTCTGTAAATTCGACTCCTCTTGTTCTCTTGATGTGATAAATGAAATATGACGCATTGTAGCTATGATCAGATGATAATTATAGTGCATGCTCTCATCTTAGGTAAATTATTTAGAATTATGTTTCCCATTTAATTCAAATAAATATTTAAATAATTAAAAAAAAAACAATACTTAAAAAAAAAAAACAAATGTGGGGACGGTGTCACGGTGAAAAAGTGATGTCACCGGTGTTGCGTCTTAACACCGGTATCACCGTCAACACCGTCTATCATGGCAAGCCTAACGTCCGGTTTTCCACTGTCATGTGTCACTCGCTAGTGGCATGTGTAGTGACCTGTGTCACTCAGAGTGTCGCGCTGCATGTCACTGCAGTGACATCGACACCCGGCGAAGCTTATGACATTAATTAACACGAGCAAAACCATATTTAATCATTACGCGACTTTTAACCTAATTTATCGCGTCGCAAGTTAGTTTATTTGCTGAGCTACTCCACGATGTTTTAATTTAAACGCATTTATTTTATGTATTCGTAGTCATACTTCCGTACGTAATATAGTCATTTGACAGTACATGTCAGTCAAATTTATTGTGGCATGCTTATGTATGGGAGGGGTTACACTTATCTGTTGTACTGTATATTATTGCATCCTGGCAGTTCCTTTGTTCCCTACAATATGGACTTCTCTATGTTTTTAATTCATTCATTTATTTTATTATTTAACTTATTTTCATTTAAAGGTATTTTAAATAATATCCTTTAAAAAGTTATAATAAAATGCATGTTGAAAACTCATAACATATATACATGTAAGATAACAGGTGTCATTTGCCTAATGATTTCTAAATATTAAAGCAAAGAGACTTATAAGATTAATGTGCTTATAACGTGCTTATACTGACACCTACTGGCACATGTCACAAGATCACTGACACTGGCATGTGTCACTGACATTACTGGCATGTGTCTAAAAAGAGCCACTTGACAATAATGATGATCAGGGTTACACATCGGCTGTTAATATATTTGGGCCCAGGGGCCCACAAGTTATGTGTTAAAAGTGCGTTGCATACATAGTACCCCCACCCCTACTCACCTCAGGGGCAAGGAAAAAAAGTTCAGGCTCAGGAATTTTTTCCACTATCAGCCCTGTGAATAATGCGGGACCAGCCGCAAGCAATCATAAGCACGTGATCCTCTTGAAATTAGTTTATAAATAAACTTCACTTATGGTCTGTTTTAAAGATGTTTTTTGGTATTTTTTGCACTTGGAAAGGGACCATTGCTGTCTATGGAGGATGAGGGAGCTCTCAGATTTAATCTAAAACAGATTTGTTTTCTGAAGAGGAACAAAGGTCTCCTAAATGAGATGGATGAGCTTACATTTTAATCTTGTGCACTGTTCGAATTGACTACCCTCTCGTTATGTTGGTGGCTGTTTTTGCCCCATTGACTTCCATTATAATGACATTTTTGGATTGCAAAGCCATGACCGCATATAATCATGTATTCGTGATTGTTGATGAGTTTTACTGTTGGGAAGAGGTAAAATGTGTTGTACAATGACTTGCCTAATTACACTAACTTTCTTAAGCCTTTAAATGTCACTTAAAGCTGAATACTAGTATCTTGAACAATATCCAGTCAAATATTGTGTGTTGTGATCATTGCAAAGATAATTTTTTAAAAAAGTTTTTAAAACTATTATGTTTACAAATATGTTGAAAAAAATCTTCGTTAAACAGAAAAAGGGGAAAAATATACTGGGGGGCTAATAATTCTGGAGGGCTAATAATTCAAATGTATTTCCAAATAGCTTGCTTGACGTTATCGGTATCTGTATAAAGTGTAACCAACATGACTTGGAAATTCTTCGGAAGATACAGATATCAAACTATTTTGGCATCCGTTTGGTGCCGCTGTGGCTCAGAAATGACAAACCTCTAAGAGAATAAGAGGGAAAGAGTGTGTTGTTTGAGCCTGAGAGGACGAAAGTGTGTAAATAAGTCTTGTTGGAGGAAGGTGAGGGTGTTTGTAAGTGGAAAAGAGAGACGGAGAGCGTGATGGAGCAGAGGTGCTGCTGAGGGGGTGTGAGAAGAACCAATAATGTGTCTTTTGTTTTTGAGGTCAATAGCTTCAATGCCTCCGGGATGGAAATATGTGTGGGACCCCGTCAGCTTCGTTTCTGACTGGAAGTGTGTGTGTTTGTAAAATAAATCGCCTATTGATGATTTTACATTTTAATTTTGTGGGGGGTTTTTTTTTTAATAAAGATGTAAAATAGGAGCTTTAACACAATCAACCAAAATAAATCCTAAAATTGTGGGATGGCTTAATAAGATTATTAAAGCAAATGGTGTTCAGTATTAAAGGGCACCTATTTTACTCCTTTTATAAGATGTAAGGGTCACACTTTACAATAAGGTTCATTAGTTAATGATAATTAATGCATTTACTAACATGAACAAACAATGAACAATTCATTTACTACTGTATTTGTTCATGTTAGTTAACGTTAGTTTATGAAAATACAGTAGTTCATTGTTAGTTCATGTTAACTAATGGTGCATTAACTAATGTTAACAAGCATGGACTTGGACATTAATAATGCATTGGTAAATGTTCAATTATGATTAATAAATGCTGTACATGTGTTGTTCATGATTAGTTCATGTTAGTAAATGCATTAACTAATGAACCTTATTGTAAAGTGTTACCGATGTAAGATACGTCATTGGTGTTGCCAGAATGTATCTGTAAAGTTCAGCTCAAAATACTCATCAGATTATTTATTATACAATACAGAATATACACATTTTGGTGTCTTGAGTACAAGCGCTATAGGTGAATTGGATGAACTTAATTATGCTTAATGTGCGAATGTAAGAGTGTATGGGTGTTTTCCAGTACTGGGTTGCGACTGGAAGGAAATCCGCCGCGTAAAACATATGCCGGAATAGTTGTCGGTTCATTCCGCTGTGGTGATCCCTGATAAATAAGGGACTAAGCTGAAGAAAAATGAAGGATAAATAATACTAATAACAACAATATTATTTAATAATAATAATTATTATTATTATTTGTTTTATTTGTTTATTTAATAATAATAATAATAATTATTATTATTATTATTATTATTTAGTTTATTTAATAATAATTTTATTTATTTGTTTGTTTATTTAATAATAATGATAATAATAATGTATTTATTTGTTTGTTTATTTAATAATAATAATAATAATAATAATAATAATAATAAAATTAACAATATTTATTTGTTTATTTAATAATAATAATAAAATTATTATTATTAAGACCTGCAATAATAATAGTATTTGTATTATTATTATTATTATTATCATTATTATTATTATACTGGCGACGCGGTTGTGCAGTGTGTAGCATGTTCATCTCATAGCAAGACGATTGCTGGTTCGAGCCTCGGCTGGGTCAGTTGGTGTTTCTGTGTGTAGTTTGCATGTTCTCCTCGTGTTCACGTGCGTTTCCTACAGGTGCTCCGGTATTCCGCAACAAGTCCAAAGACATGTGGCACAGATGAATTGGGTATGCTAAAAATTGACCGTAGAGTATGAAAGTGTGTGTGAATGAGAGTGTATGGATGTTTTCCTGTAATAGGTGACAGCCAGAAGGGCATCTGCTGCGTGAAACATACTTTTGATGAGTTGGCGGTTCATTCCGCTGTGTCGACCCTAGATTAATAAAGGGACTAAGCCAAAAAGAAAATGAATGAATGAATGATATTATTATTTATTTATTTATTTATTACCAAAATTACTATTTTATAACTATTGGCATTACATTTTGACAAAGTATGCGGCACTGCAAGCACAACAAACCCATTTTTTTGCTCTTGTATTTTTAGAATATGTAAAATAAGGCCTGTTTCTTTAAATCATTTGCATGGTGTCACTGTGTGTGTGTGTGTGTGTGTGTGTGTGTGTGTGTGTGTGTGTGTGTGTGTGTGTGTATGTGTGTGTGTGTGTGTGTGTGTGTGAATGGGTCTTGTGCAACAGGTGTCAGGGTGTCCTGTTCAGACCTGTATGCGTGACATCTCCAGCATGTCTCCCCTTCATGACAGACCTGCAACGACAGCATGGGAACTCCCTCAACACACACATACACACGACAGGTCTGACTCTGCAGGTTACAGACACAGACAGGTGGCTGCTGGTATTGTGTGTAGTTTCTCTTTCATTGACATGAGAGAAACCCAATCCTTCACACATTTCAGCCCTGGCAGCTGTGCTGAGATCTATGAGGTGTGTGTTTGCGTCTGTGTGTGCCTCTGTATGCGTATGTGTTTGTTTGGGTCTCTCCGGTAACTCTTGGAATGTGGTCAGTTCGTTTCAGCTCTGTTTTCCCTCTGATAAAACTCTGTAAATATATCGCAAAGAGCCCATGACACGGTTTGACGAATGCAGTGTTTCTTTTCTGTCTTGAATTCCTCATTGAAACAAGAAGTGACTTGTCTATCTCTTTTTTTTTAACTTAAAATGTCTTTTGCATATAGTGCGTTTGCGTTTCCTAGTCATTTATAAGTAGTATACGAGCGAGAGACAGTGTCTACACCAGAAATAATTTGATTGAAACAATAGAAAATAAAATAGACACGCCTCTTAGTGTGAGATGAGTCATCAGTAGGCCCACACGGAATCTCTGTGCAGATTTTTAGTCCATCATTGATCATTATTTACTTGTGTAAATGTGTGTAAATTTAGATTTATTCAGTTATTAAATTAATTTCAGTAATATTATTGACTAATATGAAAATATGCATATGATTTGTGTACAATACAGTTTGTAAAATAGTATTTTCTGTCTTTTAGTAGTTATGTTAAATGAGAGTTGTCAGGGTTGGTGAGGGGAAATGGGGAAAAAGGAGCGAGGACTCAAATGCAGAGAAATGGGAATTTATTAAATAATAAAAATAAAATAATATGCAAAATAAACTACCCCGAGGGGGAAAACATTAACAAACCAAATACATACAAAAACAAACTGGACTGGGCAGGCTGGCAAGGATCAGGATTGGAAACATGACAGGACTTCAAATGACGAAATGTGATGACGAACTGGCACAGGACAGCAAACGTGAGGGGTTTATAAACTGTAGAAAATTAACACAAACAGGTGAACACAATTAACTAATAATGGGTTAACAAGGAGGGTGGGACTAGACAATAGACGGGAGAGCGCATGACACAGAGAGACAACACAAGCCATGCACTCACATAAAACAGGACAAGAACATGCAGCCAAGGAGAGAACTCATTAACCGCATGTTCATGACAACACAAGCACAACACTGAAGCACACGACAAAAGCACGTGACCACAATGTAAACACAGAGCCACGTGCTTTGACAGACGCAAGACACGAGCACACGATCAATGAAAACACTCACCGTGCGCTCACACACGCAGCGTGCATGTTTCATCCCAGCGCCGACCAAGACCGAAACCAACTGGATTGAGACGCTGGGAATGAAACATCACGCTGCAGACAGACGAAAACACAAACACGAGTACAAGAGCCCGCGCGTCTGAGGCACGCAAAGACCGCGCTGCCGCATCAAGCGGGAGCGAGCACACTCTGCGTACACCCACGACGGCGCGCGCACACACAGAGACACACAATGACAGAAACAGGACGAGACTGAGCTAGTGTCCGACCTCTGCCACCAAAACAAGAATTTACAAGACCAGAGTGGCAGAACCCTGACAAGAGTCTTGCTTTGTTTACCAAACAAAGTGGATCTAATTGGATTTGCATTAAAAACATTAAATAAAAGTGAAAAATTATATAACTATTTAATTTCATATATTAAGGTTTTAGTTATGATACTCCTAAAATCATTCCGCATAAATCTAAATATTCTGCGCAGAAATCGCATAAAATGTCTGCAGATTCTGTCTAGCCCTAGTCATCAGTCCAATCCCTGAAGTGAAACACACTTTTTGGCCTCTATTTTAAAGATCTAGGCTCAAAGTCTAAAGTGATGGAGCAAAAGCATTAATGACATGTCAGAATCCTTTTTTTTTTCTTATTTTAAGGACTGAAAAATATGCTCTGCACCCTGGCTCATGGTCTAATAAGGTTGTGCTTATTCTCTTAATGAGTTATGGGTGTGTTTTGAGCATAACGTGCATTAAACCAATCAGAGTCTCATCTCACATTCCCTTTAGGAGTCAGTTGCGTTGTGCCATGGGGCATTTGCTATTTACATGGTGGACTTTGTAAATGTAAAAACTGAATGCTTAATCAGCAAGAAAACAGTTAAGCCATCTGCGTGAGGATAAAGAACGATCCTCCTCCATTCAGCCTCTTTACTTTCTCTTTATTTTACTTTTACTTTACTCCTTTACTTTCATGGATAAGGAAACGGTGGAAACTCACTACACTGTACATTCATTAGCCTAAATATTTAATGTAGTTTAGGCGCAAAGATTTGTTTTAAAGCTATTTCTAAATTCAGTTCTAATTTCCAGCAAACGAATAACTGAACAATAATAACGAAGTGGGGGGGCGGTTGTAACGTCATTAGATGTTGATTTTTGGTCGATTTTAGGTTGGATATTGACGTCGCCATGACGTTGGGTTCTGATGTCAAATTGATTCTTATTTCCAAACAAAATGTTACATCCCCACTGTGTTGGGGTCTGTCAATCTGATGTCATGTTGACAACCCTTGCCTGCTAGGAGGACACTGCATATTGTCTTTTTAGGTATATATCTGCAGACTGAAATGACTGATTTTTGTGACGGCTTTTCTCAAAACTTGCTTAAATTGTTGTGCTTTCCTGTGAAGACTCAAAGAATTTGCTGTTTGTTCATACTATTTGTTTAATATGAGCTAAAACAACACCATACTTGTTTTTTAGGGCAAAGCTTAATAGTTTTAAGATCAATCCAGTGAAATTTGTAGAAACAAATAAGTTAACTTAATTCCTTCATGTTGTCCCTACACAAACTTGACTCGCACAAATCAGCAGTGACTGACTACAAATGTACACAAGATCGTTTTTGTAAATTTAAATTGTTGTAAACACCTCTTATTTTTAACCCATTTGCTAAGTGAATTTAGAGTTGTTGTTTTAAGTACACCACAAAGACCTTTTTAGGTCTTATGTAAATATTAGAAGCAGATGCAAATATATGTAAATATTGCAAATATCACAAAGTGTCTGCCACTTCACACATTTGTATGCACAGACGAATGACTATGAAAGAATGAATGGGAGTAGGAAATGAGGAAAAGAATAGGAGAAGAGTAGTTTGTTGAAAAATAAGACCATCTGCATATATACAGTGGGGTGGGGGGGGGGGGTGTATTCAAAATGTCATGCTTTTTTTCTGGGACAAATATTCTCTATGAGCTGTTAACATGAAATAGAACCAGATTTAGGTAAAAACTCAAACAATGCAAACATAAAAATAAAACAAAACAAACATCTGAAAAATGAGTTATGTGTTATAACAATGTAATGACACAAGGAGAAAATGCTGAACTACTGAAATATATTTAATACTTTATTGATGGCAGCTGAAAGACGCCTCTTACATAGAGAATGAAGTCACATGAATTACTCAGGTGTGAGTTTTTCCCCAGACTTCAACAGAGTGTAGAAATCTTGATGGTTCTGTGGGTCTCGTCTATCAAATCTGAGCTTTATTTTGTATTCTCTATTGGATTCAAGTCAGGTGATTGGCTGGGCCATTCTACAGCTTGATTTTCTTTCTCTGAAAGCATTTGAGAGTGGCTGTGTTTTGGCTCATTTTCTTGCTGAAATGTCTACCCTGGTTTCATTTTCATCATCTTGATAATGTAGATGTTGGACTGAAGCAGCATATATCAATTTACTGTGACGTAGAGGGTTGCTGAAGAACTACTGAGAGATTTCAGCTGCTGTCTGGGCTTTCACTACCTTTCTACACCTCCCTTTCTTCATGTGTTCAATACTTTTTTCCTGCATCATTTTATTTTATTACACAAAACTTCATCTGTAAATGGATGCTTTTGTTGCTACAAATTTGAAGTCAACAGTACCTTTAGAAATATGTTTTCTGAGAAAAATGGTGACATGTTCAATAATTATTTCCCTCACTGTATTTTTTGGTTACTTGATTTATTAGATTTTTTTTTTAAATATTAAAACACATTCGCTTTTGTACAACTTACACAACTATTAATAAAAATAACAGAGGCACAAAAAGAATAACTAAAAATAAATAAATAAATAAATAAATAAATAAGTAAATAAATAAATAAATAAAGAGAGAGAGATAGATCAATATAATAAAATAGTTGCCATAATATTTGTGTACATATGTGCGGGGAGGACTGATACCTTACATATTAATTTAATTTAGCCTAATCCTCTTCAATTTAGTTAATTCTTAAATAATTTATCTTATAAAAATAAAATAATAATTTTTTTCCAATTGCCAAGAAATTGACAAATTTTATAGAAATTTGGATATTATTATTATTATTATTATTATTATTAATATTATAGTTGTTATTATTGTTATTATTATTGTTTTTATTATTTTTATTGTTGTTGTTGTTGCTATTGTTGTTATTATTGTTTTTTATTATTAATATAATTATAATAATAGTGTTGTTGTTGTTGTTGTTGTTGTTGTTAATAAATTATACTAATAATATTTTTCTTCTTCTCCTTCTTCTTCTTCTTCTTCTTCTTCTTCTTCTTATTATTATTATTATTATTATTATTATTATTATTAATGAAGTTATTTCCTTCATAGGTTTTCATTTCTCTTCAGTCATTATACTACAAATAGCTAATTATGTTGTTTTTATGTGTCTGTGGTCTTGATTATATTTAAGTAAACCTAATTAAACCTCTGTCTTGTGTTTGTGTTACAGATCAGTGTGTGTGCAGTGACGAGACGTCGAAATGCACTCGTCTGTTGCATCTTCCACCTAGTGAGGTGCGTAAATCAAACCCACAGCATCCAATGCAAAGCAGTAGGGCTATAACGATACATCATCATTATTTAAAGATATTGCAATAAAAAAAATCTTGCAAGGCAATGTGGTAAACAATATCAGGTCACTTTATTTTGATGGTCCATTTGTTGAATTTAGGTTACATTGCATCTACATGCCTACCTAATCTCATTAGATTATTAGTAGATTGTTAGGGTTAGTGTAAGTTGACATGTACTTGCAAAGTTTCTTATAGTCAGTTAAATGTCTGCTGAAAGAGCAGTATCAACAGATATTAAGCAGACAGTCTACTAATACTCAAATGGACCATCCAAATAAAGTGTTACCCAATATGATTCATTATAAAGAGTTAGTTTTATCCAGAGGTCAGCTTACTGAATCTTATAAGGTATATTTTGTTATATGTAACATTAAATATACTGTTCTATTAATGGACGAATGTCTGATTTTACATGTAAAGTTGCTTATTTTACAGGATATGCTGTAGTTAGTGATAGTGCTTAACGATTAACGTGATTAATTATACAGCTTCAGAATCATGAGAATTTGTATTCTGGTATCAACACTGCACGGTTAACTGGGAACAGAACCAGGTTTAAGTCTGTTCAAGTTGACCACACTAATTCCTAGCAAATGTTGTTTTCTTTTTTTTTTTTTTTTGGATTGAAATATTGTGATACCATATTGTGAGTTGAGTATTATGGCTGGAATTATTTGTTACATCCGTACAAAAGAGACAGCAATCTCCTGACATGCAAAACCAGATCATTTACATTTTAATAAACAGAGTGTTGAATTCTGTCAAGTCCTGCTTGTCACAGCTCAAAGTTCAGGATGTGTTTGTGTTTATTTTTTTAAGTGAACTATCTCAGTGATGTATGTAATGGTTGTTAATGTTGTTACCAAAATCACAACTAAGAAATTTAAGGGACATGTGGTTGTTAAAGTTTAGAAATGAGCTTGCAGCTAGATGGTATCTCAGTGAACATTCATTCATTCATTTTTGCTTAGTCGATTTATTAATCAGGGGTCACCACAGCGGAGTGAACCACCAACTTATCCAGAATATGTTTGTGGATGCCCTTCCAGCTGCAACCCAGCACTGGGAAACAGCCATATCATCTTCCAAGATGGCGGCATGTGCACACGCTGCAGCTTCTCTCTCCCCCGACAAAATGGTGTTTTTGTGTTCTTCGTCTTGTACGTCGCAGTGTTATTGGACATTATTTCTGTTAAGTGACAAGACTTTTGTCTAAGCAAAGTCAGACCTTACTGTCCTAATTAAATAATTAAAAATCAAGGCATGATCATATTTTAGTTTGGTATGATAAGCGTTATCTAGAGGTTTTTGTCTTTTATTTAAGCCACTTCTCATTCCAAATGATCGACTAGAAGTCAAGTTATTATTTGTTGTTCTTAAAACTTGGATAGGCGACAAGACTTTCGTCAGGTGGTGTAGATATACAGGGGTTGGAGAATGAGACTAAAATGTCTGGTTTTAGACCACAATAATTTTTAATAAATTTAAAAGTTTTCTAAACCTAAACCTAATTCATTATTATGGTATGATCGGTATAGGAGGTCCTTTTTTGAGCCATTCTTCTTGCAGAATAGTGGTTTGGTTACTAAGTAATGAGGGTGGAGGAAAACGTTTCCTCATTCGCTCCTCCAAAACACCCCAAAGTGGCTTAATAATATTTAGGTCTGGTGACTGTGCAGGCCATGGGAGATGTTCAACTTCACTTTCATGTTCATCAAACCACTCTGTCATCAGTCTTGCTGTGTGTATTGGTACATTATCATGCTGATAATGGATTCAGGATACAATGTTTGAACTAATAGGTGCACGTTGACCTCCAGAGTAGTTTGGTAGCCCTTTGCAGTGATGCACCCATCGAGCACAGGTATTGGTCCTAGGGAATGCCATGTTACTGCAGCCCAGACCATCACTGATCCACCCCATGGTACACAACGGGTATGCAACAGTTTGGGTGGGCTGCTTCTTTTGAGGCTTCTCCACAACGTAACTCTCTCGGATGTGGAAAAGACAGTGAAGGTGGACTCATCAGTGAACAATACATGTTTCAGATAGTAAAAAAATATATTTATAAAGTAAGACTAATTCATCATTATGCATAAGTAACCACCTTTATCTAAATAAACAATAAATATGCTGTCTAAACCTTTTCATGTAATATTATAATAGCAACAAATAGTCTATAAAACATTTGTCAGACCATTAGGTATATAAGTTATTTTAAATGCTGTATAAGTATTTTATCAACACAAATGAATGACATCGCGGCAGGACAACAGCATAAACTACAATGCAAATCACCTCACCTACGTTTTTATTGTTAAATGCTAGCAGAGGGAGTTTGGATGCCACATATGTGACATTTATTTCTATACTGAAAGCGGAAAGACTAAGTTTACCTCAGATCTTAAAATAACTAGCAAACAGTTTGAAAATGAAAGTCAGAACTGTGACTCAACAAACCAGCAACATCAGTCACTCAGAAACATATGCACTTTTTATAATGTTGATAATAATGTTATAATAATGTATTGATTATAACCATACCAGTTTCATTGGGAGTGCAGTGCACTATTCTATGCTTTCTGAATGGCTATAGTTAAATGTAGCATAGCATTGGTGGAGACAGCCAAATTGCTTGTCATGCTATGACATGTGTAGTTAGCACACGATGTTAAGGCTGATTTCTACCTCTGCATCAAGTACACACATATTGTACGGGGAAGCCTTCGCACAGTCGCATACCCCTCACCATGGCCGACACTGACGCGCACCTCTCAAAAAATGTAAGTACGTGTCACAATGACGCGTAGCGCAAGCTCTGTGATTGGTTTGCTTGGTAGCACTGACGAGTGTGGGCATGGATGAGAGCCACGCAAGTGTTTACAAGTGTGGAGTCCCATGAAGGAGCTCCAGATGGAAACTTTTGTTTTGTGTTTACCTTATGATTAAAGTTTAATGCACGTCCACCAGTTCCTGCCTCTGTGTGAGCGAGTTTTAGCTACTTGTACATTAAGGTAGCATTCAGAAAAACAAAATACCTGGGAAGAAACTCGACACAGAGGAACATAAACACCTCACAGCCATTAGCATTTCGGAAGTGTTATTGCAGAGCAACACAAACAGCACGCAGAAATAAATAGGTATGCGATATTGGGTCACGACGATTGCTTGACGTAGAAACATAAATCAGCCTTTAGAGGGATGGCAAATGTGACCATCCCGTGACTCCCTTGCAACCAACTAGCAATGCACTTTTAACCATAAAGAACACACTAGCAACGTTGTAACAACACCTCTGAGCACTCAGGCAACCTTTACCCTAGCAAGCACCACCCAGTTTTAAAAAGTCCACATCTAGTTACTAAATGTTATTCCGCTCAGCCCTAGTGAATGTTTATCATATGAGATGAAGTAGCTAATAAATCTTCAAGCCAAACTCTGATGATTCTGTCATATTTCTCTTTTCAGCTGTCTCACTGACAGGCAGACTCGACAAATTGCCGGAACCCAACCCCCGCCGTTTCCTCTCCATCACCAGCCAATCAAATGCACTCTGAAAATAAACTATCCAATCATGGCAAGCAAGTGACAAGCGGGGCCCAATCACAGCTCCCCAATGTAAACCAGGCGCAGCAGCAAGCACCTGCTGGCATCCAAGGGTCAAAGGGTAGCGCGTCTGGAAATCATGGAGTTAAAGCCAACCAGATTTCACCTGGAAACCCTGGACTGAAGACCCTCAACCAGACAGGCGGCGGCGGTGGAATGATGAAGACCAAAGCGAAGAGGGAGCGGAGCGTGTCCATCGACACAGGAGACCAGAGAGAGTCACTCACCCCGGTTTTGGAGCCAGATGCTAAAGGTAGGTTTTCCTTTCATGTTTATGTTCGCGAAAAAAGTTCAGCGACTTGCATTTGTGCATTTTTCGTCACCCTGTCTTTCATTGTTATGGCCTCTATAACCAGCCCACTGTCCGTTTCCAGAATTATATTTTAGCACACCTGTTGCCTTGGTGGAAAACACAAGTGTTTTATTTCAGCTCCCACAATATATGTGGATGTGGCTGAAAATGTGACCTCTGGAAACATGATTCAAAGTTATAAAAATTTATAAAAATGTAAGATTTTTTTATTTCGTAAACGATTCAAATAGTACAAAGAAACATCAGCTGATTAGCTTATCGTGTATATGCTAAGGCGCAGCCTACACGTTGACGCATAGCCCCTACGCCATGGCCATTGGCGTCGCTGATGTGCACCTCTCAAAAAATGTAATTACACGTTGCAACGACTCATAGCGCAAGCTCTGTGATTGGTCAGCTTGGTAGCGCTGACGAGTCTGGGCGGGACGGAGAGCCGCGCGAGCCCGATGAAGCAATTGTTTACAAGTGTGGAGTCCCGTGAAGGAGCTCCGGATGGAAAGTTTTGTTTTGTGTTGACCTCATGGTTAAAGTTGTTGCACGTCCGCCGGTTCCTGCCTCAAAATGAGCGAGTTTGAGCCACTTGTCCATTAAGGAAGCATTCAGAGAAAACAAAACAGCAGCGAAGAAACTCGACACAGAGGAATATTTACATTTCACTGCCAACTACTGTTTCGGAAGTGTTAATGCAGACCAACAGTGACCGCGCACAGAAGTATAAATGCACAGCTACGCGCGTTGCATGCGCCGTGGGTTACGCCGGTCACTTGACGCAGAAGTATAAACCAGGCTTTAAACTGCTAAACATTTAAAGTGATTAAACAATAATTTAAGCACAAATTGTGTGGCCAATATCAATTATTTATATAAAGAATATTATTTATTGTTTACAAACACACACACAAATATCTCGTCTTTCTTCTTTTTGTCGTTGGCTGATCACATGCCTGAATAAAATAAAATGCCATGAGATTTCTCAAAACATCAGATTCTGACTGACTGATTTCCCTATTGTAATATCCGTCATGTTTTCTGAGTCACTGAATTTTCAGTAAAAAAAAAATAACACTAAAATACTCATGCATGTCATGCTATATTGAAAACAGAAAATACTAAAAATATTTAATAAAACTTTTAAATGATCAGTTAAGCATGGAGTGGCCAGAATCTGTTAACTAAGGTCAGCACTACACACATTCATTTGACTAATTTCTATGCATCTCTCCATCGCCGATCTAGAAAAGGCCACACTTCTGGAATCCCCCTTTCAACTGGAAACACAGTAAAGATGAAACTGCAGGTTTTCCGCAACCCCAAAATGCCCTGACCTTTCTGAGTGTGTGTGTATTTGTGTTTTTGTGCGCGCTCCTGGAATGCGTGTGCACGCGAGTGTGTATGTGTTTTCCTGTTAGTTGTCCTTTTGTGTGTGTGTGTGTGTGTATGTGTGTGTGTGTGTGTGTGTGTCAGTTGAGAGGAGACAGAGCAACAATCACACTCAGACAGGAAGTAGAATAGAGACTGAGGGGGAGGGAGGCTCAACGCCACCAGTTCCTGAATGTCAACAGGTCCCCTAGAGCACACACGTATACACGCACACACTCACACACATAAATATACACACACAAACACACACTCATGCTCAAATTCCCATGTGTGGTTTTGTAATTCTGACTGAACATGTCCTGCTCAGTTTCTTGCCAAAACCAAAGCAAGAAATTGGCGTAAAGAAATGAAGAAAAGTTTAAAAGCAGTTCAATTCTCAATAAAGTCATGGGTCTTTGGATCTGTTTTTACGCGTTCATTTAGTAAAATTCAAGGCAGTTCAATAATAGTATAAACATATAAATACAGTATACAACATTTATAATATTCAGTCATTCATTTTCTTTTCGGCTTAGTCCCTTTATTAATCTGGGGTCGTCATAGTGGAATGAGCCGCCAACTTATCCAGCATATGTTTTATGCAGCAGATGCCTTTCCCGCTGCAACCCATCACTGGGAAACACCCATACACTCGTGCTGTCACACACATACACTACGGGCGATTTTGTTTAACCAATTCTCCTATAGTGCATGTTTTTGGACTGTGGGGGAAACCGCATCACCTTCACCTAACATCACATCACCTTGAAACAGCGACCTTCTTGGCGTGAGGCGATCATGTTAACCAAATTAACCAAATTTATAATATATGAAATATATTATATATAAATATAAAAAATTGTTTCTTTATTTAGTCTTGATTGTTTATTTATTGATTTGCTTAAAATCAAGATTTCAATGTTGTCAATAGAAACATATGTGACAAAGTCACCTTTTATGAACTTAAAATAGTAGATAATACACATCAATCTATTTTAAACCATTAGCTGTAAATGGTTATAATTTAAATACAGATGTTTAGAATATACAGTTTTATTAGCATCTTCAGGGTGACCCAAGAGAGACTAAAGAAGAAATGATCTATTTGTGTTTATAATGTGCTGTCAAATGAATAATCGCAATTAATCGCATCACAGTTTGCATTTACATAATATATGCAGGTTTACGGTGTGTGTGTGTATATGTGTGTGTATATATATATATATATATATATATATATATATAGTACACCTTACTAGTATCCTTAATGGCATAAATTCAACAAGGTACTGGAAATATTCCCCAGAGATTTTGCTCCATATTGACATGATAGCATCACACAGTTACTGCAGATTTGTTGGCTGCACATCCGTGATGCAAATCTCCCGTTCCACCACATCCCAAAGGTGCTCTATTGGCTTGAGATCTGGTAACTGTCAGAACCATTTGAGGACAGTGAACTCATTATCATGTTCAAGAAACCAGTCTGAGATGATTGGCACTTTATGGCACGACATGTTATCCTGCTGGTAGTAGCCATCAGAAGATGAGTACACTGTGGTCATAAAGGGATGGACATGCTCAGCAACAATACTCAGGTAGGCTGTAGCGTTAACACAATGCTTAATTGGTACTAATGAGCCCAAAGTGTGCCAAGAAAATATCTCCCACACCATTACACCATCACCACCAGCCTAAATCATTGATACAAGGCAGGATGGATCCATGCTTTCATGTTGTTAATGCCAAATTCTGACCCGACCATCCGAATTTCACAGCAGAAATGGAGACTCATCAGACCAGGCAACGTTTTTCCAACCTCCTATTGTCCAATTTTGGCGAGCCTGTGTGAATTGTAACCTCAGTTTTCTGTTCATAGCTGATAGGAGTGGCACACAGTGTGGTCTTCTGCTGCTGTAGCCCATCCGCCTTAAAGTTTAGACTTGTTGTGCCTTCAGAGATGCTGTTCTGCATTCCTCGGTTGTAATGAGCGGTTATTTGAGTGACCATGTCTATATGCCTAAATGTATTGAGTTGCTGCCATGTGATTTGCTGATTAGAAATTTGCGTTAACTAGCAGTTGGACAGACATTCTACTGAAGTTCAAACCGAGCATCAGAATAGGGAAGAAAGGTGACTTAAGTGACTTAGACATGGTTGTTGGTGCCAGATGGGCTGGTCTGAGTATTTTAAAAACTGATGATCTACTGAGATTTTCACGCACAACTATCTCTAAGGTTTAACGAGAATGGTGGTGTAATGGTGTGGGGGATATTTTCTTGGCACACTTTGGGCCCATTAGTACCAATTGAGCATCTTGTCAACGCCACAGCCTACTTAAGTATTGTTGCTGACGTCATGACGTCAGGTGACCAAAATTCAATGTCTAGCCAGCGTCAAAGGACAACATTAATTTGACGTCAAAATACGTTGATATTTGGTTGATTTTAGGTTGTGTTGGAAAGTGATCAAAATCCAACGTCTGATAGACGTCATAGTGATAACATCCACACAACGCCAAGGTGTAACCTGAATAAACGTTGAAATTTAGTTGATTTTAGATTAGATGTTGGACATTGATGTTGGCCTGACATTGGGTTTTGTTGTCAACCCGATTTTAATTTCCAAAAATAATTCAACGTACCCCGACATTGGGGTACGTTGGGGTACAACGTCAATAGGATGTCTTGTTGACATCCTGTGCCTGCAAGGATGGCTCAGAACAATATTTTGTGTCTAATATTTATGTTTTTTGGCAAGGAGTCATGCAAAAAGTGGGATAAGGTACATACAGGATGATTGTTTTCACAGAATAACATGCCGTCTTGTGAATGAGTAATAAGTAGGTTAGTAAAAGCTTCATTGAAATGCTTTAGTTTCTGTCAGCTTTGCATTATTGACTGTTTGACGCCATCTTGTGACTGAATAACGTGCAGGTTATTGTATGCTTCATCATCTTCACTCAGCCAGTTAGCTGCTTAGGTCAAGCTTTGCGTTAATATAAGAATTGATAAACTGTTATGGCTCAGAACAATGTTTTGTGTCCAATTTTATTGTTTTGTTGCAAGTAGTCATGTAATAAGCTGGATAAAGTACATCCAGGATGGTTGTTTTTGCAGAATAAAGCTCTTCAGCTTTATGCAATGGTGTTATGATTTGCGTCGGCCTGCCAGTAATCCTGTGGGAAATGATTCTGCGATAACAACCTCCTGGACATACTTAATCCCTTACTTTTTGCACACCTTCCAGCCAATCAGAATCAAGAACATCAACAGACCATGGAAGGATTTTTTAGTCTAGCTTTAGATAGAGCTGTTCACAAATGAAGTTAACATATATGCTGCTGTTTTCTTACTGTTTTTGCAAGCACTTATTAAATTAGTTTATTTGTTTGTTTTTTTCTGTGGGTGTTCAGCCATTCCAGTGTTAGCACTCTCTTTAAAAGATTTGTACTATGAAATGATTGTGAAATGCAGCGCATATTTAATTTCTTGACAGTCTATGGGTGCATCTTCACATAATTGTCATAAAAACACATCATCTCTGCAAAGTGTCCTTTCTCATTTCTGTATTTTGATTAGGAGATGAAATACGATCAGAGCGCGTGTTCCTGACAGGTCTCGTGAGCTTCATCCGAACAGCGTCTGGCCAATATAAAGGCAATAACAGGCCTGCTCTTCCTGGATTGCGGAGGAGTGTTTTTCTTTTCACAGTGTGTGTGTATGTGTGTGTGTCATTTCTTTTTGTTTGGTTCATTGTGCCGTTTCTTATTTTATTTCCATTTGCCCGGTGCCTTGTGTATGTCATGTGTGTATTAGAGAGAGTGAGAGAGAGAGATCAGGGGAAATAACGGAGCAATGGTGTGATTTTGAGAAACTGAGTCATCTGGGCTTCCTGTAATAACACTGAAGCTGTGTGTGTGTGTGTGTGTGTGTGTGTGTGTGTGTGTGTGTGTGTGTGTGTGTATACGTATGTGTGTTTGTGTATGTGTGTATACGTGTACGTGTGTGTGTGTGAATGTGTGTACAAACGCTCACACATATTTGTCTTTATTATAGTGTGGATGGTGCTGATATTGTAGTTTTGAAAATATGATTTTACATTGATGTTACATTTTGTTTCTTATTTTTGTTTTAAATATTTTTAAAACTAGTATTAATTTTAGGAAATGTGCAATTATTTTCAGATACGTGCAGGGCTGAAGTAGCTCCAGGCAGGTCTTAATTAAATTGTAGTTCCATATCACTATGTTTAATGATTTCAGTTATTTTACAGCATTCAACAGTCAAAATAAAACAAAAGGCTTAGCGTTATACGTTCATTCTGTATTATAAGTTGATAATTATAATCCCATCTGTTTAATTATTATAAAATAAATGTAGTAGGTGATCAAATATTCCCTACTTGTTGCAGTGCTAATTTAACACGTGTTTAAAAAAAGACTTTAAAAATTACCTTTTAGATTTTTAGCTAGTAAAGGGACTAATCTGAAAAGAAAATGAATGAATTTTTAGCCAATAATAGTGCTAGCTCTCTGAAACAGGCTGCTCCCTGTCAGTACCTGGATGTGAGACCACATAGGAAAGTTAAGTTGCTGAAAGCTAAGTGGTGTTAATGAGGCCAGCAGGGGGCGCCCAACTTGGTGCCTATATGAGTCCTATTGCCCCAGTACAGTGAGGGGGACTGATCTATAAAAATCCCAGCATGTCCTTCGAAATAGAGGAGGGGTTTAAACCCAGCATCCTGGCTAAACTTGCCCACAGCATCCGTCCATCATGGCCTCCAAATCATGTCCATATCAGAATTGGCTTTACCACTGTTTCCTCTTCACCAATCAGCTGGTGTGTCATGTGTGGTCTGGCGCAATATGGCTGCCATCGCGTCATCCAGGTGGATGCTGCACAGTGGTGGTGGATGAGGAGATTCCCCCAATGTGTAAGGCTATGAGTGTCCAGAAAACCACAATATGAGTGTAAGGAATTATTAATATTATTAATAAATAAAAACTAAGGTTATATTTTTACAATTTATTTAATTTTAAAATTTTAAATATTACTTGAGTACACTTATAAATATTATAGTATAGTTGTATATTATATTATAGTATAGTATTTTTATATTAGTTTGGCAAATTTATTTATATATATATATATATATATATATATATATATATATATATATATATATATATATATATATATATATATGTGTGATATGGCAGTATCTCTCCTTGGAGGCGTGCATTGGCTTGAGGCCGCTGGCCAAGTACCCTATGCCGAGATCAGACTGCAGGATTTTCAAAGTAGTTGTGTCAGATGTTTTCACACTGCTTGACTTTCTGGGTTAGCGTTTTGTCGATGCTTTATTTACACTGCAAGATGTATTGGTGACAGGGGCTTTTACCGTGCATGACTTTACAAAAGGAAGAATCGCCGACAAATTCGTCCAAACTACGTCACACAGCCAAAAACACGTAGGATATCTTTTGTTATTAACTACATAACAAGAAAGAAATCTTTAAAGGTGGTAGAAAGTTTACATATCTGCTCACCTGGGTTTGAAAGGAATTAGGCAATTTCTCCTCAACTTTCTTTTTTAACTTTCTGTATGAAACGTCAAACATACACGGGTACTCCCGTCAAACCTCCACTAGTTTTTTCTCCATTTCTTGTGTCCAAATAAACCAAAAATGAGCACTTTTAACTTCCCCCACAGCCTCCCACTGGCCTGCAGGTACACACACACAAGTGAATGCTGCTCTCTTATTGGCTGTAGGTAATCGCTGATGTTATTTTCAGTCAAAACTCATTTCACACGGCATGATTTGAATCGCTGACAGCCTCAGATATTTAGCATGCCAAATACCTCACAAGCATTGGCGACTCATCTGTGATTCTCTCAGATCGCGTCATTTATAGTTCATACTGTGTGATTGTGACTCAAATGCCTTCAGTCTACTGAGATTTTCCACAAATTTTCTGTTGCAATTGGGAGATCACAATAAATACCCTGAAAATGCCTAAGCAAACACTACTAGATTACTACGGTATAAATACAGTACTACAACATACAAAAGAGAGATCGACCTGAAATATCACTTACCTACTTTATAATGATTTGTTCAGCTGTATACTTTGTCGCCATCTTGTGGTGGCATGTCAACCGTCAATTGATTTGCTCTGCTCAATATGACAGCCTGATGGTTGCCAAATCTTCAAAATTATGCAAACATATTTTAAAATAGACACTATCCTTATAAATAAACTACATAGTTGCAATCTAAACTACTACACGGTCGCCTAAACTTTTTTTAGTTTAATATTTAAAATCAAAAGTACTGATGGACAGCTGTTAATTTATAGAATTCAGTAGTAAAAGCATCAAGAAACTGCTGATTCTAGTTATTTCGCAAGTAAGTTGCCAATAAAAACAGTGCGCACAGTGAATAGGATCAGAAATCAAAAGGACAATAACCCTTCCATCCCTATCCAGCTCATTTCCGGGAAGCTTTCCTCAGTCTTTCTCTTCATCTCTTTCTCGGTAAATATTGTTCACCCAGTAGAAAAGCAAACAGAAACAATTGAAATGAAATGCAATGCGAGTCGCCCACATGCTCTCGACGGGCGCACCTGGAGAGGCCGATGATTAAAGAGAAAGCAGAGACACAGAGACTGAGAGCTGACTCACTCATTTACGTAAACTCATGTCTGCTGGGAACAAAAGAGGATGCAGAAAAGGTCAGCTCTTTATCTCCGGCCGCCACCACAACCTCTCGTTTTCACTCGCTCGCCCTCACTGTGTCTGCCGTTCAAGGTTGGGGCAGGTTTCAAGGCTTCGGAGGCCTTGTGTCTGATCACACCATTGAAATTCCAAAACATTTCTGTCTGGAGCATGTGAGACGATGGCAGTCTTTAATGGGCTTCAGGAGAGAGTTTGTGGTATATGCTTAAAACAGCTTTGTTGTTTCATGGGTAATTTGGGCACTCCAGGATTGAGTTTAATTGAAAAACAAGCAAATGTCACAAAATTCTGCGGTGGCGCAGTGGGTAGCACAATCGCCTTACAGCAGGAAGGTCGCTGGTTCGTGCCCCGGCTGGGTCAGTTGGCAATTGTGTATGGAGTTTGCATTTCCCCCTTCCCCCCAATAAATTCCCCCCAATAGATAAATTAGTAAATGGATAGAAAATATTAATTTTATGAATGAATAAATAAATAAATATATAAATGAATAAATGAATGAATGAATGAATTAATTAATTAATTAATTAATTAATTAATTAACAAATAAATACCTTACTAACTAACTAAATAAATAATGAATGAATAAATAGATAAACAAATAAATATATATATAAATAATAATAATAATAATAATAATAATAGTTGATTAATAAATAGATAAATGGATGGAAAATAATGAATGAATTAATAAATGAATGAATGAATGAATAGAAAATAATAAATGAATAAGTACATAGATATATAAATAAAATAAATAAATAAATAAATGGATGGATGGAAAATAATTAATGAATTGATGAATAAATAAGTAAATAAATAGAAAATAATGAATAAATGAATGAATGAATAAATAAATAAATAAATAGATAAATAAACAAACAAAAAAATAAATAAATAGAAAATAATAAAAGAATGAATGAATAAATAGATAAATTAATGAAAAAATAAATAAATGAATGGAAAATAATGAATGAGTAGATGAATAAATAAATAAATAAATTTAAAATAATGAATAAATAAATGAATGAATAGATAAATTAATAAATTTGTTAATTAATAAATAAGTACATAAATAAATAAATGGATGGAAAATAATAAATGGATGAATAAATAAACAACTAAATAAATAAATAAGTAGATAATTAAATAAATAAATAAACAAAAAAAGATTGTTTTCGGTATTTTTACAACAATCACTAGAAATGCTGCAAATTTTGTTATTTTAAGGTTTTAGATTTTATAAATCAAAAAAAAAAAAAAAATTCTTCAAAGCCCTTGTTGAGCTGATGTGATATTTCACCAGAAGTTAATGTTCTTCCTTGTCTGTGTGTGTTTTTCTCGTTGGTGTCCAGTAGAGGGTGTGATGCGCAGCAAACGCCGGTGTGTGCTCGAGAGAAAGCAGCCGTACAGCGGTGATGAATGGTGTTCAGGAGCCGAAACTGAAGAAGAGGATGAGAAACCGCTTTCTGCCACACACCGTGAGTCCACACACACACATATACAGTAGACCCTGCCAGTCTGCACCCGACTACCTGTACATAAACACGGTTTTATAAACCCTAATGAATGTTTCTTCCTGTAGACTGTTTACACAAATGTCTGGTTGACGTCGTTTTAGTAAAAAAAAAATTCGCAATGCTGTTGATCCAGTGCGGAAAAAAAGATGCTAAATGTAATTCGCCTCACATATATTTCAGAAAAATATGACTTAGATGCAGATTAGGATGCAGTAGTCAGCTTTTGAGAAGTAGAAAGTGCATACATATATACTGTCTTCATTGGGAAACTTGAGTTTGAACTTATGATCTTGTAGATTTGCTAAGCTCTGAGGTTGTTAATAAAGAGTAAAATCTTAATTCAGCTAATTTATTTGTATAATTATGTGTAATTTTGGGGGAAATACATAACTTACGATAGTGTACAGACAATTTATCCAATTAGAGAGTTAGTTGGGCTGTACAATATTGGAAAAATTGCGATATTGTTTTGCTCTGCGATATATATTACGATAGAAGTACAAATTCAGTAGATATGTACAGTAAATCACTCTACTTGTAAAGTCATTAATTTAGATTTATTGGGATGTTTTTAAGGGGAGTGAATACAAATATCTTTTTATGTAATAAAACACAGTCATAAACACAATGAAGCACATATTAAAGTGAAATAAACACTGCTTTATGGTTTTCTGGGGAGAGTCTAACTTTGTTCAGGCACATAAATTGAATAATAAAACGTAAATAACACTGCAAAGTCTTCATTACATATATGTAACTCAATATTATTAACCCTTATGTACTGTTGGGAAGGTTTTCATCCACTCTTGCGTGATTTTGAGTCTTAATTTGGCCATAATTTTTTTTTTTTAGCTAGCAGAATGATTTTTGGTGACAACAATTGCCAAATTCATAAATGATGTCACTGATTTGGTGAAAAAAAAACACACAAAATGACGTATTTTCAATTTATAAAGTAATCATGGACTGGATTTTTTTTTTTTACCTTTTATCGTGAACATGTGAAACAACATTGCCTTTGATGCATTGTTTTTGATTAATTTTCTTTTTTTTCCTCTCAAATTTAATGTCGGTGGCTGTTTTTGTCCCATTGACTTTCATTATAACCACATTTTTTTAATTACAAAACCATGACACCATATAATCATGCATTCTTGATTGTTGGTGGTTTCATGTACTGTAAAGGTTCTGTCAAGCTCTGACAAAGTCCCATACATCAACAGTCTTTTCTGATCCTTCCTTTACCGAACGGCCGACGAATCTCCCCGTCATAAGTAGATTGCTGAAGCACTCGTCAGCAAAATGACGGGAACACAGCACAAGGCTGGGGCTATAATGCTGAGCTATTTTTGCAAAAATAAACCTCAACCACTGACTCTTCACAGCCTCATCTTTGGGTATAGAAAATAACACTTACTTTCCCTTCCACACTTCAGAGCACAGCGACTTTGCGATTCAACCGGGATCTGCTACAGTGTTTGTCTTCCTCTTTTTCTTTCTACAGTGTTTGTGGGCAGGGCCGGGGGTTTAAACTTTCCCAGGCCTGTGTGCACAACAAATGGGCCGGGGCTTGAGTTCCATATCGACGTCACGGCGACACGGCTAAAGACTCGTTACAGTGCCGATTCATTCAAACCACTCTGACTCGACTCTTTTACAGATGAATCAATGGTTTTAAATAGGGCGCTCTTTCAGATATAAGCCTGGGTATTTGACTTTATTTAGAGCTGTGTTAACAGTGGTGTAGCGCAAAATGCGGAGGCCCCTCTGCAGGGATCACTGACGGGGCCCCCAGAAGGAGGGGGGGGGGGAGGCAGAGTGGAGCGACAACACGGGGAAGCCTTCACAAACTGAGGAGCGGGAAAGGGGGCGGGGTGGAGCGACAACGCCGGGATGCCTTCACAAACTGAGGCGCGATCACAAACCGAAAGCGGCGAGAGCGTCAAAGTAGCCAGAAGTCATTCATTTTTAGTGAGAACCGGCGGCGAGGAACAGCGCGGCGCGTCTTCTCCTGTGTGGGCGTCGAGGAGAGTTGAAATCAAGTCAACTTTATGGTATGTGCTATGACACGGTTCGGCGGCAGGCAATCAGAATGAAGTAGTCCACCGCTTGAGAGGAGTTCAGAGAACACAGACCTGTGAACTTTGGTTCCGACCACAGTTGTTCCCAAGAGTTTGATTATTGCGGTTGCCGGATTTTCAATTATTGAAAATCGCGACGACGTGGGGCCCCCTAATCACGTGGGGCCCCCCCGTGGTGCGTGCCCTGCGGGCCCGTCCGCTACGCCACTGTGTGTTACACACTGCATGGAAGGTCATTTTTTTTAAAACCCATAATAGGGGCTCTTTAAATCATTCTAAACAAATCTTAATTTGTCTCTGTCCATGTACAGTAAAGCTACCCAATCAGGCTAACACCCATCCAATCGCTAGCATTCCATCTCAATTCCAATCTCAATAGAAGTATATTAATGACACTTCTTTACAAAAACATGTGTTTAATGGTTATTTAAATGTTTTAACGGGGCCATTAGAATTTTTTTTTCTTGTTTAGCCTTTTGTAAGTCAGAATTTCATTCATAATGGTCTTAAAAGGGTGTTAAAAGTCTTAAATCTGACTTTTTAAGAACCCTGAAATTAACATTGGTTAATGAAAATTAGTTGTTCATTGTTAGATCATGTTAACTCGCAGTGCATTGACTCATGTTATCTAGCATGAATGTGGATGTCAATAATGCATTAGTAAATGTTGAACTATGATTATTAAATGCTGTACAAGTATTGTTCGTTATTAGTTCATGTTAGTAAATACATTAACTAGTATTGTAACCTTATTGCAAGGTGTGACCAAAGAATGAAAGCACAGGAATGTGAAAGGGAGCATAATGAATAAATATAGAAAGTTAGAATATAATTAAAAGGCTAAAAGCATTCATAATAAATCACACACAGGGAAAAAAAAGAGTATTTGCACACCGTTAAAATGTTGGCCATCCATCAGGTGTCATTCGTCTTCCTCTACAAACCACACAGGCCACTTCATCAAAGCCTTGTATTCTCTGTGTTTGTGTCTGCGAGGTGGTGCTGCATCTGACAGTTGGTGACCACAAATCCTGTGTGTGTTTGTTTGCACCTTATGCTACTTGCTATTCTGATCTAGGGAATAGTTGAGAAAGAAGCATTCAATGACTTGTTTTCACTGAAACAAAACAAACAAAAAAAGCCAATTCTGATGTTTTTGCCATTAAAAGAGCTGTTGTTACTGACATGGCATAAAATAAAAATAAACATATGATACGATATGATGTGCTGTGAGCAATGCCAGTGTTATGGAGGTGACGTTTGCAGTAAAAACTCACATATAAAGTACTCTCTCCGGCCACTTTATTAGGTACACCCTACTAGTATTGGGTTGGACCCCCTTTTGCCTTCAGAAATGCCTTATCCATTTGTGGCATAGCTTAAATGAGGTACTGGAAAAATTCCACAGAGATTTTGGTCTATATTGACATGATAGCATCATGTGGTTGCTGCAGATCCATAATGCAAATCTCCGGTTCCACCACATCCCAAAGATGCTTTATTGGATTGAGTCAGGTGGCTGTGGAGGCCATTTGAGTACAGTGAACTCATTGTCATGTTCTGAGATGATTCACGCTTTATGGCATGGTGCGTTATCCTGCTGGAAGTAGCCATCAGAAGATGGTACACTGTGGTCATAAAGGGATGGACATGGTCAGCAACAATACTCTGTGTGCTGTGGCATTGACACGATGCTCAATTGGTACTAATGGTACCAAAGTGTGCCACACCATTACAACTCCCCCACCAATCTGAACCGTTGATATAAGGCAGCTCAAACCAGTCTTGCCATTCTTATCTGAGCTCTGACAACAACAAGGCATTTCCACCCACAAATGGACCATTCTCTGTAAACCCTAGAGATGGTTGTGCATGAAAATCCCAGTAGATTAGCAATTTCTGAAATATTCAGACCAGCCCGTCTGGCACCAACATCCATGCCACGTTCAAAGTCACTAAAATCACCTTTCTTCCCCATTCTGATGATTGGTTTGAATTGCAGCAGGTCGTCTTGATCATGTCACGCCTAAATGCATTGAGTTGCTGCCATGTAATTGGCTGATTAGAAATTTGTGTAACAAGCAGTTGGACAGGTGTACCTAATAAAGTGGCCGGTGAGTTTATAATCCAACACACAAAAAACTTGTATACGGTATCTATATTGGAATCAGTCTTGAGGAGGACTTGTTATTGATAATCACATCATGCATCCATACTTTCTTTTCTCTCCTATTGCTATAATTGCAAACCGCTTATGTCTAAAAACTTGCTTACATGTCATTTGATGGATGTTTGGAGCTAAATTTTAAATCAAGTCAAGAAATCAACAATAAATAAATGAAGTAAATAACATTTTAATTGTATAGTAAAATATGCCTTTAGACATTGCATATTCATAATACTTCTCAAACACTTACTTTTGCTTGTTTAAACTTATTTAAAATGAGTTGAAACAACACAATTCTTAAGTTTCTGATGGGGACAACTTAAGTGTTTTATGTTCAATCTAAATAAACTTGTAAAAACGTTTAACTTAATCAATCTGTATTGGGACAACATGAAGAAAGTGTGGAACATATTTTTTACAGTGTAAAAAAACTGTCATATCAAAATATTATTAAAAATGCTCTATTATTTATTTCGGAGACATTTATTAGCTCAAAAAAGTATAACTTAAATAATGTAATGTTAGCATTTCACTGTGAACTGCCCATTAATTGTGTAACCCGCACAATGTTGAGCTTTCAGATCTATTGTTCTCTTTTGTGACAAGCTCTGCCTTTTTAAACAGTGCACGGACATGTGACTGAAGGTGTGTAGTGAAACACTATAACTACAAGTGCAACACGACACCCTCTGCAGGCTTTGGATTGCCCTTTAAGGAAAATGTCCAGATCCATAATCTTGAAACCTGTAAATCCAAATTTTAGACTTTAGGGTAAATGTAGGTATTATCTTTAGTGCTGTGACTGCTAATATGCATTCATTTTGTTTGAAATTCATGTGAGGTTTATTGTTGGTTTATTTTGTTAATCTTGAGCGTGTCATATTAGCCCACATAAATTGATGACGTAAATGCTTTCAGATATTCATAATGGAACTGACACTCTGGGAAGTTTTCTGTGGGATTTTAGCTCCTCCTTGTGGTTTTGCAGAAGATTTTCCCCCTCTTTTTTGTTTAGAAATGGACATGTAGGTTTTTGGATTTATAGTTTTATTTTTAAAATAATTGTTCATTTCAAATTTATTATTAATGCTAAGAGTGAGGAAATTTATGTTATATACTGTAAAATCCAACAGTCAACCTTATCAAATGAAATGAGTGTAGTTAACTCAAAGTTGACTGAAAGTTAATTCTACTAATTTGAAGAGTTTTGAACTCAGTGTTGAAGGTAACTTGTTAATTAAATACATAACATTACTTCAACTTAAATGGAGAAGGTTCACAGTCCTCATGTGGATTAGTTTTTTAACTCAAATGGTTTGTTGCAATCAGTTTCCTCAAATGGTTTGAGTTGCCTTAACTTATTAAGTTTTACAGTACTCAGTTGGTTTGAGTTCTCTTCATTTACTGTGTTTTAATGTGCTCAAATTGCTTAGTTAACTTAAATTGATTAAGTTCACAGCACTCATTAAGATTAGTTTTCTTATCTTAAATGGTTTGTTGCAACCGGTTTCCTCAAATGGTTTGAGTTACCTAAACTTTTTGGGTGTTACAGTGTATATATGGTAATTAGTCAGTACTGTAGTACTACATTTTACCATTCAGTATCATTAATTACTTGAACCTGTTCATGGTATCATTATAAAGTTCAAATCTATTCGTGGAAGTACGGATTTATTTATTAATACCTGCTTAACGGATACAATATTTAGAAGTCTGGTATAATAAACCAGTGATTCTCCAGGCTGGCATATTGTGTAACAATTGTTAATCCATCATTTAATTTTACCAGCCAAAGCCATGCTTTTTTTAGCTGTAAAACTAGTGCTACAAGCTTCCAAATTTCCCACTGTAACACAAAATAGTGTTACAGGTTTGGATATTGATTTATTACGCTGTAAAACCCAAAAAGCTAAGGTAACTCAAACCATTTGAAGAAACCAATTGCAACAAGCCATTTAAGTTCAACAACTAATCCAAATGAGTATTGTGAACCTTCTCGATTTAAGTTGAAGTAATGAGGTATTTAATTAACTCATTCTAATTAACAATGTCAATTTGAGCTCAGTAAAACCTAATAAATTAAGAGAACTCAAACCAACTGAGTACTCTAAAAACGTAATAAGTTAAGGCAACTCAAACCATTTAAAGAAACCGATTGCAACAAACCATTTGAACAAAAAAAAGTAACCTAATCTATATGAGTAATGTGAACTTACTCCATTTAAGTTGAAGTAATGAGGTCTTTAATTAACGCATTACCTTCATTACTAAGTTCAAAACGCGTTTCAAATGAGTAGAATTAATTTTCAGTCAATTTTGAGTTAACTACACTCATTTCATTTGATAAAGTTGACTGTTGGATTTTACAGTGTATCTATTAATAATGTATGATTTACTCATTTAAATATATTATTGCATATTACTCTTTCTTAAAATTGATTGCATGCTTGCTGTATAACTGAAATAAAAATAGCTTTTAATGATAACTTGAACACTGATAGAATACCAAAACACTGATATACAGGTTTAGGTGACCTATATGTAAAGCCTGAATATTCTTTTACTTATTAACTTGGTCTCATTCTCTTTATTTTGCAGGTGAGCATGTAATGTGTCCTAGTCAGGGCCACTCTGGTTCATCCACCACCGGCCATGTCAGTGATCCGGGAGGTCCAGGATTAGGTTCTGGCCACGGACCTGGTATTCGCACAGATTTGCATTCTCGGCCCCCTCAGCAAGTAGTGTATGTCTTCACCACCAGCCTAGCTAATAGGTCAGTATGGTTTCTCTATTCTGTTCAAATAGGATTTGCAGCTTAATATCCTGTTTTTAAATGTACAGATAGGATATTTACTAGATATTGTCATGTCTATGCCGGAAATGTTTGCGAAAACCACAACAAAGGAGTTGACTAATATGCTGCATTAACATTAATATGCATTAATATGCATTTTCCACCACACACGTTTAGCAGTGCGCTTTTATCAACCATTGTCATCTAACTGAAAACTAAGATTTTGTTTTTAATAATGATATTGTAAATTTGATTCATCAATCTATTTTTATTTTCTACAGTGCTGCAGAGGCAGTGATGCATGGCCACACAGACTCCATCCTCTTGTATCACCAGCAGAATGTCCCTCGTACCAAGCTGGACCAGGTCTGTCTATATATAGGAGCACATAGTGTACATAAATGCCTGCATATATTTGTCATACTTTATTATGAAATGTTTAGGCTGGAGGGATTTGTTTATGTCTGTAGCATAGATGCTGTTATATGACAAAGCATCCACACTTGCAGGTGCTGCATGGCGTGAGGCAGTGCATTTGTTTAAATGGCTATTTAAATCACAATGCTCATCTTTGTTCCTGTTTCTGTGTTGATGAGAAACAGTAAAGTTGAAGTCTTTTCTGATGTATTGAACTAAGAGTAATAATGGCTTAACATCGCACTCACTTCTTGCTTTCTCTCTTCTCTTCTTTTTTGTTTCTGTTTAAGCAGTCTACTGGAGTTGGAAAAGTCTCCAATCTAGCTGAGCACATCAGCTCTAGTCACAGTCCTCCGATTGGCACACCTAAATCTCAAAGTGGTACTCCCAGGCCAGCTTCTGTTGGTGGAGTTGGACACCTTCCTGGTACCAGTACTCCTTCTTCCACTGGCCATCCAGACAGTGAACCAGCTCAAACCCACAGAGGAGGAGGAACATCCAGCAACAACGGCCGCTCTGCAGTTCATACACTGGGCCTAGGAAATTCAGGCCCACAGTCAGTAGGGGTTTCTGGAACAGAAGGAGTGGATAGGCCAGGTGCAATTCCTCACCATGGTGCTGGTGTGTCTCCTTCCACAAGTCCCTCTGTATTATCTGCACTTCGTCAAAGTGAACTAGGTCAACGAGTAGGACCAGGAAACACAGATGGGCTCTCTAAGGAGCAGCTGGAACATCGTGAACGCTCTCTACAGACTCTTCGAGACATTGAGAGGTTACTTCTCCGTAGTGGAACTGGTGTTGCCCAAGAGGATCCAAGAGGTCCTAATGGCAATCCAAATGGCACTAATGTTAACAACAATAATAGTAATGATGGAGGTAGGGGTTTGGAAGATGGTGAAATTGGTGGAGGGATTCCTGGCAATTGCCATATCAACAATGCTGGTATGCCTGGTATGCCCCCTGTCGGTGGAATGAAAAAGTACGAAGAGCCATTACAGTCCATTATTTCACAGACACAGAACCTTGGTGGGCCTGGACTGGATGACTCTCTGATGGGTCCCCATCATGGTATGCCACCACATTCCCACCACCTCTCCTCACCCTCAGGATTAGACATGGGGCCCCTTCTTGGACCTGAAGGCGTAACACCAGAGCAGCTAGCATGGAGGAAGCTACAAGAAGAATACTACCAGGAGAAAAGGCGACAACATGATATGAACCCCCACCAGCATCCCCAGCATTTCCGCATAATGCCAGAGATGGGCATGCCTGGGGGACCTCCAATGCTGATGAGGGGTCCTCCACCACCATATCATAGTAAACCTGGTGATCAGCAGTGGGGGCCTGGTCCAATGGTAGGGGGAGGAATGGGAGGGAATGCACGAATGATGGACATGAATCAGGAGGGTCCTCGCGGGCCAAGATTTCTTGGACAGATGAGAGGTCCTTCAGGGGGTGGGGGTTATCCAGAAAGCCCAGGTGGTGTATTAGGTGTAGAAGGGTTGGGGCCTCAAAGACCTCCAAGACCAGGCATGGGCTGGTTAGAGGAAATTCCTCCAAACATGGGTGGTGGAGGTCCATTTCACGGGTGCTATCCTCCAGGGGGACCTGGGGGGCCTCCCCAACACTTCCAGGGTGATTTAGATCGCCCTATGACGCGGGAAGAAATATACCGCAGAATTCATAGATTAGACTTGCAGCAAATGTCTAGACAGCAACAGCAGGCAGGACTTGGAGGCCCTAGAATGATGGATAATCCTGGGGGACCAGGCTTCCCTAATCCTGGCATGGCTGGAGGCCCACCCTCCCGTGGTGATCCAATGGACTTTCCTGTTTCTCGGACTATAATGGGTTCTCCAATTGGTGGAGTGGGTGGAGATGGGGGCCCCACAATGAGAGACATAGTTGATTCTCCTTTAGGGGGTAACCTCAATATGAATATGGGAATGAATATAAATCAACAGCAACAGTTGCTGGCTCAGAAGTTGAGGGGAGGTCCTGGTGTTCTTGGGGAGATGTTAAATGCTGAAGACATCTCCCGCATTAGGGCTTCACAGAATGGCCGGGGTGGTGCTAACAAAGCAATGATCCCTGGCCCAGAGGGACCTCTTCAGTTCCCCAATCAGAGCTCCTTTCCCGGCGGTCAGGTTGATGGCCCATATTTACAGCAGCCAGGCCCTGATATGTATGGACCAGACCAGCCAGGTCCTCCCCATCTGAGCAGCACTTCGAGACTTAGTCACATTCCCATGAACACTGGATCAAGGGTTACAGACCTTGGGGCTCGACACCCTCCTGACCTGCCTATTAGTGTAAATCCAATGGGTTCTCCAGCTATTCCACCATCTCACCAGCTAAAATCCCCCTCTCTTAGTCAGGAGCCATCACCTCTCATGCCCTCACCCTCTGCAGCAGGCCTGAAATCACCCAGCCAGTTACCACAGAGTGGTCCAACTCACCCTCCCCTACCAGCAGCCTCTGGGGCTGGAACACCCTCTTCCACCTCAATCAAGTCCCCCCAGGTAATGGGACCTTCGCTTGGTCTTCGCTCACCATCTGGCTCCCCTGGACATCTTAAATCTCCTTCCATGCCTGTCGCTTCACCTGGCTGGACTGCCTCACCCAAGACTGCTATGCCAAGCCCTGGAGGGCCTCCTAGTGTCAAGGTCACAGGCAACGGAGGCAGCAGCTCCACTGATACAGGTAAAAGGTTTACTGAAATGTAAAAAAAAAAAAACTTTTAAGATTTTGTGTACATTTATTCTTTTACATATTTACATGTCACCATTTTTGTTTACATTAGGTATGTCCTTGCCACCTAGGAGTTCCAACTCAACACCAATCAGTCAGCCTTCCAACTCTATCAATCCTAGCATGCCTTTCACATCATCACCAGATGCACCTCCCTCCCAAAATCCTCTGTCCCTTATAATGTCTCAGATGTCAAAATATGCCATGCCTAGTTCCACTCCACTTTACCATGACGCAATCAAGACAATCGCCACATCAGATGATGAGATGCTACCTGATAGACCCCTTCAACCTGGAACCAACATGTCAGGTACAGACCTTTTTAACAGAATAAATAAAGATCCTTTGTCTTTCAGATCATCATTTTATGACCAATTCTGTAATTGTACTTGTAAAATTGCCTACTTGTATAGACAGATGATTAAACATGATTAATTAAAATCAAAAATGAATTTAAAAATATCTTATTCAACCTCTTTTACAGTTGGCGGCATGGGAAACCACCAGTCTGCGCAGATGCTCCTTTCCTCACAGGGTGCAATGGGACCTCACAGTGGTCCACAAAGTCCGATGGGAATGGTACTTCAAGGAGGCCCGCCGTTATCACATGATCATCCTGGACCTATGCTCCCGTCCCCTAACCCTATGGGGATACCAGGAATGCCCTCAGAAATAATGGGTGGTGGAGGGGGACCTCCAGATGGAATAGGACCCTGTAATGTTTCTCCAATGCATACCCAAAACCAAATGGGAGGATTCCCTCGCATTCAGGGACCTCTACACTCCCCTATTGGTGGTATGGGGCAACAGTACCCCCCACGTCCTGATGATGTGTTACCACCCCAACAGATGCATCTTTTAAGCAAAGGCATGTCTCACCAGCGGCCACCTCATCAACCAGACTCTTTTCCGCCAATGCCCATGGGTGATGGTCCAGACCTGAGTGAGGTCATTAGGCCCACACATACAGGCATTCCTGAGTTTGATCTTTCCCGTATCATTCCTGCGGACAAGCCGAGCAGCACCCTGCAGTACTTCCCTAAGAGTGAAACCATGTCCCAGCCACAGCAGAATCCTCACCAGGGCCAACCTCCTCCACAGGTTTCTTCCGCTCAACTTCTCAAACAACTCTCCTCGTCTGGACCTCCCCACAGCAACATCCCTTCCTCCAACCCTCATATTGCTAACCTACAGAACATGATGGCTGAGCAACAGCTGCCCCTACACCCCTCACACTGCGGGATGCGTCCAGGTATGGGCATGCCTCAGATCGGCTCAAGGGGCATGGGATCAGGAGGTGGGATGGGGCCCATGTGCCACCCAGGGCACATGATGGGTAGGACAGGCATGTCTCCACAACAGCAGCTCCAGCAACAACACCACCATCAGCAGCAACAAGCCATGATGGCCAATAACCTCTTACAACACCCGTCCCACCCTCCCCGTGGCATGCTGTCCCCACAGCAGCATCCTCATAATCTTATCGCTCAGCAGAATCTAATGATGATGCAGGCTAAGCAGAGAGGCATGGCTCTCCCTGGGGAGCACTTTGGCCAGCAGGGTGCCCTCATGTCCCCTCAGGGGCCTATGATGGGGCCTCCACATTCACAGACTGGCATGATGGGTCCCCAGAGTCTTAGACAACGGAGCATGTCTTTGGACAGCCCATTGGGCTACGGGCCTGGTAGTATGGCCAACATGCCCTTTTAATCCGGTTTCTCTAAAAAGACTGTAAAAACCTTGTTTCTTATTGGCTTTTTCTCATTTTGGACATGTTTTTAATGCCATTGACTAACTGTGTCGATCAAATGCTAAAGAAAATATTGGTTTTAGTAATAATCTCTATGCTGAATTTAACTTTGGGAGATGCTGAAATTATTGAGGGTTAACATTACCGTTAAGTAACAAAATCTGAAGCCATTTTTTAAAATATTTGTAAAATATGTACATTTCAGATCATTGTGTTTGATTGCAAAGGTGAAAGGCATCTGGGTTTCTATGTTCTAATTACATTCTGGCTACCAAACTGTTGTGGAAGGTAATATATAAATATCTAAATATAATATATATGTATATATATCTGCATACATACATATATATATACATAGTTGCTGTAAATAAGATGCAATTTGTGTTTGTTTGCAACTGTTCTGTATACTGTGTTTTATTAGAAATCTAATAACAAATACGAATGGTGTTGGCTTTGTTTTGATGTGTGTGAGGAGACATTTTCAGCGACAGTCACGCTACAAAAGACAAGAATCAGGACATCAAGAATCATTTTGACTTTTTTATTTTTCAAAAAGAATCACGTGTCATTTGCATTAAATTTATTATAAGAATTTCAAAAAACAATCCAAAGCAGTAATGCAGATCAGGAATGAATGTTAAACTGATTGTCCAAATGTATATGGTTTCACACACTTGCATTATTTGCAGTTGTCCAGTTCTTGGCTCAGTATGCAGATATTTTCAAAAAGCTGGTATGAAAGTATGAAAGTACAGTTGAAACCAGAAGTTTACCTGCACTATATAAAAAGGCACATAACCATTTAAAAAAAAAAAGTCAGATGGTAATGTGACTAAACGTTTTCTCTTTTAGGGAAGTTAGGATTATCACATTTGTTTCTGTTATGCTCAATAGCAGAATAATGAGATATTTTTTTTTGTATTTAACTTTTCTTGTAAGTCAAGTTTGGATAAATTAGGATTATTATGTCTCTGAAAAGCTCAGATGATGGTGTCAAGGTTTTGGAAGTTTCTGATTGGCTAATTGACGACATTTGAGTTAATTGGAGCCATAACTGTAGAATAGTATTTAAACTTCAAACACACTGCTTCCTTGTGTGACAACATGGGAAAATCAGCAAGCTAGCATCAAAAAAAAAAAAAAAACCAAGATAACAATTTGCTAAATTACAAGGTGGGAGTAATAAGAATAATTTTTTGGAGACATGTCTTGTGGTCTGATGGAACTCAGATTGAACTGTTTGGCCATAATGACCAGTGTTACATTTGGAGGACAAAGGGCAAAGCTTACAAGCCTAGGAACACCATCCCAACTGTGAAGTCTATGGCGGCAGCATCATGTTGTGTTTTGCTGCAGGAGGGACGGGTCCACTTTACAGCATAGATGGCATCATGAATAAAGAACGTTATGTAGCAATACTGAAGCCACATCTCAAGACATCACCCAAGAAATTAAAACTTGGCCACAAAGGGGTCTTTTAAATAGACCATGACCCTAAGCATACTGCCAAATTAGTTAAAATGTGCTTTAAGGACAACAGAGTGAATGGTTTGGCCATCACAAAGCCCTGATCACAATCCTATAGAAAATTAGTGGGCAGATTTAAAAAAAGCTTGTGCGAGCAGGACCGACTACAAATCTGACGCAGTTACACCAATTCTGTCAGGAGGAATGGGCCAAAATTCCTTTAAACTATTGTGAGAAGCTTGTGGAAGGATACCCTAAACATTTGACCAAAGTTATACAGTTTAAAAGCAAAGCTAAAAAAAATAGTAAGGAAATGTGTGTAAACTTTTGACTGTCTGGAAATTAATAAAAAATTCTCAAAAAAATAAATTCTGTCATTATTCTAGCATTCAGCAAATGTAAATCATTTAGGTCAGGGGTGTCCAAACTCAGTCCTGGAGGGCCGGTGTCCTCCAGATTTTAGTTCCAACTTGCTTCAACACACCTGCAAGGATGTTTCTAGACTGCCTAGTAAGAGCTTGATTAGCTAGCCTAGGTGTTTCTGTTTCGGGTTGGAGCTAAACTTTGCAGGACACCTGCCTTCCAGGACCAAGTCTGGACATCCCTCATAGGTAATCCTAAAGGACCTAAAATAGTAAACGTTTAGTATGATTTACCATCAGACATGTTTTTAAAGGGTTATGTTCCTTTTTTTAGAGTGTATGTAAACTTCTGGTTTCTACTGTATATGTACAGAAACATTCATCTGCTGTTAGATGTATTGGCTACTCGTTGTTGTAGTAACCGCATCTGTGACAGACACCCTGTTCAGATTATTAATGCGCACATCTGAAAAGCAAACACGCAGACACTTTGTTTTGGCAAGCAGCTGGAGCAGGTCTCTTCGGAAACGGACCCCTATGAAAGCATACAGGATTGGATTCAGACAACAATGGGAAAAGCCGATACTCTCGGTCACTATAACTGCCCGATCCAATGTGTCCTGCGCAGGGCAGCTCAGCTTAGGCATAGCCTCCAGGTCCACAAGGGTATTCATCAGAATGGTGAGGTTATATGGTAGCCAGCACAGACAGAAAACCACTGTAACCAATAGGGCCAGCCGAATTGCTCCCTGTTTCTCCAGGCTTCTATGGCTTTGGCGAAGAGTGATGACTACAAAGGTGTAGCAGTAGCCCATGATCACCAGAGGCAGGAAGAAGCACAGGTGTGTGATGAAGTGGCTGGTCAGCTTCCAGTTACTTCCATGGATGCCATGGCTGTTGTAATAACAAGAGAGCCTAGTTGAGTTGTTGTCTTTCTCCACAGACAGGAAGACCAAGTTGGGAATGGTCACAAGTAGGCAGAGGAGCCAGAGCAGTCCACAGGTGAGGTGGACAGTCCTGGGCCTGCGGGTTTGGAGACTTGGGATGGCGTGCACGATGGCAAGGTAGCGATCGAAGCTGATGCACGCCAAAAGCAGACAGCCACACACCAGATTTAAGCGATTAGCAAGACCCACTAGCTTGCACAGGAAGTTTCCAAAAAGCCATCCGGCTATGCTTTGGGTGACTGCGAATGGGAAGGTGAAGAGGAGGAGCAGGTCAGCCACTGCCAGATGTAGCAGGTAAATCTCAGTAATGCGCAGGTTGTGGCGCCGCTTTAACAGGACTATCAAAAGCAGACCATTCCCTGTTAGGCCGATGAGAAAAACAACACCAAATATAAGCGGTTGGAACACGGTGTGAAACAGAAGCAGTGGGTCCTTTTTTTCTTCACAGATGTATTGTATTCCATCAGAAGGTCCTTCTGTTGTATTTTCATCATAGTAGGAGTAGTTCGAGAAGTCCACACCCTGAAAATACACAACTGAGTTCTATTAACTGTAGACATTTGAATATTTGCATCATGTTTCTTCCAGTACACACGGTAAACAATATTGGTTAATTAGCAGTATCCGTACTTTGTAATTCGCAAGTGTTCCGTTTATTTACGGTCATAAGTCTTAATCTCTGCTCTGTCGGCTTTTGATGTTGAAAATTCAACTTTAGAGTTGAACAAAGTGACTTTTATTGACTTTTTAGTCATTTGCAATAATGTATAAGAAATAATATAGAGAGAGAAATAATCGGTAAAAATGTACCATAATATACGACACCAACCCAGACAATATATATCTCTTTAAACTATTAAACATGTTAATACATGTCACTCTTTTAACTTTTCAAGGTTAAAAATTGTCAAAAGAAAGATCCAGGTTCCATAATGGAATTTACAAGCATAAATAAATGAGGAAAAACAATAACATGAATCACTAAATATGGAAAACTGCTTATTTATGGGTGTTTTTTACATTGTAGATCAATCTGACAAGTGACTATGAAGAGTTTGGATGCGAAACCTTTAAGTGCCATCTAGAATTTTCTATATTCTCTGGGTTTGAGCATTTTTCTCTGCCTCTTATGTTCAGTTATGTTGTGTTAAAATCGATGAAAATAACCTGTAAAATCCCCCCCACCCCACCCCCCCAATTATTAGCCGACTGTTTGTTTTTCCCCCGTTTCTGTTTAACGGAGAAATTTTTTCAACACATTTCTAAACATAATAGTTTTAATAACTCATTTCTTATAACTGATTTATTTTTTCTTTGCCATGATGACAGTAAATAATATTTGACTAGATATTTTTCAAGATACTTCTATACAGCTTAAAGTGACATTTAAAGACTTAACTAGGGTAATTAGGTTAACTAGGCAGGTTAGGGTGATTAGGCAAGTTATTGTATAATGATGGTTTGTTCAGTAGACTTAGGAAAAAATATATAGCTTAAAGGGGCTAATAATTTTGACCTTAAAATGTAATAATATATATATAATTGCTATATTTTATTCTAGCCGAAATAAAACAAATAAGACTTTCTCCAGAAGAAAAAATATTGTAGGATTTACTGTGAAAATTTCCTTGCTCTGTTAAACATCATTTTAGGGGAAAAAAATCTTTATATAGTGCATAATAAAATCATCTTGCTTGTTCATTTGCAATTAAAAAAAAAAAAGTTTGTCCACCTGTAGTGTTCACATGAAGTTATTTAAAGGAAGTCTCACTTCCTGTTTTTTTTTGTGTGTGTGTGTGTTACATGAAAATTATAATTAATAATAATTAGTATAGTACTAATAGTAGTATAGCACAAATTAAGACATACAATGATTCACAAATGACACTTCACAAGGTTGCTTTTGTTAACAATACATATAAAACTGAACAATTTATATTTTACCTCAATTGTTCATCTTTATTAACATAAGTATTCACAAAAGTAGTATTTTTGCAGTGATATCAATAATACTAATTAATTTTTAATTTTTAATTGTTTATAACATTTGTGATATCAATATTTACAATTATTATTATTGTTGATATAACTGCAACATTAAACATGTTCAAACTTTTTTCATGAGATTCAAATTGAAACTAAACTATAAAAAAAAATCCTGGTTGCCTTAAATTTTTAAGCTGGATCAAATTAACCTCATGAGTCCACTGAACTTATATTATGTTCAACTCACTTAAAGCTGCTTGCATAACTTATAAAATTAAGTCAGAACATGATTAACTTAGCTTAATAAGTTACAGTGAATTAAAAACATATGCTGTCATGACTAATTATTTATATAAATCTTTACAGTGTACAGAATATCCAGAATTTCAAATGAATAAAATCATTCAAAGTGAGTTGAGAGTTTGGAAATGCTCACCTCAAGAGTAATTATCTCTGATAACTGATTCATATTTGTCCTGATGTGGATGGCAATGCATTTGTCACAGATGTGCACCTTAAATTCCAGCAGCGTCTCAATGCTGAAACCCCTCTGAACAACCGACCCATGAATTACTGCGCTCACAATGTCAAGACACACCTCTGAAGTTTACCTCCTCAAGGACTGGCATTTACCTTATTTGAATTCTGTATGAAAACAAAGAACCCACACATTTCCTTTACAGAGCAAACACATCCCTCACAATCCTGCAGTTTAATCAGATTTACAGTATTAAGACTTGGCATCATTTTCCTTTATTGAGTGAAAGTAACATATAGTGTCTTCACTTTTTGATGAAAGTCGCAGGGGTCCTTCCTTTTTCTTTTTAGCACTTGGTTAACCAACATTTGGCTTCTTACGTACTTTCTCAGCAAAATGGCCTGGTTACAGAAACCTATTCAGAGTTCTTTACCGAAGTAACCTACTTTTTGTCCTGGGAAGTAGCTTTGATGCACATAAATACAATCTGAAAACTTAATGAATTTATTATTGATTTGTTTTTTTACTTTTAAGATATCATCACAGTCCAAAGCACTTTAGTCGCCCTATATTTGTATTTAATTAACGTTTACCACGCTGTACACAGCGACAAAAAGTCAAGATAACAAATGTATTTATGCTGCTTGAGCTTATTTTAATAAGTTTGTCAGGTTTCAACTACATTTGTAAAGTTGTTTAAAGTTTAACTTCAAATTTTTAGTCACTTTGAGTGATGTAAATTGAGATTACTCATTCATTCATTTTCTTTTCGACTTAGTCACTTTATTAATCTGGGGTCGCCACAGTGGAATAACCCGCTTGAAAAACAGAGCTTGACTTTGCTTTTAGAACTCCACGGCATACCACTGGTTTCTACTCAAAATCAGCAGAACAGCCCTCCAATAGTGCCAACCTAAGGCACACCTGTGCAATAATCATGCTGTCCATCGCCTGTGAGGTGGATGGATTAACTCTGCTTGAAGAGTTGAAGAGCTCACTAAAACATGCATTCATTCATTTTCTTTTCGGCTTAGTCCCTTTATCAATCTGGGATCGCCACAGCGGAATGAACCGCCAACTTATCTAGCATATGTTTTACGCAGCAAATGCCCTTCCAGCTGCAACCCATCACCCGGTAACTCCCATACACACTCATTCACATACATACACTATGGACAATTTACCTCACCTAATTCGCCTGTACCACATGTTTTTTGAGCTTCCAGAGGAATCTCACGCGAACACGGAGAGAAAATGAAAACTCACACAGAAATTCCAACTGACCCAGCCAAGGCTCGAACCAGCGACCTTCTTGCTGTGAGGCGATTGTGCAACCCACTGTGCTGCCCGTTGAGATTACTATAAAAGTAAATTTAATTCAACTGACAAAATGGAGGCAATTGCTGTGCAAATGTTTGAATAACCATAAAAAGTTATTAGTTACCTAAAGTGTGTAAACCTATGGCCTGAAACAAGTTTACTTAAGAATAAAGTACACTTTAAAAAAAAATACTGGTTGCCTTAAATTTTTAAGCTGAATCAAATTAACCTTAATGACCTCTATTTTAATGAACTAGGTGCAAAGTCTAAAGCGCATGGTGCAAAAGCATCAAGTCCACTTTTGCTATTTTAAGGACGGAAAAATATGGTTTGTGCCATGGCACATGGTCTAACAGGGTTGAGTTTATTCTCTTAATGAGTTATGGGTATGATTTGAATAGAATGGGCATTAAACCAATCAGTCTTATCTCCCATCCCCTTTAAGAGTCAGTTGCATGGCACCATGCACGCCATGGTGCATTTGTTATTTACATGGCGGACTTTGTAGGTGGATAAACTGAACGCTTCACTAGCGAGAAAACAGAGCATCTGCAGAGCGAGGATAAAGAACGAGCCTCCTCCATTCAGCCTCTTTACTTTCTCTTGACTTTTACTCTTTACTCTTTTAGTTAGAGTGTACGCACTCCACTGACATTGGCCTACATATTTGATTTTGTTTGTTAAGCGCGGATATTTGTTTCAAAACTATTTCTACATTTGGGTTCTTATTTCCAGCAAACTATAAATTAACAACAATAATGCGGTGTGGTAAAAAAATGAGTTATATCCAAACACACGTCCTGTTCTTATGTCCCGTATGGCACAAAACCCGACAGGTGGACAAATCTAAACTTGTTTTTATTTAAACAAATATAAATAGGCATAAAATAAATAACATTGCTAAATAATTATAACATTATACAAATGTAAATAATAACCCCCCCCCCCCTCCCCGAGATGAAGAAGGCAAAAACATACAAATAAAAATCAACCAGCAGCCTTTAATTTTAATATTAAAATGTAATTAAATTAATAAATGACAAACAAAAAAAACATTATATGGTTAATAGGCTGTTGCATTTTTGTGTTGTCAATATGCTCATGTTTATGCCTATAGTTGTGTCTGCCTGGACTATTGCAACTCTCTACTAGCCGGGCTTCCAGCTAACTCTATCAAGCCTCTTTAGCTGCTTCAGAACGCAGCAGCACGAATGAACATAAAAGAGCACATGTCACTCCTCTACTCATCCGTTTGCACTGGCTGCCAGTTGCTGTTCGCATCAAATTCAAAGCTTTGATGTTTGCTTACAAAGCGACTTCTGGCTTTGCTCCCTCTTATCTGCACTCACTTCTGCAGATTTAAGTGCCCTCTAGAAACTTGCGTTCTGTGAATGAACGTCGCCTAGTTCCATCCCAAAGAGGGAAGAAATCACTTTCCCGAACTCTCGTGTTCAATCTGCCCAGTTGGTGGAATGAACTCCCTAACAGCATCAGAACGGCAGTCACTCGCTGTCTTAAAGAAACGACTTAAAACTCAACTATTTAGTCTCCACTTCACTTCCTAATCTGCAATTCCCTCTCTGGCTCCACCGCTAACTGTATTACAAAAAAAAAAAAAAAAAAACTAATGTTTTGCTTCTTACACTTCACACATCTGAAACTTGCCTACAGCACTTATTCATTGTTGCTCTTATAGTTGTGTAAGTTGCTTCCTTGTCCTCATTTGTTAGTCGCTTTGGATAAAAGCATCTGCTAAATGACTAAATGTAAATGTAAATATAACCACCTTGAAAAGTAGGGGTTGCGAGTCACTGAAATTGTTATTTTGAGGGTCTCAGACAAAAAAGTTTGAAAACCCCTGCTTTAAGACATAGATGTGACTCTTGAAATTTTCATGTTTACAAGTTAAAATTTGGATTAAGCATAAATATTAACATAAATGTTAAATCTAGGTTTGATAAATGTCAACAAGCAGACACACTTTAAGTATGAGTCATATCTGTCCGCTGGATGTACCTTAGAAATGTAAATATCAGGGAACCACCTACGAAACTCTTCCATTGTGGCAGCAAGTTTTCAAAGGCACGCACATTCTTATTTTTTCCGCCTCTTTCTATCAGAAAATGTAAAACCTACTTGTGAAAATGCTTGAGTGTGTGAAGTTTGCTGGAGTGGTTCCATTTCACATGAAGACATTTCTTCAAGGGCTTATTATTGATGGCAGAAACTCTTCTCCTGCATATGCAATTCAATTCAGCACAGGAGGGAGTCTGTCTGCACTACTGAAGGCTCAAACGGAAGTATAAAGATTGCAAAACTGTTCATTCTCTGACCCAGACAGTGTAAAACTTAGCCAAATGAGTGTTTTTTAATACAAGAGAAGGATTCGAGATCACTGAGTTGTTGAAAAATATTCACTCATCTAAATCATTCTCACTTCCATGCCAACAAAAATGCAGAAGTGCTCAATGTTACTCTTACTTTGAATTTTAATAGACCATCCATCAGTTGTCTTAAAGTTTCTGAGCAAAAACATTAGTCTAAATTCATCCCAATTTGGTGTCTGCTTCAAATTATAATAATAAAAACTGAGTTTATATACAAAGACAGCATAATAATGTAAGTAAAATGTCTGCTTTCATATTTCAAATTATTTTAGGAAATAAATCAAATATGTTTATATATGTTTAAAGAAAACGATATATGTGACATATACAAAAAAGAATAAGTAAATTGATTAAAAACTTCTTACTAAATGGGTAAAACCCAGCGATTCAAAAGATGGGTATACAGGCCCATAGCCACGGGGGGTTCTGGTGGTTCGAAAGACCCACCCCCAACAGACAAAGGGCCAGAATTTGTCCCATGAGCTCATTTGTCCTATTTTAACTGCTATGCCATCATAATTTGTGAAAATAGCTAATCGAAGAAAGCTTTAAGACAGAAAAGAATCTGACGTAAGTGACGTCGTCTTTCACTACTGACCTGTTTTGTTGTTAAATAGAGAAAACATTTAACAAGTAACTTTTATTTTAAATTTTAAACCTTATTCTTTACAGAAAATAGGACCAAAAAAAGTGTAAAGCATAAAAGGTCATTTTAAGCATATTAATTTTAATACTAATTAGGCTATTGTAGTGAATTTTCAAATGTATTTTTTACAAGAAAGGCTAGAGCAATTGGCAAGCTCTACATTATTATTATTATTATTACTATTATTTTTTATTATATAAGTAATGGTGGCACAGTAGTTAGTGCTGTCGCCTCACAGCAAGAAGGTCGCTGGGTTGCTGGTTCGAGCCTCGGCTTGGTCAGTTGGCAATTCTGTATAGAGTTTGCATGTTCTCCCTGCGTTCGAGTGGGTTTCCTCCGGGTGCTCCGGTTTCCCCCAGAGTCCAAAAGCATGCGGTACAGGTGAATTGGGCAGGCTAAATTGTCCATAGTGTGTGTGTGAATGAATGTGTGGATGTTTCCCAGAGATGTGAGATTCAACGTACTGGATAAGTTGGCGGTTCATTCTGCTGTGGCGATTAATAAAAGGGACTATGCTGAAAAGAAAATGAATGAATGATTGAATGAATGAGTTACTCAAGTGGCCAAAGTCTGTCAGAGGAAAGTTGAATAATGTGGTAGCTAGTTTGTAATTTGCTTAATAAGGCTATAGCTGTAATAGGAATTTTTAAAATGTAGAACTTTAGCAGATTCCTTTTTTTCCTAATGATATATGATAAAAATAATAAGTATATATATATATATATATATATATATATATATATATATATATGTGTGTGTGTGTGTGTGTGTGTGTGTGTGTGTGTGTGTGTGTGTTGTGTGTGTGTGTGAGTGTGTGTGTGTGTGTGTTCCTTTATTCTAAATCTTTAGGAAATGTTTTTGTTACATCAAAATGTGTGCTTGTGATGACCCTCACAATCTAATCCAGAAATAAATATAGCTTAAAATGACACTAAAATGCAGAATTTTATTTATATATATATATGTAAAAAAATAAGTTATGAAGATATTTTTTGCATCTTTCAAAATGGTTTCATCTTTTAGCCTAGAAGACGGTAATCACAACAATTTAAGATTTTAGGTTCATACCTTCACAGATTGTTTAAAAAATAAATAAAAATCAACTATAATAAAAATACTTTTATGCTGCAAAAATGGTTTCTCCTGGGTTTCTCATCCAAATGTCGCCCAACTTTTTCAATAATTGGCAGGAAGACATCTGCCGACACTGTGGTGAAAATCTTGGAAGCAAGCCATGATTAACCCTGAGCAAATACCTTACAACTCCATGTTACGTATACCCTGGATTACTTTGTGCCCCGCGCTCCCTATAAATGACCATTTTGTCCTATTTCTCACACATCTGTGAACACAATATCGACGGACTGATAGTAACAATTGATAGGTGTTTGATAAAGGATGTCTCTCATCATAGACAATTATGATAGCCTTATGTAATACACTTTCTTTTTATATACTATTAATGCCCTTTTGTTTTATACCCAAGAACTTACTGGCTGTTGTTACCACCTTTCCCAGTGACCTCTTCTGGGCCTCAGAAGCATTTCCATACCAATAGATCACACAAAATGTTGCAATAATTTCAATAAAAACACTAGAAAATATGATCAACGATGTGTTGTCAACAATAAAAGACAATCGTTTCTTTAAGAAGTACATTCTCTGTTGCCTTTTCCTTATAGACTCAGTCCATACATCCCACTTACGTTTCCTGTCCAACAACACACCTAAATATATTTGGATATAACTGCATTTAGGTGAATTGTATAAACTTAATTGGCTGCAGTGTATGAGTGTGTATGGATGTTTCCCAGTACTGGGTTGAAGCTGGAAGGGCATCTGCTGTAAAAAAAAAAAAAAAAAAAACATGTGCTGGATAAGTTGGCGGTTCATTCCGCTGTGGCAACCTCTGATGAATAAATGGACTAAGCTGAGAGAAAATTAATGAAATATTAGTTTTAATGTATATTATGTCAAACTTAAGGACACTTTAGTCATCGTGCTTAAAATTTATTTATTTTTTCCGCTACAAAAAAATATGTAAATGAAAAAAGACATACTAATGCACAAAAAATAAATCGTTTTTACGTTAAAAAACAACTTTCTAGCCACATAAGTCAGTCTAATTAGTTATTAAACTACTCAAGGCAATTAATTAACTACCTCTAAACACCTCAGGCGTGCCTATCAACAGATTCCTACTTTGTGCACTTCAAGCCTCTTCAACAATAATAAAATAAGCATTATTATTAAAGATAAAATATGTTTTTAAATGCCCAAATAAAAAAACAGTATGTCTAAATCACATGAATCCTTACACCAATTAGTCAAGTATAAACACGTTGAGCTAATTAAATGACACCCTTGACATGCCGTGCTTCAGCCAAGACTACAACAAGCTCAGGTAGGAATTAAACTGCGCTGCTATGTAATTAGGACGTTTTTAAAGCAAAATGTATAATTGTGACGACCTCAACCGCTTACAAATAAATAAACATAAATAAAACGAAATTCTAAGAGCTTAATTAACGCATTCTTAATATATATATTTAACAACGCATTTGAAATGACGGCAGCATTAAATTGCGTTTTCTAAACAATCGTCATATGCGTTGCGTTTGTGTGGATTAGACAGGGCTCTGTCTCATGTGACTGATTATGGGAGGGTTTAAAGATGACTGGAAGCCATCTTACACACTCGCTTTACACCCCGAAATATGTCACAACTCTACACCTATAATTCACAAACACAAACACACTGAAAGATATTCTCTGCCACGTTTGGTAAGTTTGCAGAACGTCAAATCCTTACGTGTTGTGTTCTGGGGATTAAGTCGGTTTTGTGGGTTTCTTTGTGTCTTGGTGTTTACAAATTTGTGATGTCTTTTTGGCTCGCAGTGTTTGTGTAGCTGCTTTAGTTAAGAGTTAAATATGTTCTTGCTTCTGTTTTAGCGTTTATGAAACGAGCGTTTAGTTCTTTATACTGGTGATTGTGAATCTGAGGTTACGCGTGCGGCCTGTGTGCAAGCCCAAAGCTAACGAGCTTGAGCACTGCTAAAATTTCCTTCCTAACAGATTAAATATTTAGATTTGCTTATAATAAAAGCCACATTCCATCGTATTATGATAACCGTGTTTGCTAAAGATTTAAAATGTATCCGACTATTAAAATCTGTCTGACTTGAAGCCGTCAGTGGTAGCTGCGTAGCTAAACATTAGCATTAACGTTTGCTGCGTGACGCCGAGTTTCACGTTATGTGGAATCAATACGGTTAACCTTTAAGATGTACATTTTAGCTTAATAACTACAACGTGACACTGGTTATATCGTATAACATAACATTGTTTTTTAGTATTCGTGGAATGAGTTCAATGAACTATACGCTTTCGCTTAACTTAAGGTAACCAAACATTTTTTATGTCTAATTTTAAGCTCCACAGCTGTGTAGTCAATGTGCAACTTCACCTGTTTTTATAGATGCATAACAACACTGAAGTCACATTTATTAAAGTTTGTCATTTTTAAATGCTTTAGGTAAACGCGAGACTGTTTTACAATGAGGCCTATCGTGTTGACATTGTGCCAGCTGCTGCTGCCATCATTATTGAACTCACATTAGACATTTAATAACGTTTATGGTCTGTTCATAGATCTGAAAATGAATTAACGTTGTAATTGGTTACAAATTCAAGATACTTTTATCTTGACACTTCTACCAGAGCTTGTCCCTGTAATTTCTGCATGAGTGTGCGTTAACTCTTTTGATGCTGTAATATTGCAGGTAATTGTAGAAGTATAAGTGTTAGTGCTAGTTTGTGGTAAAGATGCACAGAGCAATTAGCACACTTTTTGTTAAAAGAAAATTAAAATGATGGAACCTTTTATCAAACCCAACCTTAACCCTGATCTCATCTTGCATCACAAAGTTTCACATTAGACCTCATACGATGTCTTGCTTGGTCGACATTAGGCATGGGCTGGTATAAGATTCTGATGGTATGATAACCTCGGATAAAAATATCTCTGTTTTACGATATTGTGATTACTCCTTTTAAAATATATTCTAATTAAATGTCTGGGTAAAAAAACTAACTTTTTTTTTCTCCCCTTTCAACACAATTTATTTTATTTAGAGAAACATTTGATATATTTTGTAATGGTAAACATGTTAGGCTAAATAATTCAAATGAATCATTGGCTGCGTCCGAAACCGTATACTTCCATACTATATGGTATGCTAAAATCAGTATGCGAGTCGAGTAGTATGTCCAAATTCATAGAGTTCGAAAATCAGTTTGCGAGAAGTACCCGGATGACTTGCTACTTCCGGTGAGATTCCGGAGTGCGCATCCTATGCACGCTGCGCTGTCCCATAATGCCACGTGAGAGAATTCATAAATGGAAGTTAAGCAACGCAACTGATGCAGGTAGGTCACGTGACCATGACAAAATGGTGGATATAGTACGTCCGAATTCTGTTCATACTTTTCACATTCATACTGTATAGAACGTACGTTTGTAACTGCCGAGTAGTACATTTAAATTCAAAAGCAGTACCTACTGAGTAGTAGGCGGTTCGGACACAGCCTTTGACTAATGCTGTCTTCATTTGTTTAAAAAAACACAGATTTCCTTACAATTTAAAACAGCATCTTTGGATTTTTTTTTTGATTCCTTTCTGCTGGAAATACTGTTGTCCTAAAAAACCAACAACAACAAAAAACAAAACTTGGACATACCTTAGGAATGGTATAGTAGGAAACTTTTGCGGTTTTAAAACCTTGGCTTTTCCAAACCGTGGTATACCTTAAACTTATCGTCCCATGCCTCGTCGACATTGCTTGATCTAAGCACTCAATGACTAAGTTTACATTAGTAATTAAATTATTTGCCTTAATCTGAATAAGACAGTAATATGATTAAGGTGTTCGCATAAGTTGCAATTTGTATGTTCTTTTCATGATCCTGTTTTACATGTTGTAGCACAATTCAATTAACTTCATAGAATCGCCACGCTATTCACATTTCCTCTGGGATATCATGTAATTTCCGGTGTTTTAAATTTGTCGACTTTAACTGCAGTTTGGCACTTTCACTCAGGAACATTTCATGCATGCCTCCCCTGACAAATGAAATATTGGATGAGTATTTAATGCTGTAAGAGGGTCGTTTTATTGGAATTTGATACCGCACGCAGTATTGGAAACATAAACTCCACATTTCATGATGCAGGTGTCTGTGATTCCTCACTGACTCGGTAGGTACAGAGAATAGTGTCAAACAGCTGTGTGTATGAAATGTCCAGTCACAAAATGCAGCAAATCCCACATGATGGTAATAGTTTCATTCAAGGTGTTTACATGTCTACTGCAGTTTAGTAATGTGACTAAAATTGGCATACTCCATGTCTTAATCTTATTTGTTTAATTTGATAATGACCTTAATCAGATTAATTTATCGCTATTTGCATGGACTCTTAATCAGAATATTGTCTTAATCACGTTTACATAGACACCAATAAAGCAATTTTTATATACTCATTGTTCATCCTTCTCTTCTCCTTAAGTTTCATAAATGGTTCAGATGAAGAAATATTTTTAAGTTAATGTCCGGATGGCATTAAGCAAGTTTTGCATATTGAGATTTTGCTACAAAATGTTAACATGTACAAACTTGATGGATCAAAATTTTTGAATTTGTAGTGATTTGGGAATTATCTCAGATCTTGTACAAAGCGATTTATTTTTAAAATCTCTGTTTACCAATTTGCATATGGTGTCATAATATTAGCCACTATGAAATCTTAAAACTTGTGTGTGTGTGTGTATATTTATTTATACATATATATATATATATATATATATATATATATATATATATATATATATATATATATATATATATATATATATATATATATATATATATATATATATATATATATATATATATATATAAGATAAAAACACAAAACAACACCAGCAAAATAAGAAAAGATCTTCATCTGTAGGGCTGGTCCATTTGGCCTAAAATCAAAATCTAAAACTAACCATTTAGAAAATTCAACAAATATTTTATTTATTTGCCCTCAAAGTTTTATGTGCTGTCTAAAGGCATTTCTGGCACAGCTTCCAATCCTCGTCAATGTAGTGCAAAGTAAGGCTCAAGAATGAGTCCATCGTCCTACTTGACCAAAGGTCATATTTGGCTACAGAAGTAGAAATTAGCCACAGCCTTTAACAAAGCAGGGTCACCTGACACGTAGGGAAAGTACTTGTGAAAATTGTCCTGGAAAAATTAGATCGATTATTAGTGAATGTTGATTTCGATTAATTGCCTAGCCCTATTCATCCATTTTACAGCACGTTATGCAAATCCTCACAACGCAAATTTTTTAAAAAATTCACTTAATTTTCTCACAATGCAAACAAATGAATAAAACGCACTGCATTTTCTTATAATGCAAACTTATGAAAATGAAAAATGAATTTCATCACTGCAATTTCTCACCGCACTATCAAAAAGCACAATTTTTTTGTGATCTTTTCTGAATTTGCTGGCATTTTTTTGTATTTGCATGCTTTTTTATTTTATTTAAGCTCTCTTTGCTACTGTAAGATGTGGCATGATGCCAGTTTTTTTTTTTTTTTTTTTTGGAAAATCCTCTAACTGAAAAAAAAATTGGAACCAGTAACCAGTGTTTTTATTGACTGAAATCTTGTAGTGGTTTGGTCTAACGTTTCACGTTTATAATGCTTCTCTCTCTCACACAGGTGGAAAACATTTGAAATCGCCCATGTTAACTAATTTGAGAGAAGGGAATGGACAGAACAATTGAAAAGACTAACACTGGCTTCCTGGCCCCTTGTCTGTGAAACTTTCCTTTTGCAGAGGAGAAATTCACTCATTAATGGAAGGATAATTGAAGCTAATCTTCCTGCTTATAGCATCTGTGACCTGTTGCTTGAGTGACATTCATATTGAGATGTTCCACAAGAGACTTTTATATTGAGGAACAAGGAACTGGTAAAAAAATTTTGCTTGAACTTTTTTTTTTTTTTTTTTTGCTTTTGTGCGCTTTGGACACTGAGAAAGCTGTGGGAAGGACGACTTGCAAATTAATTTTTTTGCAAGACCATCAAGAGAAAGTATTATCTCCACTGTTGTTTGTCGCTCACTGTTTCAAGAGAGAATATTTAAGTCATGAGTACAGCCAGAATGGAGAACCCAGTGATTCTGGGACTGTCCAATCAGAACGGCCAAATGCGAGGTTCTGTGAAGCCAGCAGGGGGTCCCGGTGGAGGTGGAGGGGGGTCCCAAACAACACAGCCTGCCCAGGTCAAAGCCTCTAGCACAGTCAACAATGGCAACTCCCAGCCTGTACCCACAGCCAACACTATCATCAAGTAAGTCCTTGCAAATGCCGCTGTGTGCTGCTTTCTTAGAGATGATTTGGTATTTAACTTTTTCTTTCCCTTCCCATGTATCAGGCCTGGAGATGACTGGAAGAAGAATCTAAAGCTTCCTCCAAAAGATTTGCGAATGAAAACATCAGTAAGTCCCTCTGTAATTTTGTGTTTTTTATTTAATTTTATAAAGGCTGTGAACCACAATGCTTTTTTGATTTCTTTAACATTTCTAGAACACTCAATGATTGTGAATTTTGCAGGATGTGACGGCGACCAAGGGAAATGAGTTTGAAGATTATTGCCTAAAACGAGAGCTGCTTATGGGCATCTTTGAAATGGGCTGGGAGAAACCATCACCTATACAGGCAAGAGGCAAAATAAAGACACTGGAAATTTTAGATATGAATTACTATTATTTGAAGAGGGCAGTCTTGATCTTAAAGAGTCTTAACACTTATACCATGTGTAGAGCCTAGTTACTTTTTCATCAATGCAGTCCTAATATTTAAATGTAATTTTAATTTGTAACATTAAATCTATTAAAATAATCAGTTTTAATCAAGTTCTGATTTATTTTTACTTTTTTAGATTGTCTTAATTTAAATCAAATCATGTGCAAATTTAGTTTTTTTTATTTTTAAGTTGTCTTCTAGAATTTAATAAATTTATTGGCAGTAATTGGATAATCAAATGTAAGGGCGAAACAATGTTTAGTAAAATAATTATAAATTTTTATTTTTTGTATCCTGAGATTGTTGCAACCGATTTATTGTTGACTTAATTGTAAATGTACATCCATAGTAGTAATGGGACTTTCTAATTCACAATATTAATGTTAATTATTTATTTTTCAAATTTAATTATTTGAAATAAGTTTTTTTTTTTTTTAAATAAAGCTCAACCAAATTTTAAGTTTGACTAAAGGCATTTTAACTGTGTGTGATTGTAACGATAGTGTTTATCGCATGAAACTGTGAAATGCTTGCACAGTGACTGTCTGATCAGTTCTGGAGATGATACATGTCCTCATAGTGAGACAGTGGATTCTTAAAGGGATATTCACCTAAAAATGAGAATTTGTCCAGTAACTTTTTTTTGAATCCAAAACAAACTTTGTTCATACGTTCATTGACAGAGAATGAGATCTGCATGCAAAAAAAAAAAAAAACTTCTCGAAATTGGCTTATTGCTGGTGAAAGAAACTTCTATAAATTTTCTAACCATTGGGACCACATTGTTTTTATCCATTGTAGAATCAGTCACTCCAGAATGACAAGTTCTTAATACCTGGAGAAGATCCTCCCACACGGTTCTATTTGTGAAAGCACTTTAAATTTTTTTTTAATTGTTGGATTTAATTTTGTGAGAATTGTTTTTTTCTTGTTTTTTTTTTATTCAGTTCATTTTTTTAAAGCAGTTTTTTTACACTGATAATCTAAAAGTTGGAGAGTTTAGCAAATATAAATTGAAAAGCCTTATTATAATTTATGTCTCCAGAATACCTTTTTCTCGCTGTGAAAATAGCCATACGATCTGGCATTGTATTAAACAATCATTTGCTCATGTGGTTTTAAACCTTTTGAGTTCTGTTAGTCACCAAAGTAGATATTTAGGTAGCTGGCAATAACTGACTTCCATAGTCATTTATGGACATCATTGGTTGCCAACTATCAGTATTTCTCTATCTACATTTGTGTTCAACAGAAGAAAGAAACTCAAATGGGTTTTGAACCAATGAACTGAGAAGTTATGGCAGAACTTTCATTTTTGGTTGAATGATCCCTGTGAGGATGTGTGGTAGATCAAACCTCACTTCTCATTTATGCATATCTGCGTACTTCATATGTAAATGTCACATTTGTAGTAGCAGTCCAAGTCTATGGATTTAATTGCTTATCAATGGTCATTTTATAAAATGCCTAAAAATAATAATGTAAATGATGAATGCCTCAAACTGACACTTTCTTGTTAAATCAGTGATCATGAGATTTTCATCCACATATTGGAAGTAGTGCGTTTAATCAGACCCATCTGCTCACTACACTGATCTCTACTGTTCATGCAGGAGGAGAGCATTCCCATTGCGTTGTCTGGGAGGGACATTCTGGCCCGAGCCAAGAACGGCACAGGAAAAAGTGGCGCCTACCTCATTCCCTTACTTGAACGCATAGACCTGAAGAAAGACAGCATACAAGGTCAGTGGGAAGATCTTGCATTTGGCACATTTGCATGTTCATGGGCTTCATTAGCTTTTATATGAGAGTTCTCTACTGGTTGTAAGTGACCTCATCCTTTCTTTGTTTTTGTTTTTTTCGCAGCGGTGGTCATTGTGCCCACTAGAGAACTGGCTCTTCAAGTGAGCCAGATCTGTATCCAGGTCAGCAAACACATGGGCGGGGTCAAGGTCATGGCAACTACAGGTGGAACCAACCTTCGTGATGACATCATGAGACTTGACGAAACTGGTAGGTGATTGTTTAATTAGTGGCACTGGTTTTTAAATGATTTGACGTTCTGTTTGAATTGCTCTTATTGTATTCTATTTGTAGTGCACGTCGTCATCGCCACTCCAGGAAGAATTTTAGACCTCATCAAAAAGGGAGTGGCCAAAGTGGGTCAAGTGCAGATGATCGTGTTGGATGAGGTGTGTAAATATGAGATTTATTTTGTGCTTATGCTAATAGCTGAAAGTAATTCTCACATCTCATGGATGTTTTGCCCTTCTATCCGAGTAGGCAGATAAGCTCTTGTCGCAGGATTTTGTACAGATGATGGAGGAGATTCTGAGCTCTTTGTCTAAACAAAGGCAAATTTTGCTGTACTCTGCCACATTCCCACTGAGTGTGCAAAAGTTCATGGTAAGCTTACTTAAGATATCTATTGTTTTTTGCATAACATTTTTCACTTATGTCTTAAGCAAACGTAGATGAACAAAATGCAAAAAATTATACATTTTTTTTTCAATCAAATTCACTTTAATGCATTCATTTAATTTATCGAACAGTTCATTTATTTTAAAGTAAATGTTAATTTAGTAACTTCACTTCATGCATAGTTGTACCTTGAGGTTTATTTTTTATTTATGTTCAGTTTAGTTAACTTTATTGCAATGGTCTCAATCAATTTCCTGGAGGGCTGCAGCTTTGCACAGTTGAGCTCCAACTCGCACCTTCTTAATCAACTCTAGTAGTCTTGAACAGCTTTATTAGTTGGATCACCTGTTTAATCAGGGTTGAGTCTAGATCAGATGCGTGGCTGGCCGGAGGTGCGATTTATGCACATTGTAACAATTAATATTTTACAGTACTGTGACTGGGTTTAGGTTTGGGGTGGAGGTAGGCGTTAAAAAATAAAATTTATTGGGTAATTTAATAGATAACAAAATACTCTGTGCAACTACTGTTTTTACAGTGCACTGACTTGGAGCTGCACAATTAATCGTTAAAAGATCGCGATCTGCTCTATTGGTACCCATAGGTAGACTCTTTGCAGCAACGTTTGGCGTTTGATACAATTAAGTCACACGCATACATCCCCACATATACACATACTAAAGTACATTTTAAAATATTACAGTTTATGTAGAGCGACAATAAATGGGACAGAAGCTATTGCTGTACACTTTTGTCCTACAGACAGAAGATGACCGCTATAGTTACTGATGTTCTGGACAATCCATAAAAGTTGCCTACTATACAGGGATTCAATAATCAACCTGCTAGACTACCTAATAGTCCTGGACAGATTTCCAAACCATGCCACCAGAGCGAAAGATAGAAATAGACTCCATAAAAGCACGATAGAAAAAGAGTAAGCATATTGGGGCCAATGTAAAAACGTGATGGTTTCCTAAGACAAAGTTTCTGATGCCCCCTCTTGCACACAGCATCACAGTTTGCCACAGTTTAAAAAAGTCAATAATGGTACTCGAATATTTGTAGTTCTCCACACATTCTACTTTTTGACCCCTGATATTAGCCAGGTGTTGTATGATTCCTTCTAAAATCAATAGTCATGTCATTTTTAGTTTTTGTTGCATTTAAATTTTAGATTTGACTCGTCAAACCGCTGAACAAAATGATCCACTATGGGACCATGGCTGTTTTCCTCTCCTTGGAGAGGAGGCTTGCAATCACGTTGTATTTGTAGGAAATCCGTTATGATTCTTTTAGGGTGCACTCACACTAGGATATCCAAACCATGCCTGGGCATGTTTCCTGGTTAGTTTGACAAGTGACTGCTCCAAATCGGGCCCATGTGCGGTTCAGTTGGCCAGCCCTGGCCTAGTTGGGAGAGATGTGCCAGAGCACGATTCCGTTGGGCTTTGACGTGGTACACTTGTAGTGTGAGTGCAAATCATGCCTAAGCACGAAACGTCAATTTTAAGGGACAGTTTCATATAAATTTATTTATTTTTTTTCAATGAACTTTAATATGAACTCGTAGTTTATTGAAGATGCAAACCTCTCATTGAATGTCAGCTGCACCTTCAGCAAATCTCCTAATACGTGCAGCACAAGGACATTTATGAAAGTTTATAAACCTCAAAAATGGTGGATCTGTTCGGCAAAATATTTGACTGCGTATCTTTGCACCCCAACAACTTAATGCAAAACGATATAACCAAAGCAATATCCACTGTGCTGAGCGAGAGCACTTCTCTTTCTGTCAATCTGAACAGTTCTGTCATCTGATGTAGGCGTGCTCAGGCTCAGAAGGCAAAATGCAGTGAGAGTGCAGGGTGTGGGGGGGACAGGAGAGGGGAAACAAGCATGCTTCGGCATGATTTCAAGGCAACTGTGCCTAGTGTGCCACGCTTAAGGCTCCTAAACACCAGGACGCTTTTCATTTGCGTTAATCTTCATCGTTTTATGAGACGTTTTCCTGCATTCAAACCCAAGTGATTTTTCACTGGCGTCAAGCAGAAGACTATGCAAAATCACTCCTTGACGTCTGATGGCGCTACACAACTTTAAGCTTCTGACACCCGCTTAAACGGAAGAAGAGGAGGAGAGGAAGTTCACACGCTTGTTAAAGTTACTGGTGACTCGGACAAGCATGGATGGTTTAAGCGGCAGCTCTAGCGATGAAGAAATTATTATTATTCACAAGAGCAGTAAGAAGCTAAACTTTCATATCACCTCTGGGCATCTTCTTTAATGTGCTTCCTATTGACAGTTTTGCGCTTGAGCGCCTCCAAGTGCTGTTTACTGTAACTTCAGCAGCTCCGTGCACATGAGCAAAAGTGCCAATCTGATTGGTAAAGAAGGTTTTGACGCAGCGCTTTCACATCCTGAATAAAAAAAAATAAAATAAAAAAATACTTGTCAATCTGTAATTAAAATAACATGTTGCTTTAGTTTTGTTACACAACACACTTTTTTTTCATTCTTTTGGCCATAAAGAAATGTTGCATGTAATTGTACCATCATTAGATTTCAGAAGTGATTAATGCACCCTTTGTTTTTGTGAACAGAACTCCCATCTCCAGAAGCCCTATGAGATAAACCTGATGGAGGAGCTGACCCTGAAGGGGGTTACTCAGTATTATGCCTATGTGACTGAAAGGCAGAAAGTCCATTGCCTTAATACTCTATTCTCTAGGGTAAAAGCACTTTGCATTCTCATCTGATCCATTACTACTGACCATTTAAGAACAGGCAGATCTGATCTTTTTAATGTTTTCGCTTCAGCTCCAAATCAATCAGTCTATAATCTTCTGCAATTCGTCCCAGCGAGTGGAACTCCTGGCTAAAAAGATCTCACAGCTTGGGTACTCCTGTTTCTACATTCATGCCAAGATGAGGCAGGTGCGTATAAAGAGGGCATGTGGTGTGACTGCACTGCTGTTGGCACAATTCTGAAACGGAGCAAGTGTTTGTGATTTCTGAAATGTGTATGGAATTTCAAATGATTTGGGGCTTTTGTGTCTTGTGATTTTTGCCAACATGTTTCTATTTATTTAAATTTTTTAGGAACACAGAAACCGCGTGTTCCATGATTTCAGAAACGGCTTATGTCGAAATCTCGTCTGCACTGGTAAGGACCATTGAATATCAGTGTTTGCTTAATATCATAGTTATTAAATCATAGTTTAAGCATGCATTTTCTTTGGCTTGTTTGTATGAGTTTTTTTGAATCATGTAAACTTTTATTAGATCTCTTCACGAGAGGAATTGATATTCAAGCTGTGAATGTGGTGATCAACTTCGATTTTCCCAAACTCGGGGAGACGTACCTTCATCGCATTGGCAGATCTGGTGAGTAGGGTTTAGTTTCGATCTCTCCCCCCTAGGTCCTGTTTACTTTCACAAGTAGACGGCAGTAAATGTATTTACAAAAAATACTTTTTTTAATTAAATTTTTTTTTTTTTTTTAAGAGCGGTAGTCAAACCTGTTTGAGCAGATTGGTTTCTGCAAGTAGATGCTAGATGCATTCTGACTGCTGAGACCTGCGTTTGTTTTTGGCGTATGATTTGGATCATATTTTATATTTAAAGTTTGTGTGCTTCCACCCAGACAGCAATAGTTTTGACATGTTTATTGTTATTGAAAAGTTCTTAAAAAAAAAAAAAAAAAAAACACTCTCAACTGATCATATGCCTTTATGCTCAGATCATAAATATATGATGTTGCCTAAACACTTGAAAGGTAGTTTGCAACCAAAATCTCTACATTAACACCTTTTAATAACCTGCTGAATGCAAACCAATCAGGCTTCAAATGTAGACATTCCACTGAGACTGCACTACTGTCACTGAAGCCCTGCGGATTGCCAAAGCCGGTGCTAAATCCTCTCTTCTGCTTATACTGGACTGGTCTGCTGCTTTTGAAATGATAATGATTCATCAGATTCTGCTGTCCACCCTCTCATCAATGAGCATCGCTGGAATCCCACTCTGCTGGTTGTAGTCTCATCTCATCAGCAGATCATTCAGAGTTACCTGGAGAGGAGAGACATCTAAGGTTCATCAGGTGGTCACTTGAGTACCTCAGGGATCTGTTCTTGGTCCAGTTCCATTTTCTATTTACACCATTACTAGGAACCATCATCCAATCACATGGTTTTCTCATTGCTATGCCAATGAAACCAAGCTCTTACTTTCCTTTCTTCCTGATGACCCAACGATAGCTGCAAGGATCTCGCACTGCCTAGAGGATATCTTGGCTTGGATGAAAGACCATCACCACCAAATTCTTGTCTTCCCTGCCACTCCACACATTCAATAAAAATTTTCAATCCAACTGGAATAATCTGTGGATTAACCTGTGTAATTTAGCAAAGATTCTTGGGGTGATCCTGGATGATTAGCTGCCCTTCAAAGAGTACCTCCTCCTGCTCCTGAAGGCCTGCATCCCCTCCAGGAGCCTTAGGTTAGTGAGTGAGCACTGCCTTGTGGTACCATAGCAGAGAGGCTATAAGTCAATTTTCAAAACCTTTTCATTCACTGTTCCTCACTGGTGTGCTCTTCCCATTCCCACACAGACTGCTGATTCACTACTATTTAAGCAACAACTAGAAATCAATCTCTCAATCTCCTTCGGGAGAGAAGAGGGGGTTCTGTTTTTGTTCACACCTCACCACAAGACATTCTTAAAAATCGTATCAATTCTGAGTGCAACTCTCGCAGGTGAGTGGGCTTAAAAAAACCATGTGTAGAAAACACAAGATTCTCGTTCCCTGGTAATATTTCAATATAACCACTCAAGGCATATGGTCTGTTTGAGGAATGTTTATTTGTTTTTATTTATTGTTGATCCATCTGCCTATGGCAGATATGGGTGCTCAGATTTCACCTTTTAAATATCTTAATTTCCGTTCCACTAATTTTCCATATCGAATATTATCCCAACAGTGACTGAAGCCACAAAAAATAAATTATGGCACATTTTTGGTAGCTGAAGATTCGGTACTTCTCTAATGTCCACTTTTTTTTTTTTTTTTTTAGATTACTGTTGTTGCACATTTCTGCTTGGCTCTTAGTTTGCTAAAGAGTAAAACTTCCAGATTTTATCATTGTTTATCACAAACTTTATCACAATTCGATATCATTCATCAGCCAAGCCCTAATCTCCGTTGAATACTTTTCTGAAAGTGATGTATAGAGTGAGAAGGTAATTGGTGTCAACCAATCCAAACACAAAATGAAAACGTATCATAAATGACCGCCTGGTTGTATTAATAAACACTAATGTTAATATGAGATGTCAACTGGACCTGAGAACTTAAGTTCACATCTTATATCTTGCTGTTTGACTGGCTAGGTTTTTGAAGAAGAATCTGTGTAAATGATAATTGCCTTTTTGTCCTTCTCAGGCCGATTTGGACACTTGGGTCTTGCCATTAACTTGATCACTTATGATGACCGCTTTAACCTGAAAGGTATTGAAGAACAGCTGGGTACTGAAATCAAGCCCATTCCCAGCAGTATTGACAAGAGTCTATATGTGGCCGAGTACCACAGTGAGAGCGGAGAGGAGGTTAAACTGTGAGCAGGAGAGGTGAGTTCAGAGCTAGGATGAGTCAGCATTTGTCATGCATACATGTTTGATATTAACTTCTTTTTTTTTTTTCTCCCCCCCCACTCCTTCCAGATCACCAATCCTTTGTCCCCTATCCCACCCTTTTCGTTCCCTACTGTGTCTAGGGAATAGGGGACTTTTTTTTTCTTTTTTTTCCCCCCTCCTTTCAACTATATCTTATTTCTGTCTTCCTCTACTCCCACCTCCCTCTTTTTTTCGTTTTCTTTTTTTCTCTCCTGTCTTGTGCCACCACAAGGAATGTCGTGTCGATGGCCCAATATTCGGGAAGGACTCATGGCCCACTAAAGGACTGCTATACCAATATTTTCATCCTGAAGAATTCAGATCACTTGATGAGGAGGGAAAGAGGGGACATGAGGATTTATCACCCAAGGAAAAAAAAACAATTCATCGCCTTTAAGCACATCCACACCCCACAGTCTCTGTCCCTCTGCTCGTATTCATGTTTCTAGTCATTTGAAACAAGTGCCTTAACAGTCTAACTTGTTCAAAAAGTAATAACCTGATGATTTTTTTTTTCTCCTCCTCATTCAACATCATTTTTTTACTACTCTGGCTTTTTGGTGTTGCTTGTCTGCCCCTACACGTTTGGCATCAGAAGAATAATTTAGCATTTGTCACCTGTAGTTTATTGGGGCAACAAAGAAAAAGATTGCGCAGTGGGAGAGAGGATGAGGCAGCAAATTGTGCCGTACTTTGACTATGTTGTGAAAAGAAGCCCCTTGGAGAACTGAGATGAAATCAGTGAGCATAATGACAATGATAGGGGCTGATCTTCTTGTGGCAAGCTTTCAAAAGTCCCACACGGCTCAAGGATTCACAAGGATTTTTTTTTTTTTGTTCCCTTCATCTGCTCATGGAACATGCCATGCCTCTAGAGACCCGTAACTCTTTCCCCCTCTGTCTTCAGCGGGCCAACACTAAGAGACTAGACCAGACTCAGACCAGCCTTTCTCATTGGCCATGAGGAATCTCTCTTTGAGATGAATGTGGATTTCTTTCTTTTACTCCTCCCTCATTTTCTTTTTTCTATCCTCCCAATTTCATCCTGATTTCAGTGCAGTTTTGCATTCTTGGGTAGGCACTCTGTCCTAAATGTGCCATTTATACAGATCTGGCGCATTTGTAAACATTTTGTAAATACTTCATTTATTTTTTTTAAATGGATTGTTTTAAAGCAAGCTAAAAAGGCTGGATGAACATTTGAGAAGAATGTTGGAAAGATCTTTAAAATCCAGGATCCTGTCAGCACTGGATGGCACTTTTGTTTGCTTATTCCCCCTTTTCCATCCCCCTTCATGGGGAAATAAGTTTAAAGTTTAAACCTTTCCTGGTAATGCACCGCCAGTGTTTTGTTATCGTAAGAAATGAGTTCACACTTGCTTTATTCTTTATTTTAAAACTCGAGACTCCGTTCAAAGGTTTTGAGTGTAATCCTCTGGTGGTTTCAGCAGGTGGTGCAATTGTTCAGATTTGCAGTTATTAACTCATCCGTTTTCCAGTGTTGACATGTTTCCTGACGTGGGTCGCTCAAATAAATGGCCTCATTTGCGCGTTGTGAAAACATGAGGCTTAATTGCTTTCCAGCCTTTTGCTTGTAACACTGACTTATGAGCACTCAGCGGGGTCCCTGAGCCTGGGTGACTCTAATCATAGAGATAATTTAATATTTTCATCATGTAATAGTGCTACTCGCTGCAGTGCAGCTCAAATTGGCAACGTGCAAAAATCTAGAATTTCTAAGCGAGATGTGTAGCTGTTACATGGGTCTGTGTTCACTGCCACCGGCACTAGGACATGACTTCAAACAGACCGTTAAGGGTGGGAGGATCGAAAGACTTGGTGGTTCCCATTGGAAAAAGGAAAAAAAAATGGACAAAAATATACTCAACTGGATGCCAAGACTTGATGGACTGACATAATGTAGCGGCAGAGACATGCAGTGCATTGTGAGTCAGCAGGCTTTTTTTTTTTTGTAAAAAGACCATGTTCTTAAGATGCTGCACAGACTTTACAGAAGAATCTAAATCTTTGCAGTGAGAGCTGCACTTAAGTTTGAACTTTAGTTCAAGGGTTGGGCAATAATAAAGGCTGCACACGTGCTTGGAGCACTTCCTCGGTTAGGCTAGAGGTGTAAAGACCATAAGGGAGTTTAATCTTTATTTTATTTAATTTTTTTGAGGAAGTATTGTGGCAGGGATGAGGGTATTTAACATGGGATGTGGGTATTACATGGGTGCTGATAACCAAATGATTTATTTTTTTTATTTTTTATTTTTTTGCAGCAGAATATTCATCCCCATCACCCCAAACACTAATAGCCTTTAAAGATTTCTGAGTGATTTATTTTCCCCCTCTCTGGGGATTGAAATGGGCTTGCTTGAGACACTTTAGCCCTTCTGCTGCTTTGTCACTAAGTTATGCATTTGACCCGTGATGTTTTGAGGGTGTTTCCTTTTATATGGGGTGGGTTAAGCTTGGGAGGGATACAATTTATGTCTTTTTATGATTATTAGCACAATTTGCGTTAAATTCTTTACGTTGGACTTCAACATCACCAACGTCCCCATTAGATAGTCAATTACAGGTGAGATGTTTAATTAATTTTTTTTTTTTTTTTGGATTAGTATTGTCGACTGTGAAGGCTATTGATATAATTAAGGACGTTCGTACTAACCGTGTGGTTGGTTACCCAAATATTGGCCCAGATTATTATTTATCACAATCCTCAAAATGCAGCCTTTTCCACAGTGGCCATGCTTTAATCCGGCCTCATATTCTCTTCTCTATTGCGTTCCCCTCTGGTGTGCACAGATTGTTCGCCCAACTAATCCGCTTTGGTTTCTTCTGGGGGCTTTTTAAACCGATCTGCTCTAGAGAGGAGAATGCGAGTTTCTGGGCGTTTGGCAGCAGCCCAGTGTTTTTCAGTAACCACTTGCTGTGGAAGTCACAGTTCTTTCTTGTGATGCTGTAAATCAGCATGTGATTGGATGTGCTGTGGTCTTTGCCATGGTGGTTGGGGTTTTGATTTGTTTTATTTTCTTTTATTTTTTTATTTTAAGCTTTGGTTTTCCCTTTCATTTTGAAGAATAGAGTTGGAGAACATCTCACCTGTTTAAGAGTTGTTTTCTGAAGCTTAAGCTAATTACATAATGGAAATCCACTCATTCTTCAGTGTATTATTTTATTTATTTTTATTTAATTTTTGTATTGGGTGGGTGGGAAGTTTTTTTTTTTTTTTTTTTTTTTTGGCTGCCCTGATGTATCGTTCTAATTCCAGCACTTTCCATCTTTGTGTTCAGTGTTGGGAGTATTTGGATACATCAGTTTGGGTTGGTGGGTGGGAGGGATGTGGTAAATTGGCTTAAAAGAAAAATTAAGATGAACAATTAGGAGTTCAGGGTAAGGAATTCAATCTTTAACCTTTGCCCTCAAATTTGAGATGTTTTTCTTTCTGTTTGGATACTGCAAATGAACAACCAAATTCAAGAGAAATCCAAAGTATTGTTTTGTTTCTCCTTTTCAATTTGGACCGTTTCAATTGGCTTTTGTTTCTCAGTGATGCTGCATTTTTAAAGAGTTGAGATGTGTGAATGCAATGGTTAACATCTGTCATGGTTTTTGTTTGATAATAAAGCTCACTGAAGTTCCATGTATGTGTTTAAGGTGTCTTTATTTTGTAAAAAATAAATGTTTGAATTTAGTGTTAAGTATACACATGTAAAACTACTGCATATGGAGGATCCGTGTCCTGCAGAATTTGGGATTAAGCAGATCCAGCACCTTTTCTGGATCACCCAGAGTGGTAATCACTGATTTTATACCCAGTGGTTGTGCCCGGGGGCTGCTTTAGGGCACTCTATAATGGGTTTTTTTAATCTTTGTATTTGTGAAATGGTTGTTAGACCTGCAGTTTTTTTCCTAGTGAATAAGACTTTGCTTTGTTGGAGCCAAAAAGGACACTTGCCCTCCATAATTGAGTTTAGACACTTGGAAGTTTATTGACAATATGAAATGCTTGTTTTATTCATGCAGAAACCACTTCTGTTGTACCTTGTCTTTGTATGGTGTAGTAAAGGCTACAGTAATGTACTTGCTCTAGACTTCAGCATTGAATGTCAAAGTAAACATTCCCCTTATGTAACATTTTAATGCTGCCACTTCCAGCAATCTGCATACTGATAGGCTTACGAGCCATTGAACATGATTCATTGGTGTAGTGCAGCTGACCTCTAACCCTCCTATCATTGATAAAAAGCTCAAGCTTTAAATCTCTGGCGATAGTTTACTGACTTCATTACTACTATAATTCAACTCACTAAGATGCACTGCTTAATTGTCATTTCGTCGACCCTCCTCTTCTCATCCGGCGATGCACTCCTGGCTCCTTGTGACAGGTTAGTTCCCATAACCAACCTTCATGGTCAAGATTTCATTATGCTTCTCTAAATTAGCCAATGAAATGGCACCATTAAAACATTGAGGTTGTTAATAGTTCCCACTAAACACCTTTTGTGAGTCTCTGACATGTCTAATGACTTCTGCATTTCATTGACCTTTAAAGATGGTCCTCAATGTGTTATAAAAGACTTCAAGAGCCACCAGATGGCATTCTCATTATGCCTGAACTTTGAGTCTGTGATAAAGCAGGTGGAGTGTTGAATGTTGCGAAGCTGAGCTTTGAACCTTCATCAAAGAACCGTAGTAGAGAGAGTGTTATTGATCTTGGTTTTATGAGCTTAACCTGTGAGTGCCAGACAAGAAGTGGGCAGACTAACAAGCTACCCTGTTACTCTGCGCATCAGCTGTCTGACATGTTTTTGTTGCCACCAGTCAGATCTACTGCACTGGAGAAGTCCTCCGACAGGTCCAGATGGCTAAACTGTTTGATGATGACAAGTACTTTGTAGATATGACGTTAACTACAGCTCCCGGTGAGTCAAACATGTTTGGTTTGTTCTGATACTCGTCAGAAGCCCATCAGTGATTTTTTCCCCCCCTCTTCCCTTTCCTTGTATAGAGGTTGTGTTGGAGGCCTTTACCAATCTGAGTTCAGTATTCCCAGACAAGGCCGTACCATCTCTTGAGTTAAAGAAATTCCTGCAAACATACTTTAAGGAGCCGGGCAATGAGTTTGAGCGGTGGACTCCTACAGACTGGCATTCAAAGTGAGAACGTTGATACTGAAAATTTGTTGTTGTCATGTTGAATAGGGTATACAAGAGTGGTTAGTTCTAAAATCTTAAAGGAACACTTGGAAATAGGATCATTTTATAAGTACCCTGGAGCAGTGTTTTTCAACCCTGTTTTTGGAGGACCACCAACTATACACAATTCCAACACACTCAGATCATCAGTTCATTAGCAGATAATGAAAGGCCTGAACAGAGAAAGGAGACTTCCAAAACATGCAGTGTTGGTGGGCTTTAGGAATGTGGTTAAGGGCGTACTCACACTATGCCATCCGTACCGTGCCCAGGCCTGTTTCCCGGATCGTTTGAGAAGTGTGAGTGCGCTGAATCAGGCTCAAGCACGGTTCACTTGGCCGGCCCAGGCCCGGTGGGCCTGAGCGCGGTTCACTTGGGCTTTGGCACTGTACGCTTGTGTGTGAGTGCAAAACGCGCCAAAGCCCGAAACTGAAAGCGAGACGTGACTTTTAAGGGACGGTTTTATATGCATTAATTAATCATTCTTACTGTTCAATCAATGCAAACTGCCGTAGTTTATTAAAGACGCAAATCTCTCACTGCACGACAGCTGCACCTTCAGCAGACCTCTTCATTCCTGCAGCACGAGAGCTTTATGATTGTTTATGAGTGCCAAAAGAGGCGAATCTGTTCGGCGAAATATCTGACTGCGCGTCACCGCATCCCTAAGGACTGTTTGGTGAAATATTTGACTGCATGTTACTGCATATCAAACAACTGATACGATATAACTAGAGAAATCTCCTCTGTGCTGAGCGAGAGCGCTTCTCACTGAACAGAGCACAGCATCGATGATGTAAGCGTGCCGAGGCCCGATTGTATGTGAGTGCGGGCCGTCGGGGAGACAGGAGGCGGGGGACAAGCGTGCTTTGGCCCGGTTCGAGGCAACTGTACATAGTGTGAGTACGGCCTAAGAAGCACTGTTCTAGAGCAGTGTTTCCCATCCCTATTCCTGAAGGCACACCGACAGTACGTTTTCAACCTCTTCCTAATCAAACACACCTGAAACAACAGATCAGAACATAAACAGAGAATCCAATACCTTATTCTTATTCTTGCGTAATAATCAAGGATCTTTGCTGCCGTATCACGGCTGCAGCAGCCATAATTAAATTACTCAATGCCTAAAAGTAGTCCTCAGCTGAGTAACTAGGTAACGGCACGGTGTAATATCATTGCCATGGTACAGAAGTTCCCTGATTATTACACCAGAATTAGAGTATAGTTGCTAGTACACAATTTAACTACACAAGAGTCAAGATTAATTCAATCTGGGGTCACCACAGCGGAATGAATCGCCAACTTATCCAGCATATGTTTTACACAGCGGATGGCCTTCCAGCTGCAACCCAGTACTGGGAAACATCCATTCACAATCATTCACACACATGCACTGCAGCCAATGTTGTTAATTCACCTATACCCATGCCTTTGGAGGAAACCCACTCCAACACAGGGTGAACATGAAAACACACAGAAATCCCGACTTCCCCGCCAAGACTTGAACCAGCAACTTTCTTGCTGTGAGATGACAGGTAATTACTGAGCCACCATGTCTTCCTCAAGATTCAAGCTTTAAATGGGAGAACTGATTAAAATTCTTTAGGATTTTGGAGTGAGATGCTAATGGAATTTTATGCTAAGCTAAAAGCACCAGAGAATGGCTGAATGCTTAAAAATATGGTTAACACAACAGTTTCACTCCAGGGCACTTGTAAAATTAGCCTGCATTCATTTTTTTTGGAACACTAAAGGATAAATCAGGCTTGTGTAAAGCCTCAGTCAACATACTCTTTCAGTATGAAGAATAACAAAAGCAGTCAAGCTAGTTTATGAAGACAAGACAATGTAATATTCCTTGTTCCACAGGCCAAACTTTTTATCCAAAGTGTCTGACTCAAAATATCGCAGCTGGGCTGAAGAGCTCCACAGTTTGTGGAAGTCGCTTGGTCGAAAGGTAAATATACTTTATCATGAATGTACACCATGTAGTGTTAACTAATCTTTATCTTGTTATGAATGTGTGTGGCTGTGTAGATCCGTGATGATGTGAGAGACCACCCAGAGCTGTACTCGCAGATTTACACCCCACACCCAGTGGTTGTGCCCGGGGGCCGCTTTAGGGAACTTTATTACTGGTTAGTCCATCTCTTTACCACATACACACACAGAAGTATTTGCACAACAATTAGTGGTACTTGCTAATGCTAATATCACTACTATTATGGCTCATACTCACACTGTGTCCTAAACAGGTGCTTGTCTAAACAAGTGATCAGCAATGTGTCATAGCCACACAGCAGTTTGGTTTTGTAAGCTGCTATATAGAGCACTGCATATCATCTTTGTTAGCCTGCCCATAAGTTAGCATCATGCTACTCTTTGGAACTACAAGGCCTGGACTCAGAATTTTCCTTGTCCTTCGTTGTCTTGTCCTTTCGTTCATCACCCAAAGCTCATTCAAGAGTTCACACTTAGCTGATAATCAATAAAGCGTATTTGGCATGCTGTCCTGGGAGAGAGCCCTGAGCTCGTAATATCCTCGAGCCCGGGGCTCCCTCCTGTTAGAAGGGCGAGAGGGGAGTTCGAGATCAGGTAGGTCTCAAAAACTCCCCTGCTTGTCACTGTGAGAAGTGTGAAGTAAGGTTGTATTGGGTGATAATTTGTTTTAGTCGATTGGCTATGGTTTATGTTTTGGACGGTGGGAGGAAACCGGGGAACCCGGGGGAAACCCACGCGAACAAGGGAAGAACATGCCACCGTGTCGCCCGATCAGAAAAAGGAGGAGGATGAAGGGGTGGAAAGGGGGGAGCTTCAAGACGAAGATAACTGGAGTGACAAACTCAGGTTATTTATAATGCTTCCGTAATCATCTAATGCTTCCATAATCACTGAACACCTTCCACCTAAGAGGTCTGCGTCGCGTTCTGGGCATTACCTGGCAGGACAAAGTCTCCAATGTCAAAGTCTTGACTCGAGCCGGCCTTCCCAGCATGTATACCATGCTCCGACAACGTCGCCTGCGCTGGCTTGGCCATGTGTGCCGTATGGAGGATGGGAGAATCCCAAAGGATATCCTTTACGGAGAACTCTCATCTGGGAAGAGAACAACAGGACGCCCATTTCTGAGATTTAAAGATGTCGTGAAGAGGGACATGAAGGCCCTCGACATAAACACCAAGTCCTGGGAAGACCTCGCATCAGACCGCCTGAAATGGAGGTGCACCCTGACCAAACAGCTCAAGTCAGGTGAGAAGAACATGATGCGTGCGTCAGAGGACAAGCGAGTTCACCGAAAGGTGCAGAGCGTCAGCCAGGGAGGCACCTATCAATGCGACTGCTGCGGTAAAAAATGCCTCTCCCGCATTGGTCTCTTCAGCCACCAACGACGCTGTCTTAAACAATCAGTCATGCCTCAAGATAAGAGCTAGGATACGTCATCCATGGTCAACACTGACTGACGGAGGCCTACTACTACTACTACTAATCATCTAATAGGGCTGATTACGGAGCTAATAAGGAGCCAGCCGTGTTGATTATAAGCACGTTATCCTCTCGAAATTAGTTTATGAATAAACCACACTAGGTGAGAGTAGGAACATAGATTTACCCGTGAATCAAGAGCATTCCCTTTTTAGCTTAGCTTTTTCTTCACCACAACAGACACATTGACCGTGCTACAGCTGGCGCTGCACCAATCCGCCTGTCAATCTCTCGTTCCATCCTTCCCTCACTCATGAACAAACCCCAAGATACATGAACTCCTCCAGCTGAGGTAAGGACTTTCCTCCAACCTGGAGATGGCAAGCCTGGAGTAGAGTCAGCGACCTTCTTGCTGTGAGGCAACAGTGCTAACCACTGAGCCACCATGTCGTCCACAACAGCTCTGTTATTTGCACTTTTGTGTGCCCTATCTAGTGGATACAGACAATTTCAGTGTCAGCATTTACATAAGGATAATGTACATATTGTGGGAATATAAATTTATGTAACCTATATATAACTGAAAAGTTGTTTTTAGGTTGTGACAGACCTTAAAATGTCTTGGTTTCCTGAGCCCTGACTGTCTCCAAAGTAATGGAAAATTGTCAGTTTCACAGCACAGCTGTGTCTATTGTCTTCTCAAGCCGGTCAACTGGTCGGACGAGTTCTGTCTCCAGAACCCCATTTGCGCGCACTGTTTTCATGCTAAAATGTTTTCATGCTTATATGCCTGGAAAGGCAATTTACCCTGCCGACAACAACACTTCATTTGCATGCTTTGTTTTAGACTGTCCCCACCTACATGTATCATTAGCCCCTTTCACACATACACAACTCTCCGGAAAATTACCGGAAGGTGTGTATGTGTGAACAGGCATTTTTTGAAAATACCGGTAAATTCGTTCTGGCTATTTTACGGAAAGAGAAGTTGTAACATTACCGGTAATTTGCCGGAATGCTGCACTGTGTGAACGCAAAAGGAAGATTGCTGGAATAAGCGCGTGCACGTCTAGAACGTGCTGACGTGAGAAGTCTGCTTTAGCCAATCAGAACAGTCAGACACATTCACGTTCGCGCGGTTTATGAGAATAAAAGCCTTTGAATATTTTTCCAGACACATTTAGCTGCTAGAAATTAGTCAGATAACATTTATATGTTCATCTTAATGCCAACTGTATAATTAATTATCGATAAGATGCTTGTGATAAGTCGTTGTGCCCATAAACAGTCTATGAGTGTCAGCACACACACATATCATGTACATCTCGACATGCGAAAGTGTTTCTCTGTATGTTTTCATCGAAGTTGTTCACAATACTGATCCATCCACAGAGTTTGAGATGTAGTCAAATGTTTACAAATACAAGCGCAGCCGTTTAGAGGTAACTTCTGGTCAATGATTTCAGAATTTACCGGTATTTTGGAATGGATGTGTGAATGCTCTTTTCCGGAAAAATTCCGTAACGTCCTCGCCTGTGTGAACAGCGCTTTTTTGAACTTACCAGTAAAGTCGTTCCGGAAATTTTACATATATTTATCGGTATCACTGTGTGAAAGGGGCTAATGTCTGTAAAAATGCATTTAAACTGAGTTTACTTTCGATGACACCACAGCGACGCAGAGTTCTTCTTATTAAAGTTTTCTGCTTTGAAGATACCCGAAGTTCTCCCAGGTTTTTTGCTCATCTTAGAATGTCACAACAGTTTTGGTGCTGTGAGCCAGACTACAGAAATTCACAACATGTATATCAGATATGATTTTATCCGCTATGGTATATTATTGTAAATATTGTCTTTGTCATCTATGTGATTTATGTGAAGATTGTCTCAAGAACACATTCGCACTTACCAATTTGTCCACAAGGTGGCAATTCTGAAATCGCCTGTTTAAAGAAGCACACTAATGTCTCAAGACATTTGATTTGCCAAAGATCTCAGATTAACTGCTTGAACAAGAAAAAGTGAAGACCTTTGTATAATGTTTATTGACAGGGTGGTTGTCACTTGGTACTGCAGAGATCATGGAAGTCAGTGGACTGAAAAGTGTGACAGCACCTTCACTCTGGTGCACATTGTACAAATAAACACTGTCATGGTGACTTAAAACAACAACAACACAGCAGCAGCCTGACAACTACTGTAACATCTTAATCCTGAGCTCTGTGCTTCAGTTAATTCCTCTTTTTCTTCTTCCTCTCTCAGGGACTCCTATTGGGTAATTAATGGTCTCCTTTTATCTGAGATGACTGAGACAGCCAGAGGAATGATTCTCAACTTTGTGTACTTGGTAGAAAGGTGCTTTCATTGTCTCCTATTTTAAAATGCTTGCAGACATAGAGAGCCCCATCATACACCCTGCGCAATAAGTGTATGGTGCTATTTGTTGCTTTTTTCAGACCAGTGCAACTGCAATATTCATGTTTTGCTCCACATGAATTAAATAGCACATTAATTTGTGCCAGTTTGTGGACTCATGGGTGTGCAGCTGGTGCTTTTTTCAGATTACTCATAACAATCCGCATTTGTAAAATGCTATTATAAATAGCAGTATCATTTATTATATGCATATTTATATTTGTTTTAATAAAAGCAAGTTTAGATTTGTCCACCTGTCGGGTTTTGGAGACATGCATGACCATATGGGGCACTACATGAGGACGTGTGTTTGGATATAACTCAGTTTTTTGAGCACACTTCATTATTATTGTTCATTTATTTATTTGCTCGAAATTAGAACTGAATGTAGAAATAGTTTTGAAACAAATCTTTGTGCTTAACAACCAAAAATAAATATTTAGTTTGATGGTTGTCTTCAGCGGAGTGAGTTTCCATCGTTTCCTCACTCCGCGAAAGGAGTTAAGAGTAAACGTAAAGTAAAAAGAAAGTAAATATGCCAATTGGAGGAGGGGGTTCGCTAAAATGAGGAGCCAGATCAGATGTTCCAGCACGAATTAAGCCCTGCATATATGTGTATATCTCTGGCTCTGTATGGCCAGTCCTCCACTGCACCTTGGTCCCACATTCATTTCAAAGGAGCACTCCCCTGTACTAAAATGGCAGCTCTATTGACATATTCCTTCTAATAGACAAGCAAAATCCAATGTATATATCTATAATTTTGACCTTAAAATAGTTTTTTTTTTAAATTAAGAAAAACATATTTTCTAGTCAAAATGAAACAAATAAGACTCTCCAGAAGAAAAAAAATATTGTAGGAAACACTGTGAAAAATGATTGCTCTGTAAAACATCATTTGTGACTTTAACTGTACAAAAGTTTCAAATATAATCCATTAAATAGCAAAAAAACAACTGAATGAAAATCACCTCACAATCATATTTTCATTTCCCAAAAGTCATTTTCTTGACAAATTATTGCATCAGTTTATGATATTAAATTCTTTATCATCATCATTATCTGTCCTCTCCGCCTCCATTCAGATATGGCATTGTCCCAAATGGTGGTCGTGTTTATTATGAGCGGCGCAGTCAGCCTCCATTTCTTCCTCTAATGGTGGAACGCTTCTACGAGGCCACCGGAGACAAAGACTTCCTCAGGTAACCTTTTCAGCTAAATTGGCCTCCTGCAGGTCTGTTGAATATTGAGTTGCTGCGCTGAATAACACCTCTGCTCTGCATGTGCTCGGTGGTTCAGGCAGGTTTTGCCAGCACTGGAAAGAGAGTACAGCTTTTGGATGCAGAATCGGTCGGTTGATGTGATGACGAGTGAACTGACTCACATCCTGAATCGATATAATGTGCCGGTGGACCATCCCAGGTAAAAGCACTCGTTGACACTCAGTCACACTGAAAGAAAACATTAATAATGAGAAACTATTAATAGCATATTGAAATAATGTCAGTTTGTAACCTTGTAAATTAATCAATTGAGAAAATTAAGGCCCTTAAAATATATTAAAAAACCTTTTACATTTTATTCAAAAAGCTTGACTTCAAGTTCAAGAGCTTCAATTAACACTTTTGCCCAATTAATTTGACTTAATTTGACTACTTTATTATTATTATTATTATTTATTTTCGGCTTAGTTTCTTTATTAATCAGGGGTCGCCACAGCGGAATGAATCGGCAACTTATCCAGCATATGTTTTGCGCAGCGGATGCTCTTCCAGCTGCAACCCATCACTGGGAAACACGCATACACACTTATTCAAACGAACACTACGAACAATTTAGCTTACCCAATTCACATATACTGTATGTCTTTAGACTGTGGGGGAAACAGGAGCATCTGGAGGAGACCGAACACAAGGAGAACATGCAAACTCCTCACAGAAACACTAACTGACCCAGCCGAGGCTCGAACCAGTGACCTTCTTGCTGTGAAGCGAACATGCTGCCCACTGCGCCACCGTCCAGCCCTATTATTCATTCATTCATTTCTACCCTGGTCTTAGCTGTTCAGGCTGGGAGATGATCAGCAAAAACCAGCTTGACTGGCTAGCCAGGCTGGGAGCCCAGCCAAAACCTGCTATGTCCAGCTTAAACCAGGCTGGTCAAGCTGCTTTAGCTGGTCATTTTCCAGCCTGAACAGCTAAGACTAGGTGGTAAATGGCTTGAAACCAGCCTGGAAATGCTTTTATTTATCATTTATCTGATTAATTACATTGAATTTGGCTACAAAACCAAATACATCAAATATTTTAGGTTTACATTAAATATGGCAGTCTTTATATATGTATATGATCATTTTGAAACAAACTCAGAATTTAGATTCATTCAGAAATACAACAGTCCTGCTGGTGCTTAATATTTTCATTGGTAAAATTAACAATAATACTATTGTAGACAATATTGTGTCTAAAATATAACATAATTAACTTTAATTGATTGACTGTTTGGCTGTTCAGGTCAAAAAAGTCAGATTTGTTGCTCATTTTTTCATCTTGCTTAATACTGTTAATTGATAAATAAATAACAATAAATGCACTTTTCCAGTATTGCAAGAGCCGTTTTGTATTCTTTTGTATTGTAACTCTTCGTTTGACCACTGGGTGGAGTTCTGAATGGCGTAAAGATATGGGAAAGCGGGAAGAAAGGCACACAGGTGTGTAATTAAGGCGAGTAGAACCTACGTCCCTTTAAGTTTTGTGTATTCCAGTCTTAGGTAGAATTTATTGTTCGTGGCAGTGACTGAGCGTTAAAAAGCAACATTGAAAACCATCCTATGTGGTTCGTGACAAAGTGTAACTGTGAGTAGAAAATGCAACTGTACAGACTGTTTGATAAATAAACCCGAAAAGCAGCATTTTGTAGGATGAACTTGTCACGTGTCAGAAAAAAACCCCTCAAAGGACAATACTGGGATCATTTGTCTCACAACAACTATCTTGAATCTGCTGCTTGATGTTATTCTATAGGCTTTATTAGTGCGTTGTCTTAAATTATTATTATATTATTCCCCATAAAAATAATATAATTTGTCAAAGTCCTATTTACAATCTGTTTTAAAAGTCTGCATTAATATAAGGTAGCATAAGATGTCTGACCTTTAAAAAAATGTGTCACTCAATCAGCATAAAGTGAACAGTATTTGTTCCGTTTATCTGCTTGTTTTCTTACAGAAGCTAAGTATATTCAACCAACAGTAACTGTGTGTAATATTATTAGAATGTAAACACTTATATTGAATATTTTAAATACACTTAAGTATATTTCAAAGTATATGCTGATCATCGTAATGCATTTTAGTGTAAAACTATTTTTAGGCCTGAGTCCTACAGTGACGATGTAGAGCTGGCTGAGGGTCTGTCAACAGGTAGGAATACAGTTGTTTTTCAATGCTTCATATTGAATAATTATATGTATTACAATAAGATGAATATTTAATTTAAAAGGGCACATATAAAAGGATATTTGTGTGTTTCAGAGGCTCAGAAGCAGCTCTGGATGGACTTGACGTCTGGTGCGGAGTCCGGATGGGATTTCTCCTCTCGCTGGTTTATTGACGACACGGGCAGAAACAACGGCAGCCTCAGAGACACACAGACGAGCTCCATCCTGCCTGCTGACCTCAATGCCATCATGTGCCGCAACGAGCGTCTGCTGGCCTCCTTTCACAGGAGTCTGGGTAAAAGAGACAAACACACTTGTGTGCGTTTACAGTACACACACTTATAATCATATCAAAATACAGATCAGTGAAAAGTAAGCATTCACTTGATTCTTCATTTGATGCATGGTATAAATATTGTTTAATATCAAATTAAGTTCAAGCTAACATGCATTATATTTTTCCAGTTATTACATTTAGTCATAGATCCATTTTAGTGTAAGTGTAAGACTTAAATTTGGTTGTTTTTAAAGACCTAAACAGTATAAGTGTAATAAAGGACCCTAAATGCTCGTCCGCCGGCAACCGCTGCTTTGTCAAAGCATTCATTTAGGACCAATTTAGGACAGTAAATGAATTGGTCCTAAACATTTCAATGGTTATGTAAAATGGTGGACTATGTGGGTTTTTTGTGTGTATTATGAGCACTGTACAATATTTTCCTGTAGGTAATGAAGAGAAGGCCCTGAAATACGAGAAGGCTCTCTCTGCTAGAATTAAAGCTGTGGAGAGTCTGCTGTGGGATGCAGAGAAAGGGGCCTGGTTTGATTACAACCTGGTAAACAAGACCCGTCACCTGTCCTTCTACCCGTCTAACCTGGCACCTCTGTGGGCACAGTGTTACTCTAAGTCGGAGATGAGCGATCAGGCTGTCCAGTACCTGAGGGTGAGCAAATTTCAGACACTTCATCCATCCAGTTAGAGCTCCTCTGGCTATTTGTATTGAAAGGTGCAAAGAGCTACTTATCATATTTTAATCATGAACACACCAAAGGGTTATTTTAGGTGAGAAAACTTTTTGATTTTAATCAGGGTATATGCTCAAATCAGAGAGTGAAATTCAATACCTTTTCCCATACATTTTTAGACCTCATTACCACTTTAGGTTTCAGCGGTAACATTGGCCACATTTTAACTTGACTGTAAGAAATGAATCCTAAACTAAAACATTATTCATATCATGAATTAAAATGCTAATCCAGCAGGTGATGTTACTGCAGTAAACAAAGCAACCTAATCTTAAAAATAGCAGAATTTAATTGATTTCATAAACCACACAGCATCCCAAAATTCACAGATTAAATTCAAACAAACTTGAGCATACTGTACAACTAGACATTGTATAATCAAAAATAAATCAAAATGTAAAATAGCGTTTAAGACTTTTTAAGGGCCTTAAATTTTATTATTTTTATTATTATTATTATTATTATTCCCTTTATTTAGCCAGCAGATCACATCGAGACTGTCTCTTCTTCCAGTGAGACCTGGTCAAGACGGCAGGCAGCACATAAAGTTTCACACAAAAATCACAGAGAACAATACCACAAAATTACAAAATCACCATTCATAAACAAAGGTCAGGTCATAAAAAACAATTACAAATGTCCGTTAAGATGTTTAAAAGTACTCAGAGTCGGAAGTGTGTCGAGATTAAGCTAATTTTGCAGGTCATTGCAAGACCTAAAAGGAAAAAGCACGTCTGCCAAGTTCTGACAATACCCTTAAGACTGTTGACGAATACAGGAACCAAATCTAGTGTGTTGGTTATTTATGTGAAATGATAGTAAATTAGAAAGATAGGATGGTAGGTTACCTAAGAGAGCCTTTAAATTAAATAAGTACAAATGTAATTTTCTCCTTTGATAAATTTGTTTAAATTGATCAACTTTTAATAATTTTTATGACCCCGCGGACAACCTGTTAATGCATTTATTAATTTTGAGGCTTTTAGGGTTTTTTTATTAATTGTTTTTCTCTCCAAACCATTCGACCACTCTCTGTTAGCAGTGCTCTTCCAAGTACTGTTTTCCTCACTTCTGCTTTCCGCTCTTTTTCCATACTGTTTGTATCCGTTCTGCCCTTATTTAACCTTTCATCATTTTCCTCCAGGTGTATGGATTTTTAATTTAATTGCCACAATATGTTGATACTGCTTCTTTAACAGACAATTAAATGAGCGTAAGAAACTTTGCAAGTACATGTCAACTTACACTCACCCTAACCCCAACCTAACAGTCCTACAATCTAATGAGAGTTAGTTGAATGGCATGAAGATGTAATGTCACTGAAATTTAACCATCAAAATAAAGTGTGACCTGTAATCTTTTTCTTAATTGTGAAAAATAGTTATTACATATGTTTGTTTTATATTTTTGATCCTCAACTTTTTCTTTAGATTATTTGAGTTTCATCATAACCCTGAAGCAGCACACTGGTTTGTAGCACAAATAGTTTAGTTTCCTGCACATAATAATAATCTAGATATTTACATATAGTGGCTAATGAACTTGAAGTCTTCACACAAATAACTTGATTGTGAATTCCAACATGAGGTGGATAGTGTGTTTGTATTTAAAGCAATGCCTTTTTCCTGCAGACAATCTCCAGATGTGTCGGCATCTGACCTAATGCTGCTTTAATTATCACCTCCCATGCACACTCTCGGTAAATTAATATTGCAATGCCTTCATATCTAATGTATTCCCACTTGAGAAACACCACTGTTCTTCACCGTTTCTTCCCCGTTGAATAGCAAATGGTTTCTAAATCTTCAAGAGAAGAATATTTTTAGCTTTCACAGAGAAGGTGAGAAATCAAATAGAGGAAGGCTGCAATTCCCTACTTGGTACAGATGCACACTTCATGTTTAGCAGCAGATGGCAGTCTTTGCACAGCTTTTCACAACCTTCTCATGCTGGTCATTTATTCTGTGTGTATAGGATAGCGGAGGTCTGGATTATCCTAATGGCATTCCCACCTCTCTCAGTGACAGTGGTCAGCAGTGGGATATGCCCAACGCCTGGCCTCCACTCCAGCACATCATCATTGAAGGTAATTTGGCATAAATATGAACAAATTGAGTCAAGTCTATCATTTTCATGATGCACATTTTTTTTTCTTCAGTAAAACTGCTTTACAGAAAAACATAGAATTAATATTTATATTTTCATGCTGTAGTCTAGGTTTTAAGCACATTAGAGTAGGAGGATTAATATAGTTTACATTTTAATGATGTAAAAAAAATCAAACTGGGGTTATTTGGTATATAGTTTTGAGCATATTTCACTCCACACCATACAATATAGCAAATGTATATACATAATAGTTATATATTCGTCCTTTTTGTGTGTCCCCCATTATCTGTGGTGAAAAGGTAACATCGAAATTCAGAAAAAGAACACCATACTAATAGTAAAATGTGGTGGTGGTGGTAGTGTGATGGTCTGGGGCTGCTTCAGGGCCTGAAAGACTTGCTGTGAACCATGAATTATGCTGTATATAAAATATCCTGAAGGAGAATAGCCGGCTGCCAGTTACTGACCTCAAGCTGAAGCAAACTTCAAGTCCACTTTCTGAATGGCTTAAGAAAAACAAAGTGAAGACTTTAGAGTGGCCCGCTGTAAGTCCTGACCTGAATCCAATTGAGATGCTGTGGCATGACCTTAAAAAGGGGGTTCATGCTCTAAAACAGGGGTGCCCAAACTTTTTCTTTTAAAGGGCCAAAAACCAAACTTGATTGAGAGTTGTGAGCTGGAGTTAAATATACCAAACCATATTACATTAAATTAGCTAATTTGTTTGCTTATTATTTAACATATTAAATGATGATGCAGTATAATTTTTTAATGTTTTTAAATCAACTTAATACAGTAAAAGCATAAACTATCCTAAACTATAACACAATGGAGCTCAATAATGAATACACTAGTCGAGCTGCTCCTGCCTTTGCCTTGATTTGCTCACCAATGTCCTGCGCATTTGACCTCTATCTGTCGTATGTGTATATCTAATCAACTCATGTGTAAAGAGCTGGGATATTTAATGATAATTAGCTACATTTTATTTAAGTGTGTTTCAATTCTATTAACTTGGCTGGTTTAGGCCTGTCTGGGAAACATTTGTTGTTAAAAATACTGTGGAAACAAGTCTTTGTTAAAACGAGTGATTCAGTGAGCCATGCATTTAAATGATTTACTCAGAACTACTGATTCATTTAGAAACTGGGCCATGTCACTTTATGGATGAATCACTGACTTGTATGATTTGTTCAAATTCAGATGTCTTGTTCTGGTTTTGTTTGGAACCACTTTCTTTGACTAAACTAAGAAAAATGACAATTTTCTGTCCAAAATGTTACTCGCATAAAGGTAACTTCTTGTTTGTTCTGGAAATCAATGTTAGATTTGTGAATATCAGATAGATATTCAGAGAAACCGTGCTCTCGCTTGTTTGATGCTACTTAACACATCAAATTAACAAGACTTAATCTTAAAAATATTATTAAACCAAAGCAGACACATCATTATTTTTTGGCTTTTAAAATTCTAATTTAATTTTATAAGGTTTCATCATGCAGTCAATGCTTTTGAACTAAGGCATTTGGCTTTTATTTTTTGCAAAATGAGTGACACAAATATCAGCCTGCATATCATTTAACAACATTTGATATCAAAGACAGTAAAAATTGCACACCTCTTATAGCTCCCTCTCTCTATATATGAGTTTATAAAACAGGTTCTGCATGGTTCTTGAGTCCGACTGGCTAATAGTTGTACATTATTCTGCAATAACAGCATTCGTACAGCCTCTTTACGCTTGTGTATTACTCCGCCCACATAGTGACAGCAGATCAGTAGACTCACCATAGACAAATATTGCAGCTGTTAGACAACTTAATGTACTGTCGAGCCTTTTTTGGGCAAGAGTATAAGAAAGTAGTTCCTCTTACAAAAGGATTTTTGAGACTTTGTTGTTTGATTTTCTTTTTTTTTATACACCGATAAACCGTTGAACTGTTGTATAAACACAATGTCACACTCTTAGCAGTGCAATATGGCTGTATATTGTCACTGGTGGATCACTAAGGGTGCTTTCACCCTGGCACTTTTGGTCCACCCCCGGGTTCGTTTGACGTCATAGTAGGGTACGTTTAGCTAGTGTGAACGTGTCTTTTGAACTTGGGTGCGCATCCGTGAACTGAACGTGAAAAACTGAACTGAACAGAAGTGAAACAAACTATCGAATGTATGTGTGTGTGTGTGTGTGTGTGTATGTGTGTGTGTGTGTGTGTGTGTGTGTGTGTGTGTGTGTGTGTGTGTGTGTCTGCGTCACATTTTGTACCTTGGTGACATGCGCGTGACTAAGCCAGGGCAAACACAATGATACACAGTGATGTCTGCTTGTCTCCTCCAAAAGCAGCTTTAGCAGACTCGGTGTGATGTTCTGAATGTTTATAATATTTTTGCGGCAGATGGACGCGAGTTGCTTTCTGTATGTCCAAAACCAAAAGATTCAGTTAAATCAGAATAACCGCAATATGCGCACGTCTTTCCATTTCGCCGCTTGGTTTTGTGACCGTCAACTAGCAACGGCCATAAACAAAACAGCAGCTCGATGACGCAAGCGTACCGGGTTTCAAAAGGACAAAGGATAGTGTGAACACAAACCAACCGAGGAGGTGGCAAGGGGAGACAATCAAACTTGGGTACAGTCCAGGCAATTGAACCAAGTGTGAAAGCACCCTAAAGAACTTGGCCTGCGGCCTTAAGCCAATGCACGCCTCCCACCAGTGCCTAAATACAGCCATATCGATGTCGAACAGGTACTTGTTTGATGTTGCTCATGTATATGACTTTTCTTGAGCATACTCTATGCATGTGGATAACGTTGTACATACTTTGTACAAGGGTTGTCCACAAAATCAGTCACTATTTTCTTTTTCCACTAGGAAGATTGTCCTTACCTTTTAGTTTATTTGTCTAACTAATCATCTTAACCCAGCATCACTGTGATTCACACTTTTACTCTCATGCAAAGCCAGCAGCAGTGTGATGTGTGGCCTTATGTAATAAGAGTGGGTGGACTGTGCCCTATAAATAGAACCAAAACCTTAAATAAAGAGCTACATCTGTTGGGCTAAACATTTCGACACATCCAGGCTAATTGTAAGAACACATGGTCATCTGGTCATCTGAACAAGAATGAGTTTATCTGCTGCTGGCCAGACCATTGCTTATTACATTTTACTCTGCATATAAATTGGTAGTACAACATTAAAATGACAGTTTCAAATATTCTTTTACTTCTCTGCATATTTTCTTTTTGAGGATGAGGGCATGTTGTGCAAATTTGTTGGCATCTGCCGAAGTTGGCAAGCTTCTATGAAGTGGCAATTTTATTTTTCTCTCTAAAAATCCTGGAAGCCAAATTATTGGGAGAGAACATCCTTGAGAAAAGGGAACGGTGTGATCCTGCAGACAATAACAGTTTGGTTTTCTTCCAATTTCTAACAGCATGTTTACTGTTTATCCAAAGGCGCAGGTTGGCAGTAATACATCAGCACTTTGCACATCAGCCACTTCAGCTATACCTTAAAGCGGTGCATCAGAAGATTTTTCAGTCTGTTCACAAAATCACATCATTCGCTTCAAAATTCAATTTAACTGCTGTCAAATCTTGTCCGCGAGTTTGGGAAGTGACTATTAGGACGTGATTAATGATTCTCAGTAGTTGGTGAATTTGCCATTTAAATGACCCTCCCACTTCTCGCCCATCCATCATGTGTTTGCAGGTCTCTCCGGGCTCCATTCAGCCCACGCTCAAGAGCTCGCCTTCAGCTTGGCCCAGCGGTGGATTCAGACCAACTGGCGGGCATTCATCAAATATGAAGCCATGTTTGAGAAGGTGAGAAATTCAATATTTTTCTGAATCTCTGGGCGGTCAAACATTAGCTTTTATGTAGTGTTTGAGGGGAAAATCCATCTATAGCTTCATCTGGAATCAATGTGGTCAATATCCAATGTACTCATTGAATCCCATAATGAAAGTCGGTAGTGAGCGTAAAGCTGATGAACAGTAAATTGGCATTTGCTAGAGAAAATCCATGCTCTGTTTAGGGTCACAATTAATGAATACCTATTTAGTGCCCAACCACAACAGCAAAACTGTCATCTATAAATAAAAAACTAATTTACAATTTACTTATTTTATAAATTTGTTTTCGTTTCGTTGTTAGTTTTAAATTTGCTCTATTTTTTTAGTTTAATTTTTGTTTGTTTTAAAAATGGTTGTATTAGTTTTAGTTTTGTGATCACAATTTCTGTTTAGTTCTCATATATTTAGTTTCTTTTAGTAATTCTAACTAAGCAGAACACATTCAGTGTTGACCAGAGCTAATTTTTGTGTTTGCACTAAATCTACACTACCTGACAAAAGTCATGTCATCAATTCTTGTTGTAAGAGCAACAAATAAAAGCTTGACTTCTAGTTGATCATTTGGAAAAGTGGCAGAAGGTCAATTTTTCAATCATCTGATGAACTGCATCCAAATCAACACAAATACTGCAGAGGACCTACAAGAACCTGCATGGACCCACGATTCTCACAGAAATCAGTCAAGTATGGGGTTACATTCAGTATGGGGGTGTGCGAGAGCTCTGGAGAGTGGATGGCAACATAAACAGCCTGAGGTATCAAGACATTTGTGCTGCTCATTACATTACAAACCACAGAAGAGGGCAAATTCTTCATCAGGATAGCGCTCCTCATACTTCAGCCTCCACATCAAAGCTCCTAAAAGCAAAAAAGGTCAAGGTGCTCCAGGATTGGCCAGCCCAGTCACCAGACATGAACATTATTGAGCATGCCTGGGGTAAGATGGAGGAGGCATTAAAGTTGAATCCAAAGAATCTTGATGAACTCTGGGAGTCCTGGAAGAACGCTTTCTTTGCCATTCCAGATGACTTTTTTTAATAAGCTGTTTAAGTCATTGCTGAGATGTATGGATGCTGTCCTCCAAGCTGATTGGTGTCATAAACAATGTTCATTCTTTTTTTCCACTGCAGCATGACTTTATATTCTATACTGTACATTATTTCTGTTAAGTGACAAGACTTTCGTCTAAGCAAAGTCAGACCTTACCGTCTAAATCAAGGCATGATCATATATTATTTTGTGTAAATAAGTGTAGGCGGCAGGACTTTTGTCAAGTAGTGTAAATTTGTTTCTATTTCCACAATACAATTAATTTCCTCCTTGAAAACACTAGAAATCTTTTCTTTGTACTTTTGATCAGTGTTTAAGAAAATCAGCAAATTGCATGTTATTGATTTTATTGCATTAAAAAAGGTCCAAATGTATAATTTTCCCAGTGACTCTAGTTAGTTTCATTTTATTTTTCCATTTATTGTGATTTTATTTTTATTTCAGTTAATGAAAATGTTTTTGAGCGGTCTTTTTAGCTGAGTTATGATTTGGTTTTTATAACTTTTTCTATTTCTCTCTTTCGTTGCGATCCTCTTCCTGCCATGTCCTTGTTACAGTACGATGTCAGCGGTGATGGAAAGCCCGGAGGAGGTGGCGAGTATGAAGTTCAGGTATTAATGGTCTGTTCATATTTACATATTCAAATTCATAAATCTGCTTTTCCGAGCCTGGGCACAGAGCTTCCGAGACATTTTAATCTCTGGAGGAATTAGGGGTAAATTAGAGTTCTTCAGCCCAGCAGAACCATTCTTGAAATGTAGAATCTCATTTTCTGCCAGACCCCAAGGACCAATAGAGTGTCTAGAGAAGAAACGGCAAATTAATAGAAGCTCAGATCATCAAATTGCAAGTTCATAGAGAACACTTCAAAAGATCTTTCTATCAGGCTGACATTAGTGTTGCAGGCTACTTCTGAACCCTCAATACTTCGGATGATATCTTGTCCCGCACAGTTTGCAAAGGGACAAGAATGATAACCCAAACCTGACTCGAGTATTTTTTTTTGGTCATAGTTGGGATTTGGATGGACCAATGGGGTTGCTCTGCAGCTGTTGGATCAGTATGGTGATAGGCTGAGCTCTGGAGGGCGTGTCCCAGTGTGTTCCAGCGCTCTAATTGGACTGGTCTATGCCGTCTTAAAATCTCTATTCTGATCCTCATCTGTGATATGTCTGGAGGCTGAACAAGAAAAACACATGAGAAAATCCAGCATCACTATTCAACAGTTGAAGCTGAGTTCAATCAATGTCTTTCTGTTTTATTTTCAAGCCTTTTGATCTCCTGGTTTGCCATTTATTTGTAGAATCAATTCACCTTTGTCTGAATGTACCTCAAGGGCCAGTCTTACATATTTCAACATTAAACTGTACTCGAAGGTGCACAGAGTCCTTTTTTTCACACAAACTAACAATAGAATAATGCCACTTTTGATAATTTAACATATCTTTATTGGACATGAGCTTTGTAAGATGTAGAAGCCATATTAGTTTTATTTTGCCTGCATTTTATTTTTTGACTGATACTATTGATTTAAAGTAACCAACATCATCATAGATGGGCTTCGGGTGATACAATTTTGGTGAACATTTGCTTCAGTGACATTTGATCAGTGTTTCTTAACCACGTTTCTGGAGGAACACCAAAACTGCTTGTTTTGGATGTCTCCTTTGTCTATTGCACACATTACATGTATTTCAGTGTCTGTTAATGAGGTGATGATCTGAGTCAGGCATGTTTGGTTAAGCAGAAATGGAAAATGTGCAGAGCTGGTGGTCCTTCAGGAATGTGGTTGAGAAACACTGCTTTAGATGATGTCTACTAAAAGGCTGTGCTATTAATGTGCATCTGATAATACTATGCACATAGTAGATAGTGTTTTTTTTCTCTCTCTTCATGTTCATTGTCTTGGGTTATAATTAATGTTTCTACTCCGGCAGTATCAGAAGATTATCATCATAACTAAAACTGAGCTGACATTACAAATGGTAATTTGCTCTAATCCAATTAGAAGACTTATGCTGATCGGACCTTTGCACATGATGCTTATGAGAAGTATGGTCATTAAAGTGATCTTGTTTTCGGAGGTTGTGTGTGTGGGTGCATTCATGTGTGAACAAGTGTATTTTTAGAGAGGGAGACAGTGTGTTTGATGACATTTGCTTTCTTTTTAGTCTCTGGGCTTTCTCCGGGTCTTCTTCTGCAAGGTAGTGTTTGTGTGTGTGTGTGTGTGTGTGTGTGTGAAGGTCACAAAGGCCAAATCAAAAGAACGGCTAACCTGTCAGATTTCTTCTTCCTTTCTTTTATGATCAAGAAAAGCATGTCTCAGAAGAGCAAAAGAAAGAGAGTAAAGATGAAGTGATTGTGATTCCGCAGGAACGATGGGTGAAGTGTTTTCATTTATCTTATTATCTATTTATTCTCAGAAAATTGAAATTGCACACATGATAAGTCATGAACTGTTTTCAGCAGAGCGGTTGGCAGTGTGCGTCATTGTAGTGTTGTATCTTTTAAATTGTGACGGTCAGAAATATATCCAACTTAAATCAATGCACAGGACAAAATATACTGAAAGTGGAAATCAGTTTATCACATGAAATTCATTGTGTTGTCAGAGGTGTAAAGAGTATCTGAAAACCATACTTGAGTAAAAGTACAGATACCTTACTTTAAAAGTTACTCCATTACAAGGTACAAGGTATTGATAGTCCAGGATCAACATTAGTGAATTTATATATTGATGGTCCAGGATCAACATTAGTGAATTTATATATTGATGGTCCAGGATCAACATTAGTGAATTTATATATTGTTGGTCCAGGATCAACATTAGTGAATTTATATATTGATGGTCCAGGATCAACATTAGTGAATTTATATATTGATGGTCCAGGATCAACATTAGTGAATTTATATATTGATGGTCCAGGATCAACATTAGTGAATTTATATATTGATGGTCCAGGATCAACATTAGTGAATTTATATATTGATGGTCCAGGATCAACATTAGTTAATTTATATATTGTTGGTCCAGGATCAACATTATTGAATTTATATATTGATGGTCCAGGATCAACATTAGTGAATTTACATATTGATGGTCCAGAATCAACATTAGTGAATTTATATATTGTTGGTCCAGGATCAACATTAGTTAATTTATATATTGATGGTCCAGGATCAACATTAGTAAATTTACATATTGTTGGTCCAGGATCAACATTAGTGAATTTATATATTGATGGTCCAGGATCAACATTAGTGAATTTATATATTGATGGTCCAGGATCAACATTAGTGAATTTATATATTGATGGTCCAGGATCAACATTAGTGAATTTATATATTGTTGGTCCAGGATCAACATTAGTTAATTTATATATTGATGGTCCAGGATCAACATTAGTGAATTTATATATTGATGGTCCAGGATCAACATTAGTGAATTTATATATTGATGGTCCAGGATCAACATTAGTTAATTTATATATTGTTGGTCCAGGATCAACATTAGTGAATTTATATATTAATGGTCCAGGATCAACATTAGTTAATTTATATATTGATGGTCCAGAATCAACATTAGTGAATTTATAAAATTGATGGTCCAGGATCAACATTAGTTAATTTATATATTAATGGTCCAGGATCAACATTAGTAAATTTATAAAATTGATGGTCCAGGATCAACATTAGTTAATTTATATATTGATAGTCCAGGATCAACATTAGTAAATTTATATATTGATGGTCCAGGATCAACATTAGTAAATTTATATATTGATGGTCCAGGATCAACATTAGTGAATTTATATATTGATGGTCCAGGATCAACATTAGTGAATTTATAAAATTGATGGTCCAGGATCAACATTAGTGAATTTATATATTGATGGTCCAGGATCAACATTAGTAAATTTATATATTGATGGTCCAGGATCAACATTAGTGAATTTATAAAATTGATGGTCCAGGATCAACATTAGTGAATTTATATATTGATGGTCCAGGATCAACATTAGTGAATTTATATATTGTTGGTCCAGGATCAACATTGGTAAATTTATATATTGTTGGTCCAGGATCAACATTGGTAAATTTATATATTGATGGTCCAGGATCAACATTAGTGAATTTATAAAATTGATGGTCCAGGATCAACATTAGTGAATTTATATATTGATGGTCCAGGATCAACATTAGTGAATTTATAAAATTGATGGTCCAGGATCAACATTAGTGAATTTATATATTGATGGTCCAGGATCAACATTAGTAAATTTATATATTGATGGTCCAGGATCAACATTAGTGAATTTATAAAATTGATGGTCCAGGATCAACATTAGTAAATTTATATATTGATGGTCCAGGATCAACATTAGTGAATTTATATATTGTTGGTCCAGGATCAACATTAGTGAATTTATATATTGATGGTCCAGGATAAACATTAGTTAATTTATATATTGATGGTCCAGGATCAACATTTGTAAATTTATATATTGATGGTCCAGGATAAACATTAGTTAATTTATATATTGATGGTCCAGGATCAACATTAGTAAATTTATATATTGATGGTCCAGGATCAACATTAGTTAATTTATATATTGATGGTCCAGGATCAACATTAGTGAATTTATATATTGATTGTCCAGGATCAACATTAGTGAATTCATAAAATTGATGGTCCAGGATCAACATTAGTTAATTTATATATTGATGGTCCAGGATCAACATTAGTTAATTTATATATTGATGGTCCAGGATCAACATTAGTAAATTTATATATTAATGGTCCAGGATCAACATTAGTTAATTTATATATTGATGGTTCAGGATCAACATTAGTGAATTTATATATTGTTGGTCCAGGATCAACATTAGTCAATTAATAAAATTGTTGGTCCAGGATCAACATTGGTGAATTTATATATTGATGGTCCAGGATCAACATTAGTGAATTTATATATTGATGGTCCAGGATCAACATTATTGAATTTATATATTGATGGTCCAGGATCAACATTAGTGAATTTATATATTGATGGTCCAGGATCAACATTATTGAATTTATATATTGATGGTCCAGGATCAACATTAGTAAATTTATATATTGATGGTCCAGGATCAACATTAGTGAATTCATAAAATTGATGGTCCAGGATCAACATTAGTTAATTTATATATTGATGGTCCAGGATCAACATTAGTTAATTTATATATTGATGGTCCAGGATCAACATTATTGAATTTATATATTGATGGTCCAGGATCAACATTAGTGAATTCATAAAATTGATGGTCCAGGATCAACATTAGTTAATTTATATATTGATGGTCCAGGATCAACATTAGTTAATTTATATATTGATGGTCCAGGATCAACATTAGTTAATTTATATATTGATGGTCCAGGATCAACATTAGTGAATTCATAAAATTGATGGTCCAGGATCAACATTAGTGAATTTATATATTGTTGGTCCAGGATCAACATTAGTTAATTTATATATTGATGGTCCAGGATCAACATTAGTTAATTTATATATTGTTGGTCCAGGATCAACATTAGTTAATTTATATATTGATGGTCCAGGATCAACATTAGTGAATTTATATATTGTTGGTCCAGGATCAACATTATTGAATTTATATATTGATGGTCCAGGATCAACATTAGTGAATTTATATATTGTTGGTCCAGGATCAACATTAGTTAATGTATATATTGTTGGTCCAGGATCAACATTAGTTAATTTATATATTGATGGTCCAGGATCAACATTAGTTAATTTATATATTGATGGTCCAGGATCAACATTAGTAAATTTATATATTGATGGTCCAGGATCAACATTATTGAATTTATATATTGATGGTCCAGGATCAACATTAGTGAATTTATATATTGATGGTCCAGGATCAACATTATTGAATTTATATATTGATGGTCCAGGATCAACATTAGTGAATTCATAAAATTGATGGTCCAGGATCAACATTAGTTAATTTATATATTGATGGTCCAGGATCAACATTAGTTAATTTATATATTGATGGTCCAGGATCAACATTAGTTAATTTATATATTGATGGTCCAGGATCAACATTAGTGAATTCATAAAATTGATGGTCCAGGATCAACATTAGTGAATTTATATATTGTTGGTCCAGGATCAACATTAGTTAATTTATATATTGATGGTCCAGGATCAACATTAGTTAATTTATATATTGTTGGTCCAGGATCAACATTAGTTAATTTATATATTGATGGTCCAGGATCAACATTAGTGAATTTATATATTGTTGGTCCAGGATCAACATTATTGAATTTATATATTGATGGTCCAGGATCAACATTAGTGAATTTATATATTGTTGGTCCAGGATCAACATTAGTTAATGTATATATTGTTGGTCCAGGATCAACATTAGTTAATTTATATATTGATGGTCCAGGATCAACATTAGTGAATTCATAAAATTGATGGTCCAGGATCAACATTAGTTAATTTATATATTGATGGTCCAGGATCAACATTAGTTAATTTATATATTGATGGTCCAGGATCAACATTAGTTAATTTATATATTGATGGTCCAGGATCAACATTAGTGAATTCATAAAATTGATGGTCCAGGATCAACATTAGTTAATTTATATATTGATGGTCCAGGATCAACATTAGTTAATTTATATATTGATGGTCCAGGATTAACATTAGTGAATTTATATATTGTTGGTCCAGGATCAACATTATTGAATTTATATATTGATGGTCCAGGATCAACATTAGTTAATTTATATATTGATGGTCCAGGATCAACATTAGTTAATTTATATATTGATGGTCCAGGATCAACATTAGTGAATTCATAAAATTGATGGTCCAGGATCAACATTAGTGAATTTATATATTGATGGTCCAGGATCAACATTAGTGAATTTATATATTGATGGTCCAGGATCAACATTATTGAATTTATATATTGATGGTCCAGGATCAACATTATTGAATTTATATATTGATGGTCCAGGATCAACATTATTGAATTTATATATTGATGGTCCAGGATCAACATTAGTGAATTTATATATTGATGGTCCAGGATCAACATTATTGAATTTATATATTGATGGTCCAGGATCAACATTAGTGAATTTATATATTGATGGTCCAGGATCAACATTAGTTAATTTATATATTGATGGTCCAGGATCAACATTAGTGAATTCATAAAATTGATGGTCCAGAATCAACATTAGTTAATTTATATATTGATGGTCCAGGATCAACATTAGTGAATTCATAAAATTGATGGTCCAGGATCAACATTAGTTAATTTATATATTGATGGTCCAGGATCAACATTAGTAAATTTATATATTGATAGTCCAGGATCAACATTAGTGAATTTATATCTTGATGGTCCAGGATCAACATTATTGAATTTATATACTGATGGTCCAGGATCAACATTATTGAATTTATATATTGATGGTCCAGGATCAACATTATTGAATTTATATATTGATGGTCCAGGATCAACATTATTGAATTTATATATTGATGGTCCAGGATCAACATTAGTGAATTCATAAAATTGATGGTCCAGGATCAACATTAGTTAATTTATATATTGATGGTCCAGGATCAACATTAGTTAATTTATATATTGATGGTCCAGGATCAACATTAGTTAATTTATATATTGATGGTCCAGGATCAACATTAGTGAATTCATAAAATTGATGGTCTAGGATCAACATTAGTGAATTTATATATTGTTGGTCCAGGATCAACATTAGTTAATTTATATATTGATTCGTCCAGGATCAACATTAGTTAATTTATATATTGTTGGTCCAGGATCAACATTAGTTAATTTATATATTGATGGTCCAGTATCAACATTAGTGAATTTATATATTGTTGGTCCAGGATCAACATTATTGAATTTATATATTGATGGTCCAGGATCAACATTAGTGAATTTATATATTGATGGTCCAGGATCAACATTAGTGAATTTATATATTGATGGTCCAGGATCAACATTAGTTAATTTATATATTGATGGTCCAGGATCAACATTAGTGAATTCATAAAATTGATGGTCCAGGATCAACATTAGTTAATTTATATATTGTTGGTCCAGGATCAACATTAGTGAATTTATATATTGATGGTCCAGGATCAACATTAGTGAATTTATATATTGATGGTCCAGGATCAACATTAGTGAATTTATATATTGATGGTCCAGGATCAACATTAGTGAATTTATAAATTGATGGTCCAGGATCAACATTATTGAATTTATATATTGATGGTCCAGGATCAACATTAGTGAATTTATATATTGATGGTCCAGGATCAACATTATTGAATTTATATATTGATGGTCCAGGATCAACATTAGTGAATTCATAAAATTGATGGTCCAGGATCAACATTAGTTAATTTATATATTGATGGTCCAGGATCAACATTAGTAAATTTATATATTGATGGTCCAGGATCAACATTAGTAAATTTATATATTGATGGTCCAGGATCAACATTAGTTAATTTATATATTGATGGTCCAGGATCAACATTAGTGAATTCATAAAATTGATGGTCCAGGATCAACATTAGTGAATTCATAAAATTGATGGTCCAGGATCAACATTAGTTAATTTATATATTGATGGTCCAGGATCAACATTAGTTAATTTATATATTGATGGTCCAGGATCAACATTAGTGAATTCATAAAATTGATGGTCCAGGATCAACATTTGTAAATTTATATATTGTTGGTCCAGGATCAACATTAGTGAATTTATATATTGATGGACCAGGATCAACATTAGTGAATTTATATATTGATGGTCCAGGATCAACATTATTGAATTTATATATTGATGGTCCAGGATCAACATTAGTTAATTTATATATTGATGGTCCAGGATCAACATTAGTGAATTCATAAAATTTATGGTCCAGGATCAACATTAGTTAATTTATATATTGATGGTCCAGGATCAACATTAGTTAATTTATATATTGATGGTCCAGGATCAACATTAGTGAATTTATATATTGATGGTCCAGGATCAACATTAGTGAATTCATAAAATTGATGGTCCAGGATCAACATTAGTTAATTTATATAATGATGGTCCAGGATCAACATTAGTTAATTTATATATTGATGGTCCAGGATCAACATTAGTGAATTCATAAAATTGATGGTCCAGGATCAACATTAGTTAATTTATATAATGATGGTCCAGGATCAACATTAGTTAATTTATATATTGATGGTCCAGGATCAACATTAGTGAATTCATAAAATTGATGGTCCAGGATCAACATTAGTTAATTTATATATTGATGGTCCAGGATCAACATTAGTAAATTTATATATTGATGGTCCAGGATCAACATTAGTTAATTTATATATTGATGGTCCAGGATCAACATTAGTAAATTTATATATTGATGGTCCAGGATCAACATTAGTGAATTTATAAAATTGATGGTCCAGGATCAACATTAGTGAATTTATATATTGTTGGTCCAGGATCAACATTGGTAAATTTATATATTGTTGGTCCAGGATCAACATTGGTAAATTTATATATTGATGGTCCAGGATCAACATTAGTAAATTTATATATTGATGGTCCAGGATCAACATTAGTTAATTTATATATTGATGGTCCAGGATCAACATTAGTTAATTTATATATTGATGGTCCAGGATCAACATTAGTGAATTCATAAAATTTATGGTCCAGGATCAACATTAGTTAATTTATATATTGATGGTCCAGGATCAACATTAGTTAATTTATATATGGATGGTCCAGGATCAACATTAGTTAATTTATATATTGATGGTCCAGGATCAACATTAGTTAATTTATATATTGATGGTCCAGGATCAACATTAGTGAATTCATAAAATTGATGGTCCAGGATCAACATTAGTTAATTTATATATTGATGGTCCAGGATCAACATTAGTGAATTTATATATTGATGGTCCAGGATCAACATTAGTTAATTTATAAAATTGTTGGTCCAGGATCAACATTGGTAAATTTATATATTGTTGGTCCAGGATCAACATTAGTGAATTTATATATTGATGGTCCAGGATCAACATTAGTGAATTCATAAAATTGATGGTCCAGGATCAACATTAGTGAATTTATTTATTGATGGTCCAGGATCAACATTAGTGAATTTATATATTGATGGTTCAGGATCAACATTAGTTAATTTATATATTGATGGTCCAGGATCAACATTAGTGAATTCATAAAATTGATGGTCCAGGATCAACATTAGTTAATTTATATAATGATGGTCCAGGATCAACATTAGTTAATTTATATATTGATGGTCCAGGATCAACATTAGTAAATTTATATATTGATGGTCCAGGATCAACATTAGTTAATTTATATATTGATGGTCCAGGATCAACATTAGTAAATTTATATATTGATGGTCCAGGATCAACATTAGTAAATTTATATATTGATGGTCCAGGATCAACATTAGTGAATTTATAAAATTGATGGTCCAGGATCAACATTAGTGAATTTATATATTGATGGTCCAGGATCAACATTAGTGAATTTATATATTGTTGGTCCAGGATCAACATTGGTAAATTTATATATTGATGGTCCAGGATCAACATTAGTAAATTTATATATTGATGGTCCAGGATCAACATTAGTGAATTTATATATTGATGGTCCAGGATCAACATTAGTGAATTTATAAAATTGATGGTCCAGGATCAACATTAGTGAATTTATATATTGATGGTCCAGGATCAACATTAGTAAATTTATATATTGATGGTCCAGGATCAACATTAGTGAATTCATAAAATTGATGGTCCAGGATCAACATTAGTTAATTTATATATTGATGCTCCAGGATCAACATTAGTTAATTTATATATTGATGGTCCAGGATCAACATTAGTTAATTTATATATTGATGGTCCAGGATCAACATTAGTGAATTCATAAAATTGATGGTCCAGGATCAACATTAGTTAATTTATATATTGATGGTCCAGGATCAACATTAGTTAATTTATATATTGATGGTCCAGGATCAACATTAGTGAATTTATATATTGTTGGTCCAGGATCAACATTATTGAATTTATATATTGATGGTCCAGGATCAACATTAGTTAATTCATATAATGATGGTCCAGGATCAACATTAGTTAATTTATATATTGATGGTCCAGGATCAACATTAGTGAATTCATAAAATTGATGGTCCAGGATCAACATTAGTGAATTTATATATTGATGGTCCAGGATCAACATTATTGAATTTATATATTGATGGTCCAGGATCAACATTATTGAATTTATATATTGATGGTCCAGGATCAACATTATTGAATTTATATATTGATGGTCCAGGATCAACATTATTGAATTTATATATTGATGGTCCAGGATCAACATTAGTGAATTTATATATTGATGGTCCAGGATCAACATTATTGAATTTATATATTGATGGTCCAGGATCAACATTAGTGAATTTATATATTGATGGTCCAGGATCAACATTATTGAATTTATATATTGATGGTCCAGGATCAACATTATTGAATTTATATATTGATGGTCCAGGATCAACATTAGTGAATTCATAAAATTGATGGTCCAGCATCAACATTAGTTAATTTATATATTGATGGTCCAGGATCAACATTAGTTAATTTATATATTGATGGTCCAGGATCAACATTAGTTAATTTATATATTGATGGTCCAGGATCAACATTAGTGAATTCATAAAATTGATGGTCTAGGATCAACATTAGTGAATTTATATATTGTTGGTCCAGGATCAACATTAGTTAATTTATATATTGATTCGTCCAGGATCAACATTAGTTAATTTATATATTGTTGGTCCAGGATCAACATTAGTTAATTTATATATTGATGGTCCAGTATCAACATTAGTGAATTTATATATTGTTGGTCCAGGATCAACATTATTGAATTTATATATTGATGGTCCAGGATCAACATTAGTGAATTTATATATTGATGGTCCAGGATCAACATTAGTTAATTTATATATTGATGGTCCAGGATCAACATTAGTGAATTCATAAAATTGATGGTCCAGGATCAACATTAGTTAATTTATATATTGTTGGTCCAGGATCAACATTAGTGAATTTATATATTGATGGTCCAGGATCAACATTAGTGAATTTATAAATTGATGGTCCAGGATCAACATTATTGAATTTATATATTGATGGTCCAGGATCAACATTAGTGAATTTATATATTGATGGTCCAGGATCAACATTATTGAATTTATATATTGATGGTCCAGGATCAACATTAGTTAATTTATATATTGATGGTCCAGGATCAACATTAGTGAATTCATAAAATTGATGGTCCAGGATCAACATTTGTAAATTTATATATTGTTGGTCCAGGATCAACATTAGTGAATTCATAAAATTGATGGACCAGGATCAACATTAGTGAATTTATATATTGATGGTCCAGGATCAACATTAGTGAATTTATATATTGATGGTCCAGGATCAACATTAGTTAATTTATATATTGATGGTCCAGGATCAACATTAGTAAATTTATATATTGATGGTCCAGGATCAACATTAGTGAATTTATAAAATTGATGGTCCAGGATCAACATTAGTGAATTTATATATTGATGGTCCAGGATCAACATTAGTGAATTTATATATTGTTGGTCCAGGATCAACATTGGTAAATTTATATATTGTTGGTCCAGGATCAACATTGGTAAATTTATATATTGATGGTCCAGGATCAACATTAGTAAATTTATATATTGATGGTCCAGGATCAACATTAGTGAATTTATATATTGATGGTCCAGGATCAACATTAGTGAATTTATAAAATTGATGGTCCAGGATCAACATTAGTGAATTTATATATTGATGGTCCAGGATCAACATTAGTAAATTTATATATTGATGGTCCAGGATCAACATTAGTGAATTTATAAAATTGATGGTCCAGGATCAACATTAGTGAATTTATATATTGATGGTCCAGGATCAACATTAGTGATTTTATATATTGTTGGTCTAGGATCAACATTGGTAAATTTATATATTGTTGGTCCAGGATCAACATTGGTAAATTTATATATTGATGGTCCAGGATCAACATTAGTAAATTTATATATTGATGGTCCAGGATCAACATTAGTGAATTTATATATTGATGGTCCAGGATCAACATTAGTGAATTTATAAAATTGATGGTCCAGGATCAACATTAGTGAATTTATATATTGATGGTCCAGGATCAACATTAGTAAATTTATATATTGATGGTCCAGGATCAACATTAGTGAATTTATAAAATTGATGGTCCAGGATCAACATTAGTGAATTTATATATTGATGGTCCAGGATCAACATTAGTGAATTTATAAAATTGATGGTCCAGGATCAACATTAGTAAATTTATATATTGATGGTCCAGGATCAACATTAGTGAATTTATATATTGTTGGTCCAGGATCAACATTAGTGAATTTATATATTGATGGTCCAGGATAAACATTAGTTAATTTATATATTGATGGTCCAGGATCAACATTTGTAAATTTATATATTGATGGTCCAGGATAAACATTAGTTAATTTATATATTGATGGTCCAGGATCAACATTAGTTAATTTATATATTGATGGTCCAGGATCAACATTAGTGAATTTATATATTGATTGTCCAGGATCAACATTAGTGAATTCATAAAATTGATGGTCCAGGATCAACATTAGTTAATTTATATATTGATGGTCCAGGATCAACATTAGTTAATTTATATATTGATGGTCCAGGATCAACATTAGTTAATTTATATATTGATGGTCCAGGATCAACATTAGTGAATTTATAAAATTGATGGTCCAGGATCAACATTAGTGAATTTATATATTGATGGTCCAGGATCAACATTAGTGAATTTATAAAATTGATGGTCCAGGATCAACATTAGTAAATTTATATATTGATGGTCCAGGATCAACATTAGTGAATTTATATATTGTTGGTCCAGGATCAACATTAGTGAATTTATATATTGATGGTCCAGGATAAACATTAGTTAATTTATATATTGATGGTCCAGGATCTACATTTGTAAATTTATATATTGATGGTCCAGGATAAACATTAGTTAATTTATATATTGATGGTCCAGGATCAACATTAGTAAATTTATATATTGATGGTCCAGGATCAACATTAGTTAATTTATATATTGATGGTCCAGGATCAACATTAGTGAATTTATATATTGATTGTCCAGGATCAACATTAGTGAATTCATAAAATTGATGGTCCAGGATCAACATTAGTTAATTTATATATTGATGGTCCAGGATCAACATTAGTTAATTTATATATTGATGGTCCAGGATCAACATTAGTGAATTTATATATTGTTGGTCCAGGATCAACATTAGTCAATTAATAAAATTGTTGGTCCAGGATCAACATTGGTGAATTTATATATTGATGGTCCAGGATCAACATTAGTGATTTTATATATTGATGGTCCAGGATCTACATTATTGAATTTATATATTGATGGTCCAGGATCAACATTAGTGAATTTATATATTGATGGTCCAGGATCAACATTATTGAATTTATATATTGATGGTCCAGGATCAACATTAGTGAATTTATATATTGATGGTCCAGGATCAACATTAGTGAATTTATATATTGATGGTCCAGGATCAACATTATTGAATTTATATATTGATGGTCCAGGATCAACATTAGTGAATTCATAAAATTGATGGTCCAGGATCAACATTAGTTAATTTATATATTGATGGTCCAGGATCAACATTAGTTAATTTATATATTGATGGTCCAGGATCAACATTAGTTAATTTATATATTGATGGTCCAGGATCAACATTAGTGAATTCATAAAATTGATGGTCCAGGATCAACATTAGTGAATTTATAAAATTGATGGTCCAGGATCAACATTAGTGAATTTATATATTGATGGTCCAGGATCAACATTAGTGAATTTATAAAATTGATGGTCCAGGATCAACATTAGTAAATTTATATATTGTTGGTCCAGGATCAACATTAGTGAATTTATATATTGATGGTCCAGGATAAACATTAGTTAATTTATATATTGATGGTCCAGGATCAACATTTGTAAATTTATATATTGATGGTCCAGGATAAACATTAGTTAATTTATATATTGATGGTCCAGGATCAACATTAGTAAATTTATATATTGATGGTCCAGGATCAACATTAGTTAATTTATATATTGATGGTCCAGGATCAACATAAGTGAATTTATATATTGATTGTCCAGGATGAACATTAGTGAATTCATAAAATTGATGGTCCAGGATCAACATTAGTTAATTTATATATTGATGGTCCAGGATCAACATTAGTTATTTTATATATTGATGGTCCAGGATCAACATTAGTGAATTTATATATTGTTGGTCCAGGATCAACATTAGTCAATTAATAAAATTGTTGGTCCAGGATCAACATTGGTGAATTTATATATTGATGGTCCAGGATCAACATTAGTGATTTTATATATTGATGGTCCAGGATCTACATTATTGAATTTATATATTGATGGTCCAGGATCAACATTAGTGAATTTATATATTGATGGTCCAGGATCAACATTATTGAATTTATATATTGATGGTCCAGGATCAACATTAGTGAATTTATATATTGATGGTCCAGGATCAACATTATTGAATTTATATATTGATGGTCCAGGATCAACATTAGTGAATTCATAAAATTGATGGTCCAGGATCAACATTAGTTAATTTATATATTGATGGTCCAGGATCAACATTAGTTAATTTATATATTGATGGTCCAGGATCAACATTAGTTAATTTATATATTGATGGTCCAGGATCAACATTAGTGAATTCATAAAATTGATGGTCCAGGATCAACATTAGTGAATTTATATATTGTTGGTCCAGGATCAACATTAGTTAATTTATATATTGATGGTCCAGGATCAACATTAGTTAATTTATATATTGTTGGTCCAGGATCAACATTAGTTAATTTATATATTGATGGTCCAGGATCAACATTAGTGAATTTATATATTGTTGGTCCAGGATCAACATTATTGAATTTATATATTGATGGTCCAGGATCAACATTAGTGAATTTATATATTGTTGGTCCAGGATCAACATTAGTTAATGTATATATTGTTGGTCCAGGATCAACATTAGTTAATTTATATACTGATGGTCCAGGATCAACATTAGTGAATTCATAAAATTGATGGTCCAGGATCAACATTAGTTAATTTATATATTGATGGTCCAGGATCAACATTAATTAATTTATATATTGATGGTCCAGGATCAACATTAGTGAATTCATAAAATTGATGGTCCAGGATCAACATTAGTTAATTTATATATTGATGGTCCAGGATCAACATTAGTGAATTTATATATTGTTGGTCCAGGATCAACATTATTGAATTTATATATTGATGGTCCAGGATCAACATTAGTTAATTTATATATTGATGGTCCAGGATCAACATTAGTGAATTCATAAAATTGATGGTCCAGGATCAACATTAGTGAATTTATATATTGATGGTCCAGGATCAACATTAGTGAATTTATATATTGATGGTCCAGGATCAACATTATTGAATTTATATATTGATGGTCCAGGATCAACATTATTGAATTTATATATTGATGGTCCAGGATCAACATTATTGAATTTATATATTGATGGTCCAGGATCAACATTATTGAATTTATATATTGATGGTCCAGGATCAACATTAGTGAATTTATATATTGATGGTCCAGGATCAACATTATTGAATTTATATATTGATGGTCCAGGATCAACATTAGTGAATTTATATATTGATGGTCCAGGATCAACATTAGTTAATTTATATATTGATGGTCCAGGATCAACATTAGTGAATTCATAAAATTGATGGTCCAGGATCAACATTAGTTAATTTATATATTGATGGTCCAGGATCAACATTAGTGAATTCATAAAATTGATGGTCCAGGATCAACATTAGTTAATTTATATATTGATGGTCCAGGATCAACATTAGTAAATTTATATATTGATAGTCCAGGATCAACATTAGTGAATTTATATCTTGATGGTCCAGGATCAACATTATTGAATTTATATATTGATGGTCCAGGATCAACATTATTGAATTTATATTTTGATGGTCCAGGATCAACATTATTGAATTTATATATTGATGGTCCAGGATCAACATTAGTGAATTCATAAAATTGATGGTCCAGGATCAACATTAGTTAATTTATATATTGATGGTCCAGGATCAACATTAGTTAATTTATATATTGATGGTCCAGGATCAACATTAGTTAATTTATATATTGATGGTCCAGGATCAACATTAGTGAATTCATAAAATTGATGGTCCAGGATCAACATTAGTGAATTTATATATTGTTGGTCCAGGATCAACATTAGTTAATTTATATATTGATTCGTCCAGGATCAACATTAGTTAATTTATATATTGTTGGTCCAGGATCAACATTAGTTAATTTATATATTGATGGTCCAGGATCAACATTATTGAATTTATATATTGATGGTCCAGGATCAACATTATTGAATTTATATATTGATGGTCCAGGATCAACATTAGTGAATTTATATATTGATGGTCCAGGATCAACATTAGTGAATTTATATATTGATGGTCCAGGATCAACATTATTGAATTTATATATTGATGGTCCAGGATCAACATTAGTGAATTTATATATTGATGGTCCAGGATCAACATTAGTGAATTTATATATTGATGGTCCAGGATCAACATTAGTTAATTTATATATTGATGGTCCAGGATCAACATTAGTGAATTCATAAAATTGATGGTCCAGGATCAACATTAGTTAATTTATATATTGTTGGTCCAGGATCAACATTAGTGAATTTTTATATTGATGGTCCAGGATCAACATTATTGAATTTATATATTGATGGTCCAGGATCAACATTAGTGAATTTATATATTGATGGTCCAGGATCAACATTATTGAATTTATATATTGATGGTCCAGGATCAACATTAGTAAATTTATATATTGATGGTCCAGGATCAACATTAGTTAATTTATATATTGATGGTCCAGGATCAACATTAGTGAATTCATAAAATTGATGGTCCAGGATCAACATTAGTGAATTCATAAAATTGATGGTCCAGGATCAACATTAGTTAATTTATATATTGATGGTCCAGGATCAACATTAGTTAATTTATATATTGATGGTCCAGGATCAACATTAGTGAATTCATAAAATTGATGGTCCAGGATCAACATTTGTAAATTTATATATTGTTGGTCCAGGATCAACATTAGTGAATTTATATATTGATGGACCAGGATCAACATTAGTGAATTTATATATTGATGGTCCAGGATCAACATTAGTGAATTTATATATTGATGGTCCAGGATCAACATTAGTTAATTTATATATTGATGGTCCAGGATCAACATTAGTGAATTTATATATTGATGGTCCAGGATCAACATTAGTTAATTTATATATTGATGGTCCAGGATCAACATTATTGAATTTATATATTGATGGTCCAGGATCAACATTAGTTAATTTATATATTGATGGTCCAGGATCAACATTAGTGAATTTATATATTGATGGTCCAGGATCAACATTAGTTAATTTATATATGGATGGTCCAGGATCAACATTAGTTAATTTATATATTGATGGTCCAGGATCAACATTAGTGAATTCATAAAATTGATGGTCCAGGATCAACATTAGTTAATTTATATATTGATGGTCCAGGATCAACATTAGTGAATTTATATATTGATGGTCCAGGATCAACATTAGTGAATTTATATATTGTTGGTCCAGGATCAACATTAGTGAATTTATATATTGATGGTCCAGGATCAACATTAGTTAATTTATATATTGATGGTCCAGGATCAACATTAGTAAATTTATATATTGATGGTCCAGGATCAACATTAGTGAATTTATAAAATTGTTTGTCCAGGATCAACATTGGTAAATTTATATATTGTTGGTCCAGGATCAACATTAGTGAATTTATATATTGATGGTCCAGGATCAACATTAGTGAATTCATAAAATTGGTGGTCCAGGATCAACATTAGTGAATTTATTTATTGATGGTCCAGGATCAACATTAGTGAATTTATATATTGATGGTTCAGGATCAACATTAGTTAATTTATATATTGATGGTCCAGGATCAACATTAGTGAATTCATAAAATTGATGGTCCAGGATCAACATTAGTTAATTTATATAATGATGGTCCAGGATCAACATTAGTTAATTTATATATTGATGGTCCAGGATCAACATTAGTAAATTTATATATTGATGGTCCAGGATCAACATTAGTTAATTTATATATTGATGGTCCAGGATCAACATTAGTTAATTTATATAATGATGGTCCAGGATCAACATTAGTTAATTTATATATTGATGGTCCAGGATCAACATTAGTGAATTTATATATTGATGGTCCAGGATCAACATTAGTTAATTTATATATTGATGGTCCAGGATCAACATTAGTGAATTCATAAAATTGATGGTCCAGGATCAACATTAGTTAATTTATATAATGATGGTCCAGGATCAACATTAGTTAATTTATATATTGATGGTCCAGGATCAACATTAGTGAATTCATAAAATTGATGGTCCAGGATCAACATTAGTTAATTTATATATTGATGGTCCAGGATCAACATTAGTGAATTCATAAAATTGATGGTCCAGGATCAACATTAGTTAATTTATATAATGATGGTCCAGGATCAACATTAGTTAATTTATATATTGATGGTCCAGGATCAACATTAGTAAATTTATATATTGATGGTCCAGGATCAACATTAGTTAATTTATATATTAATGGTCCAGGATCAACATTAGTGAATTCATAAAATTGATGGTTCTGGATCAACATTAGTTAATTTATATATTGATGGTCCAGGATCAACATTAGTGAATTCATAAAATTGATGGTCCAGGATCAACATTAGTTAATTTATATATTGATGGTCCAGGATCAACATTAGTGAATTTATATATTGATGGTCCAGGATCAACATTAGTGAATTCATAAAATTGATGGTCCAGGATCAACATTAGTTAATTTATATATTGATGGTCCAGGATCAACATTAGTTAATTTATATATTGATGGTCCAGGATCAACATTAGTTAATTTATATATTGATGGTCCAGGATCAACATTAGTGAATTTATATATTGATGGTCCAGGATCAACATTAGTGAATTTATATATTGATGGTCCAGGATCAACATTAGTGAATTTATATATTGATGGTCCAGGATCAACATTATTGAATTTATATATTGATGGTCCAGGATCAACATTAGTGAATTCATAAAATTGATGGTCCAGGATCAACATAGTTAATTTATATATTGATGGTCCAGGATCAACATTAGTGAATTTATATATTGTTGGTCCAGGATCAACATTAGTTAATTTATATATTGATGGTCCAGGATCAACATTAGTGAATTCATAAAATTGATGGTCCAGGATCAACATTAGTTAATTTATATATTGATGGTCCAGGATCAACATTAGTTAATTTATATATTGATGGTCCAGGATCAACATTAGTGAATTTATATATTGCTGGTCCAGGATCAACATTAGTTAATTAATATATTGATGGTCCAGGATCAACATTAGTTAATTTATATATTGATGGTCCAGGATCAACATTAGTGAATTCATAAAATTGATAGTCCAGGATCAACATTAGTTAATTTATATATTGATGGTCCAGGATCAACATTAGTGAATTTATATATTGATGGTCCAGGATCAACATTAGTGAATTCATAAAATTGATGGTCCAGGATCAACATTAGTTAATTTATATATTGATGGTCCAGGATCAACATTAGTTAATTTATATATTGATGGTCCAGGATCAACATTAGTGAATTCATAAAATTGATGGTCCAGGATCAACATTAGTTAATTTATATATTGTTGGTCCAGGATCAACATTAGTTAATTTATATATTGATGGTCCAGGATCAACATTAGTTAATTTATATATTGATGGTCCAGGATCAACATTAGTGAATTCATAAAATTGATGGTCCAGGATCAACATTAGTTAATTTATATATTGATGGTCCAGGATCAACATTAGTTAATTTATATATTGATGGTCCAGGATCAACACTGGTAAATTTATATATTGATAGTCCAGGATCAACATTAGTTAATTTATATATTGTTGGTCCAGGATCAACATTAGTGAATTCAAAAAATTGATGGTCCAGGATCAACATTAGTTAATTTATATATTGATGGTCCAGGATCAACATTAGTTAATTTATATATTGATGGTCCAGGATCAACATTAGTTAGTTTATATATTGATGGTCCAGGATCAACATTAGTTAATTTATGTATTGATGGTCCAGGATCAACATTAGTTAATTTATATAGTGATGGTCCAGGATCAACATTAGTGAATTTATATATTGTTGGTCCAGGATCAACATTAGTTAATTAATATATTGATGGTCCAGGATCAACATTAGTTAATTTATATATTGATGGTCCAGGATCAACATTAGTGAATTCATAAAATTGATGGTCCAGGATCAACATTAGTGAATTTATATATTGATGGTCCAGGATCAACATTAGTTAATTTATATAATGATGGTCCAGGATCAACATTAGTTAATTTATATATTGATGGTTCAGGATCAACATTAGTTAATTTATATATTGATGGTCCAGGATCAACATTAGTGAATTCATAAAATTGATGGTCCAGGATCAACATTAGTTAATTTATATAATGATGGTCCAGGATCAACATTAGTTAATTTATATATTGATGGTCCAGGATCAACATTAGTTAATTTATATATTAATGGTCCAGGATCAACATTAGTGAATTCATAAAATTGATGGTCCAGGATCAACATTAGTTAATTTATATATTGATGGTCCAGGATCAACATTAGTGAATTTATATATTGATGGTCCAGGATCAACATTAGTGAATTCATAAAATTGATGGTTCTGGATCAACATTAGTTAATTTATATATTGATGGTCCAGGATCAACATTAGTGAATTCATAAAATTGATGGTCCAGGATCAACATTAGTTAATTTATATATTGATGGTCCAGGATCAACATTAGTTAATTTATATATTGATGGTCCAGGATCAACATTAGTGAATTCATAAAATTGATGGTCCAGGATCAACATTAGTTAATTTATATATTGATGGTCCAGGATCAACATTAGTTAATTTATATATTGATGGTCCAGGATCAACATTAGTTAATTTATATATTGATGTTCCAGGATCAACATTAGTGAATTTATATATTGATGGTCCAGGATCAACATTAGTGAATTTATATATTGATGGTCCAGGATCAACATTAGTGAATTTATATATTGATGGTCCAGGATCAACATTAGTGAATTTATATATTGATGGTCCAGGATCAACATTAGTGAATTTATATATTGATGGTCCAGGATCAACATTAGTGAATTCATAAAATTGATGGTCCAGGATCAACATAGTTAATTTATATATTGATGGTCCAGGATCAACATTAGTGAATTTATATATTGATGGTCCAGGATCAACATTAGTGAATTTATATATTGTTGGTCCAGGATCAACATTAGTTAATTTATATATTGATGGTCCAGGATCAACATTAGTTAATTTATATATTGATGGTCCAGGATCAACATTAGTTAATTTATATATTGTTGGTCCAGGATCAACATTAGTTAATTTATATATTGATGGTCCAGGATCAACATTAGTGAATTCATAAAATTGATGGTCCAGGATCAACATTAGTTAATTTATATATTGATGGTCCAGGATCAACATTAGTTAATTTATATATTGATGGTCCAGGATCAACATTAGTGAATTTATATATTGTTGGTCCAGGATCAACATTAGTTAATTAATATATTGATGGTCCAGGATCAACATTAGTTAATTTATATATTGATGGTCCAGGATCAACATTAGTGAATTCATAAAATTGATAGTCCAGGATCAACATTAGTTAATTTATATATTGATGGTCCAGGATCAACATTAGTGAATTTATATATTGATGGTCCAGGATCAACATTAGTGAATTCATAAAATTGATGGTCCAGGATCAACATTAGTTAATTTATATATTGATGGTCCAGGATCAACATTAGTGAATTCATAAAATTGATGGTCCAGGATCAACATTAGTTAATTTATATATTGTTGGTCCAGGATCAACATTAGTTAATTTATATATTGATGGTCCAGGATCAACATTAGTTAATTTATATATTGATGGTCCAGGATCAACATTAGTGAATTCATAAAATTGATGGTCCAGGATCAACATTAGTTAATTTATATATTGATGGTCCAGGATCAACATTAGTTAATTTATATATTGATGGTCCAGGATCAACACTGGTAAATTTATATATTGATAGTCCAGGATCAACATTAGTTAATTTATATATTGATGGTCCAGGATCAACATTAGTGAATTCAAAAAATTGATGGTCCAGGATCAACATTATTGAATTTATATATTGATGGTCCAGGATCAACATTAGTGAATTCATAAAATTGATGGTCCAGGATCAACATTAGTTAATTTATATATTGATGGTCCAGGATCAACATTAGTTAGTTTATATATTGATGGTCCAGGATCAACATTAGTTAATTTATGTATTGATGGTCCAGGATCAACATTAGTTAATTTATATAGTGATGGTCCAGGATCAACATTAGTGAATTTATATATTGATGGTCCAGGATCAACATTAGTGAATTCATAAAATTGATGGTCCAGGATCAACATTAGTTAATTTATATATTGATGGTCCAGGATCAACATTAGTTAATTTATATATTGATGGTCCAGGATCAACATTAGTTAATTTATATATTGATGGTCCAGGATCAACATTAGTGAATTCATAAAATTGATGGTCCAGGATCAACATTAGTTAATTTATATATTGATGGTCCAGGATCAACATTAATTAATTTATATATTGATGGTCCAGGATCAACATTAGTGAATTCATAAAATTGATGGTCCAGGATCAACATTAGTTAATTTATATATTGATGGTCCAGGATCAACATTAGTTAATTTATATATTGATGGTCCAGGATCAACATTAGTGAATTTATATATTGTTGGTCCAGGATCAACATTATTGAATTTATATATTGATGGTCCAGGATCAACATTAGTTAATTTATATATTGATGGTCCAGGATCAACATTAGTGAATTCATAAAATTGATGGTCCAGGATCAACATTAGTGAATTTATATATTGATGGTCCAGGATCAACATTAGTGAATTTATATATTGATGGTCCAGGATCAACATTATTGAATTTATATATTGATGGTCCAGGATCAACATTATTGAATTTATATATTGATGGTCCAGGATCAACATTATTGAATTTATATATTGATGGTCCAGGATCAACATTATTGAATTTATATATTGATGGTCCAGGATCAACATTAGTGAATTTATATATTGATGGTCCAGGATCAACATTAGTTAATTTATATATTGATGGTCCAGGATCAACATTAGTGAATTCATAAAATTGATGGTCCAGGATCAACATTAGTTAATTTATACAGGTATATTGATGGTCCAGGATCAACATTAGTGAATTCATAAAATTGATGGTCCAGGATCAACATTAGTTAATTTATATAATGATGGTCCAGGATCAACATTATTGAATTTATATTTTGATGGTCCAGGATCAACATTATTGAATTTATATTTTGATGGTCCAGGATCAACATTATTGAATTTATATATTGATGGTCCAGGATCAACATTAGTGAATTCATAAAATTGATGGTCCAGGATCAACATTAGTTAATTTATATATTGATGGTCCAGGATCAACATTAGTTAATTTATATATTGATGGTCCAGGATCAACATTAGTTAATTTATATATTGATGGTCCAGGATCAACATTAGTGAATTCATAAAATTGATGGTCCAGGATCAACATTAGTGAATTTATATATTGTTGGTCCAGGATCAACATTAGTTAATTTATATATTGATTCGTCCAGGATCAACATTAGTTAATTTATATATTGATGGTCCAGGATCAACATTAGTAAATTTATATATTGATAGTCCAGGATCAACATTAGTGAATTTATATCTTGATGGTCCAGGATCAACATTATTGAATTTATATATTGATGGTCCAGGATCAACATTATTGAATTTATATTTTGATGGTCCAGGATCAACATTATTGAATTTATATATTGATGGTCCAGGATCAACATTAGTGAATTCATAAAATTGATGGTCCAGGATCAACATTAGTTAATTTATATATTGATGGTCCAGGATCAACATTAGTTAATTTATATATTGATGGTCCAGGATCAACATTAGTTAATTTATATATTGATGGTCCAGGATCAACATTAGTGAATTCATAAAATTGATGGTCCAGGATCAACATTAGTGAATTTATATATTGTTGGTCCAGGATCAACATTAGTTAATTTATATATTGATTCGTCCAGGATCAACATTAGTTAATTTATATATTGTTGGTCCAGGATCAACATTAGTTAATTTATATATTGATGGTCCAGGATCAACATTATTGAATTTATATATTGATGGTCCAGGATCAACATTATTGAATTTATATATTGATGGTCCAGGATCAACATTAGTGAATTTATATATTGATGGTCCAGGATCAACATTATTGAATTTATATATTGATGGTCCAGGATCAACATTAGTGAATTTATATATTGATGGTCCAGGATCAACATTAGTGAATTTATATATTGATGGTCCAGGATCAACATTAGTTAATTTATATATTGATGGTCCAGGATCAACATTAGTGAATTCATAAAATTGATGGTCCAGGATCAACATTAGTTAATTTATATATTGTTGGTCCAGGATCAACATTAGTGAATTTTTATATTGATGGTCCAGGATCAACATTATTGAATTTATATATTGATGGTCCAGGATCAACATTAGTGAATTTATATATTGATGGTCCAGGATCAACATTATTGAATTTATGTATTGATGGTCCAGGATCAACATTAGTAAATTTATATATTGATGGTCCAGGATCAACATTAGTTAATTTATATATTGATGGTCCAGGATCAACATTAGTGAATTCATAAAATTGATGGTCCAGGATCAACATTAGTGAATTCATAAAATTGATGGTCCAGGATCAACATTAGTTAATTTATATATTGATGGTCCAGGATCAACATTAGTTAATTTATATATTGATGGTCCAGGATCAACATTAGTGAATTCATAAAATTGATGGTCCAGGATCAACATTTGTAAATTTATATATTGTTGGTCCAGGATCAACATTAGTGAATTTATATATTGATGGACCAGGATCAACATTAGTGAATTTATATATTGATGGTCCAGGATCAACATTAGTGAATTTATATATTGATGGTCCAGGATCAACATTAGTTAATTTATATATTGATGGTCCAGGATCAACATTAGTGAATTTATATATTGATGGTCCAGGATCAACATTAGTTAATTTATATATTGATGGTCCAGGATCAACATTATTGAATTTATATATTGATGGTCCAGGATCAACATTAGTTAATTTATATATTGATGGTTCAGGATCAACATTAGTGAATTCATAAAATTTATGGTCCAGGATCAACATTAGTTAATTTATATATGGATGGTCCAGGATCAACATTAGTTAATTTATATATTGATGGTCCAGGATCAACATTAGTGAATTTATATATTGATGGTCCAGGATCAACATTAGTTAATTTATATATGGATGGTCCAGGATCAACATTAGTTAATTTATATATTGATGGTCCAGGATCAACATTAGTGAATTCATAAAATTGATGGTCCAGGATCAACATTAGTTAATTTATATATTGATGGTCCAGGATCAACATTAGTGAATTTATATATTGATGGTCCAGGATCAACATTAGTGAATTTATATATTGTTGGTCCAGGATCAACATTAGTGAATTTATATATTGATGGTCCAGGATCAACATTAGTTAATTTATATATTGATGGTCCAGGATCAACATTAGTAAATTTATATATTGATGGTCCAGGATCAACATTAGTGAATTTATAAAATTGTTTGTCCAGGATCAACATTGGTAAATTTATATATTGTTGGTCCAGGATCAACATTAGTGAATTTATATATTGATGGTCCAGGATCAACATTAGTGAATTCATAAAATTGATGGTCCAGGATCAACATTAGTGAATTTATTTATTGATGGTCCAGGATCAACATTAGTGAATTTATATATTGATGGTTCAGGATCAACATTAGTTAATTTATATATTGATGGTCCAGGATCAACATTAGTGAATTCATAAAATTGATGGTCCAGGATCAACATTAGTTAATTTATATATTGATAGTCCAGGATCAACATTAGTTAATTTATATATTGATGGTCCAGGATCAACATTAGTGAATTTATATAATGATGGTCCAGGATCAACATTAGTTAATTTATATATTGATGGTCCAGGATCAACATTAGTGAATTTATATATTGATGGTTCAGGATCAACATTAGTTAATTTATATAATGATGGTCCAGGATCAACATTAGTTAATTTATATATTGATGGTCCAGGATCAACATTAGTAAATTTATATATTGATGGTCCAGGATCAACATTAGTTAATTTATATATTGATGGTCCAGGATCAACATTAGTTAATTTATATAATGATGGTCCAGGATCAACATTAGTTAATTTATATATTGATGGTCCAGGATCAACATTAGTGAATTCATAAAATTGATGGTCCAGGATCAACATTAGTGAATTTATATATTGATGGTCCAGGATCAACATTAGTTAATTTATATAATGATGGTCCAGGATCAACATTAGTTAATTTATATATTGATGGTTCAGGATCAACATTAGTGAATTCATAAAATTGATGGTCCAGGATCAACATTAGTTAATTTATATAATGATGGTCCAGGATCAACATTAGTTAATTTATATATTGATGGTCCAGGATCAACATTAGTAAATTTATATATTGATGGTCCAGGATCAACATTAGTTAATTTATATATTAATGGTCCAGGATCAACATTAGTGAATTCATAAAATTGATGGTCCAGGATCAACATTAGTTAATTTATATATTGATGGTCCAGGATCAACATTAGTGAATTTATATATTGATGGTCCAGGATCAACATTAGTGAATTCATAAAATTGATGGTTCTGGATCAACATTAGTTAATTTATATATTGATGGTCCAGGATCAACATTAGTGAATTCATAAAATTGATGGTCCAGGATCAACATTAGTTAATTTATATATTGATGGTCCAGGATCAACATTAGTGAATTTATATATTGATGGTCCAGGATCAACATTAGTGAATTCATAAAATTGATGGTCCAGGATCAACATTAGTTAATTTATATATTGATGGTCCAGGATCAACATTAGTTAATTTATATATTGATGGTCCAGGATCAACATTAGTCAATTTATATATTGATGGTCCAGGATCAACATTAGTGAATTTATATATTGATGGTCCAGGATCAACATTAGTGAATTTATATATTGATGGTCCAGGATCAACATTAGTGAATTTATATATTGATGGTCCAGGATCAACATTAGTGAATTCATAAAATTGATGGTCCAGGATCAACATAGTTAATTTATATATTGATGGTCCAGGATCAACATTAGTGAATTTATATATTGTTGGTCCAGGATCAACATTAGTTAATTTATATATTGATGGTCCAGGATCAACATTAGTGAATTCATAAAATTGATGGTCCAGGATCAACATTAGTTAATTTATATATTGATGGTCCATGATCAACATTAGTTAATTTATATATTGATGGTCCAGGATCAACATTAGTGAATTTATATATTGCTGGTCCAGGATCAACATTAGTGAATTTATATATTGATGGTCCAGGATCAACATTAGTGAATTCATAAAATTGATAGTCCAGGATCAACATTAGTTAATTTATATATTGATGGTCCAGGATCAACATTAGTGAATTTATATATTGATGGTCCAGGATCAACATTAGTGAATTCATAAAATTGATGGTCCAGGATCAACATTAGTTAATTTATATATTGATGGTCCAGGATCAACATTAGTTAATTTATATATTGATGGTCCAGGATCAACATTAGTGAATTCATAAAATTGATGGTCCAGGATCAACATTAGTTAATTTATATATTGTTGGTCCAGGATCAACATTAGTTAATTTATATATTGATGGTCCAGGATAAACATTAGTGAATTCATAAAATTGATGGTCCAGGATCAACATTAGTTAATTTATATATTGATGGTCCAGGATCAACATTAGTTAATTTATATATTGATGGTCCAGGATCAACATTAGTTAGTTTATATATTGATGGTCCAGGATCAACATTAGTTAATTTATGTATTGATGGTCCAGGATCAACATTAGTTAATTTATATAGTGATGGTCCAGGATCAACATTAGTGAATTTATATATTGTTGGTCCAGGATCAACATTAGTTAATTAATATATTGATGGTCCAGGATCAACATTAGTTAATTTATATATTGATGGTCCAGGATCAACATTAGTTAATTTATATATTGATGGTCCAGGATCAACATTAGTGAATTCATAAAATTGATGGTCCAGGATCAACATTAGTTAATTTATGTATTGATGGTCCAGGATCAACATTAGTTAATTTATATAGTGATGGTCCAGGATCAACATTAGTGAATTCATAAAATTGATGGTCCAGGATCAACATTAGTTAATTTATATACTGATGGTCCAGGATCAACATTAGTTAGTTTATATATTGATGGTCCAGGATCAACATTAGTTAATTTATGTATTGATGGTCCAGGATCAACATTAGTTAATTTATATATTGATGGTCCAGGATCAACACTGGTAAATTTATATATTGATAGTCCAGGATCAACATTAGTTAATTTATATATTGATGGTCCAGGATCAACATTAGTGAATTCAAAAAATTGATGGTCCAGGATCAACATTATTGAATTTATATATTGATGGTCCAGGATCAACATTAGTGAATTCATAAAATTGATGGTCCAGGATCAACATTAGTTAATTTATATATTGATGGTCCAGGATCAACATTAGTTAATTTATATATTGATGGTCCAGGATCAACATTAGTTAATTTATATATTGATGGTCCAGGATCAACATTAGTGAATTCATAAAATTGATGGTCCAGGATCAACATTAGTGAATTTATATATTGTTGGTCCAGGATCAACATTAGTTAATTTATATATTGATGGTCCAGGATCAACATTAGTTAATTTATATATTGTTGGTCCAGGATCAACATTAGTTAATTTATATATTGATGGTCCAGGATCAACATTAGTGAATTTATATATTGATGGTCCAGGATCAACATTAGTGAATTTATATATTGATGGTCCAGGATCAACATTATTGAATTTATATATTGATGGTCCAGGATCAACATTAGTGAATTCATAAAATTGATGGTCCAGGATCAACATTAGTGAATTTATATATTGATGGTCCAGGATCAACATTAGTTAATTTATGTATTGATGGTCCAGGATCAACATTAGTTAATTTATATAGTGATGGTCCAGGATCAACATTAGTGAATTTATATATTGTTGGTCCAGGATCAACATTAGTTAATTAATATATTGATGGTCCAGGATCAACATTAGTTAATTTATATATTGATGGTCCAGGATCAACATTAGTTAATTTATATATTGATGGTCCAGGATCAACATTAGTTATTTTTATATAATGATGGTCCAGGATCAACATTAGTTAATTTATATATTGATGGTCCAGGATCAACATTAGTGAATTCATAAAATTGATGGTCCAGGATCAACATTAGCGAATTTATATATTGATGGTCCAGGATCAACATTAGTTAATTTATATAATGATGGTCCAGGATCAACATTAGTTAATTTATATATTGATGGTTCAGGATCAACATTAGTTAATTTATATATTGATGGTCCAGGATCAACATTAGTGAATTCATAAAATTGATGGTCCAGGATCAACATTAGTTAATTTATATAATGATGGTCCAGGATCAACATTAGTTAATTTATATATTGATGGTCCAGGATCAACATTAGTGAATTCATAAAATTGATGGTCCAGGATCAACATTAGTTAATTTATATATTGATGGTCCAGGATCAACATTAGTGAATTTATATATTGATGGTCCAGGATCAACATTAGTGAATTCATAAAATTGATGGTTCTGGATCAACATTAGTTAATTTATATATTGATGGTCCAGGATCAACATTAGTGAATTCATTAAATTGATGGTCCAGGATCAACATTAGTTAATTTATATATTGATGGTCCAGGATCAACATTAGTTAATTTATATATTGATGGTCCAGGATCAACATTAGTGAATTCATAAAATTGATGGTCCAGGATCAACATTAGTTAATTTTTATATTGATGGTCCAGGATCAACATTAGTGAATTTATATATTGTTGGTCCAGGATCAACATTAGTGAATTCATAAAATTGATGGTTCTGGATCAACATTAGTTAATTTATATATTGATGGTCCAGGATCAACATTAGTGAATTCATAAAATTGATGGTCCAGGATCAACATTAGTTAATTTATATATTGATGGTCCAGGATCAACATTAGTTAATTTATATATTGATGGTCCAGGATCAACATTAGTGAATTCATAAAATTGATGGTCCAGGATCAACATTAGTTAATTTATATATTGATGGTCCAGGATCAACATTAGTTAATTTATATATTGATGGTCCAGGATCAACATTAGTTAATTTATATATTGATGTTCCAGGATCAACATTAGTGAATTTATATATTGATGGTCCAGGATCAACATTAGTGAATTTATATATTGATGGTCCAGGATCAACATTAGTGAATTTATATATTGATGGTCCAGGATCAACATTAGTGAATTTATATATTGATGGTCCAGGATCAACATTAGTGAATTTATATATTGATGGTCCAGGATCAACATTAGTGAATTCATAAAATTGATGGTCCAGGATCAACATAGTTAATTTATATATTGATGGTCCAGGATCAACATTAGTGAATTTATATATTGATGGTCCAGGATCAACATTAGTGAATTTATATATTGTTGGTCCAGGATCAACATTAGTTAATTTATATATTGATGGTCCAGGATCAACATTAGTGAATTCATAAAATTGATGGTCCAGGATCAACATTAGTTAATTTATATATTGATGGTCCAGGATCAACATTAGTGAATTCATAAAATTGATGGTCCAGGATCAACATTAGTTAATTTATATATTGATGGTCCAGGATCAACATTAGTTAATTTATATATTGATGGTCCAGGATCAACATTAGTGAATTTATATATTGTTGGTCCAGGATCAACATTAGTTAATTAATATATTGATGGTCCAGGATCAACATTAGTTAATTTATATATTGATGGTCCAGGATCAACATTAGTGAATTCATAAAATTGATAGTCCAGGATCAACATTAGTTAATTTATATATTGATGGTCCAGGATCAACATTAGTGAATTTATATATTGATGGTCCAGGATCAACATTAGTGAATTCATAAAATTGATGGTCCAGGATCAACATTAGTGAATTCATAAAATTGATGGTCCAGGATCAACATTAGTTAATTTATATATTGTTGGTCCAGGATCAACATTAGTTAATTTATATATTGATGGTCCAGGATCAACATTAGTTAATTTATATATTGATGGTCCAGGATCAACATTAGTGAATTCATAAAATTGATGGTCCAGGATCAACATTAGTTAATTTATATATTGATGGTCCAGGATCAACATTAGTTAATTTATATATTGATGGTCCAGGATCAACACTGGTAAATTTATATATTGATAGTCCAGGATCAACATTAGTTAATTTATATATTGATGGTCCAGGATCAACATTAGTGAATTCAAAAAATTGATGGTCCAGGATCAACATTATTGAATTTATATATTGATGGTCCAGGATCAACATTAGTGAATTCATAAAATTGATGGTCCAGGATCAACATTAGTTAATTTATATATTGATGGTCCAGGATCAACATTAGTTAGTTTATATATTGATGGTCCAGGATCAACATTAGTTAATTTATGTATTGATGGTCCAGGATCAACATTAGTTAATTTATATAGTGATGGTCCAGGATCAACATTAGTGAATTTATATATTGATGGTCCAGGATCAACATTAGTGAATTCATAAAATTGATGGTCCAGGATCAACATTAGTTAATTTATATATTGATGGTCCAGGATCAACATTAGTTAATTTATATATTGATGGTCCAGGATCAACATTAGTTAATTTATATATTGATGGTCCAGGATCAACATTAGTGAATTCATAAAATTGATGGTCCAGGATCAACATTAGTTAATTTATATATTGATGGTCCAGGATCAACATTAGTGAATTCATAAAATTGATGGTCCAGGATCAACATTAGTTAATTTATATATTGATGGTCCAGGATCAACATTAGTTAATTTATATATTGATGGTCCAGGATCAACACTGGTAAATTTATATATTGATAGTCCAGGATCAACATTAGTTAATTTATATATTGATGGTCCAGGATCAACATTAGTGAATTCAAAAAATTGATGGTCCAGGATCAACATTATTGAATTTATATATTGATGGTCCAGGATCAACATTAGTGAATTCATAAAATTGATGGTCCAGGATCAACATTAGTTAATTTATATATTGATGGTCCAGGATCAACATTAGTTAGTTTATATATTGATGGTCCAGGATCAACATTAGTTAATTTATGTATTGATGGTCCAGGATCAACATTAGTTAATTTATATAGTGATGGTCCAGGATCAACATTAGTGAATTTATATATTGATGGTCCAGGATCAACATTAGTGAATTCATAAAATTGATGGTCCAGGATCAACATTAGTTAATTTATATATTGATGGTCCAGGATCAACATTAGTTAATTTATATATTGATGGTCCAGGATCAACATTAGTGAATTTATATATTGATGGTCCAGGATCAACATTAGTTAATTTATATATTGATGGTCCAGGATCAACATTAGTGAATTTATATATTGATGGTCCAGGATCAACATTAGTGAATTTATATATTGATGGTCCAGGATCAACATTAGTGAATTCATAAAATTAATGGTCCAGGATCAACATTAGTTAATTTATATATTGATGGTCCAGGATCAACATTAGTGAATTCATAAAATTGATGGTCCCGGATCAACATTAGTGAATTTATATATTGATGGTCCAGGATCAACATTAGTGAATTTATATATTGTTGGTCCAGGATCAACATTAGTTAATTTATATATTGATGGTCCAGGATCAACATTAGTGAATTTATATATTGATGGTCCAGGATCAACATTAGTTAATTTATATATTGATGGTCCAGGATCAACATTAGTGAATTCATAAAATTGATGGTCCAGGATCAACATTAGTTAATTTATATATTGATGGTCCAGGATCAACATTAGTGAATTCATAAAATTGATGGTCCAGGATCAACATTAGTTAATTTATATATTGATGGTCCAGGATCAACATTAGTTAATTTATATATTGATGGTCCAGGATCAACATTAGTTAATTTATATATTGATGGTCCAGGATCAACATTAGTGAATTCATAAAATTGATGGTCCAGGATCAACATTAGTTAATTTATATATTGATGGTCCAGGATCAACATTAGTGAATTCATAAAATTGATGGTCCAGGATCAACATTAGTTAATTTATATACTGATGGTCCAGGATCAACATTAGTGAATTTATACATTGATGGTCCAGGATCAACATTAGTTAATTTATATATTGATGGTCCAGGATCAACATTAGTGAATTTATATATTGATGGTCCAGGATCAACATTAGTGAATTCATAAAATTAATGGTCCAGGATCAACATTAGTTAATTTATATATTGATGGTCCAGGATCAACATTAGTTAATTTATATATTGATGGTCCAGGATCAACATTAGTGAATTTATTTATTGTTGGTCCAGGATCAACATTAGTTAATTTATATATTGATGGTCCAGGATCAACATTAGTTAATTTATATATTGATGGTCCAGGATCAACATTAGTGAATTCATAAAATTGATGGTCCAGGATCAACATTTGTAAATTTATATATTGTTGGTCCAGGATCAACATTAGTGAATTTATATATTGATGGTCCAGGATCAACATTATTGAATTTATATATGGATGGTCCAGGATCAACATTAGTTAATTTATATATTGATGGTCCAGGATCAACATTAGTGAATTCATAAAATTGATGGTCCAGGATCAACATTAGTTAATTTATATATTGATGGTCCAGGATCAACATTAGTGAATTTATATATTGATGGTCCAGGATCAACATTAGTGAATTTATATATTGTTGGTCCAGGATCAACATTAGTGAATTTATATATTGATGGTCCAGGATCAACTTTAGTTAATTTATATATTGATGGTCCAGGATCAACATTAGTAAATTTATATATTGATGGTCCAGGATCAACATTAGTTAATTTATAAAATTATTGGTCCAGGATCAACATTGGTAAATTTATATATTGTTGGTCCAGGATCAACATTAGTGAATTTATATATTGATGGTCCAGGATCAACATTAGTTAATTTATGTATTGATGGTCCAGGATCAACATTAGTTAATTTATATAGTGATGGTCCAGGATCAACATTAGTGAATTTATATATTGTTGGTCCAGGATCAACATTAGTTAATTAATATATTGATGGTCCAGGATCAACATTAGTTAATTTATATATTGATGGTCCAGGATCAACATTAGTGAATTCATAAAATTGATGGTCCAGGATCAACATTAGTTAATTTATATACTGATGGTCCAGGATCAACATTAGTGAATTTATATATTGATGGTCCAGGATCAACATTAGTTAATTTATATATTGATGGTCCAGGATCAACATTAGTGAATTTATATATTGATGGTCCAGGATCAACATTAGTGAATTTATATATTGATGGTCCAGGATCAACATTAGTGAATTCATAAAATTAATGGTCCAGGATCAACATTAGTTAATTTATATATTGATGGTCCAGGATCAACATTAGTGAATTCATAAAATTGATGGTCCCGGATCAACATTAGTGAATTTATATATTGATGGTCCAGGATCAACATTAGTGAATTTATATATTGTTGGTCCAGGATCAACATTAGTGAATTTATATATTGATGGTCCAGGATCAACATTAGTTAATTTATATATTGATGGTCCAGGATCAACATTAGTGAATTCATAAAATTGATGGTCCAGGATCAACATTAGTTAATTTATATATTGATGGTCCAGGATCAACATTAGTGAATTCATAAAATTGATGGTCCAGGATCAACATTAGTTAATTTATATATTGATGGTCCAGGATCAACATTAGTTAATTTATATATTGATGGTCCAGGATCAACATTAGTTAATTTATATATTGATGGTCCAGGATCAACATTAGTGAATTCATAAAATTGATGGTCCAGGATCAACATTAGTTAATTTATATATTGATGGTCCAGGATCAACATTAGTAAATTCATAAAATTGATGGTCCAGGATCAACATTAGTTAATTTATATACTGATGGTCCAGGATCAACATTAGTGAATTTATACATTGATGGTCCAGGATCAACATTAGTTAATTTATATATTGATGGTCCAGGATCAACATTAGTGAATTTATATATTGATGGTCCAGGATCAACATTAGTGAATTCATAAAATTAATGGTCCAGGATCAACATTAGTTAATTTATATATTGATGGTCCAGGATCAACATTAGTTAATTTATATATTGATGGTCCAGGATCAACATTAGTGAATTTATATATTGATGGTCCAGGATCAACATTAGTTAATTTATATATTGATGGTCCAGGATCAACATTAGTGAATTTATTTATTGTTGGTCCAGGATCAACATTAGTTAATTTATATATTGATGGTCCAGGATCAACATTAGTTAATTTATATATTGATGGTCCAGGATCAACATTAGTGAATTCATAAAATTGATGGTCCAGGATCAACATTTGTAAATTTATATATTGTTGGTCCAGGATCAACATTAGTGAATTTATATATTGATGGTCCAGGATCAACATTATTGAATTTATATATGGATGGTCCAGGATCAACATTAGTTAATTTATATATTGATGGTCCAGGATCAACATTAGTGAATTCATAAAATTGATGGTCCAGGATCAACATTAGTTAATTTATATATTGATGGTCCAGGATCAACATTAGTGAATTTATATATTGATGGTCCAGGATCAACATTAGTGAATTTATATATTGTTGGTCCAGGATCAACATTAGTGAATTTATATATTGATGGTCCAGGATCAACTTTAGTTAATTTATATATTGATGGTCCAGGATCAACATTAGTAAATTTATATATTGATGGTCCAGGATCAACATTAGTTAATTTATAAAATTGTTGGTCCAGGATCAACATTGGTAAATTTATATATTGTTGGTCCAGGATCAACATTAGTGAATTTATATATTGATGGTCCAGGATCAACATTAGTTAATTTATGTATTGATGGTCCAGGATCAACATTAGTTAATTTATATAGTGATGGTCCAGGATCAACATTAGTGAATTTATATATTGTTGGTCCAGGATCAACATTAGTTAATTAATATATTGATGGTCCAGGATCAACATTAGTTAATTTATATATTGATGGTCCAGGATCAACATTAGTGAATTCATAAAATTGATGGTCCAGGATCAACATTAGTTAATTTATATATTGATGGTCCAGGATCAACATTAGTTAATTTATATATTGATGGTCCAGGATCAACATTAGTGAATTTATATATTGATGGTCCAGGATCAACATTAGTGAATTCATAAAATTGATGGTCCAGGATCAACATTAGTTAATTTATATATTGATGGTCCAGGATCAACATTAGTTAATTTATATATTGATGGTCCAGGATCAACATTAGTTAATTTATATATTGATGGTCCAGGATCAACATTAGTTAATTTATATATTGATGGTCCAGGATCAACATTAGTGAATTCATAAAATTGATGGTCCAGGATCAACATTAGTTAATTTATATACTGATGGTCCAGGATCAACATTAGTGAATTTATATATTGATGGTCCAGGATCAACATTAGTTAATTTATATATTGATGGTCCAGGATCAACATTAGTGAATTTATATATTGATGGTCCAGGATCAACATTACTGAATTTATATATTGATGGTCCAGGATCAACATTAGTGAATTCATAAAATTAATGGTCCAGGATCAACATTAGTTAATTTATATATTGATGGTCCAGGATCAACATTAGTTAATTTATATATTGATGGTCCAGGATCAACATTAGTGAATTCATAAAATTGATGGTCCAGGATCAACATTAGTGAATTTATATATTGTTGGTCCAGGATCAACATTAGTTAATTTATATATTGATGGTCCAGGATCAACATTAGTTAATTTATATATTGATGGTCCAGGATCAACATTAGTTAATTTATATATTGATGGTCCAGGATCAACATTAGTGAATTCATAAAATTGATGGTCCAGGATCAACATTAGTTAATTTATATATTGATGGTCCAGGATCAACATTAGTTAATTTATATATTGATGGTCCAGGATCAACATTAGTTAATTTATATATTGATGGTCCAGGATCAACATTAGTGAATTCATAAAATTGATGGTTCAGGATCAACATTAGTTAATTTATATATTGATGGTCCAGGATCAACATTAGTAAATTCATAAAATTGATGGTCCAGGATCAACATTAGTTAATTTATATATTGATGGTCCAGGATCAACATTAGTTAATTTATATATTGATGGTCCAGGATCAACATTAGTGAATTCATAAAATTGATGGTCCAGGATCAACATTAGTTAATTTATATACTGATGGTCCAGGATCAACATTAGTGAATTTATACATTGATGGTCCAGGATCAACATTAGTTAATTTATATATTGATGGTCCAGGATCAACATTAGTGAATTCATATATTGATGGTCCAGGATCAACATTAGTGAATTTATATATTGATGGTCCAGGATCAACATTAGTTAATTTATATATTGATGGTCCAGGATCAACATTAGTTAATTTATATATTGATGGTCCAGGATCAACATTAGTGAATTCATAAAATTAATGGTCCAGGATCAACATTAGTTAATTTATATATTGATGGTCCAGGATCAACATTAGTTAATTTATATATTGATGGTCCAGGATCAACATTAGTGAATTCATAAAATTGATGGTCCAGGATCAACATTAGTAAATTTATATATTGATGGTCCAGGATCAACATTAGTTAATTTATATATTGATGGTCCAGGATCAACATTAGTAAATTTATATATTGATGGTCCAGGATCAACATTAGTGAATTTATATATTGATGGTCCAGGATCAACATTAGTTAATTTATATATTGATGGTCCAGGATCAACATTAGTAAATTTATATATTGATGGTCCAGGATCAACATTAGTTAATTTATATATTGATGGTCCAGGATCAACATTTGTAAATTTATATATTGTTGGTCCAGGATCAACATTAGTGAATTTATATATTGATGGTCCAGGATCAACATTATTGAATTTATATATGGATGGTCCAGGATCAACATTAGTTAATTTATATATTGATGGTCCAGGATCAACATTAGTGAATTCATAAAATTGATGGTCCAGGATCAACATTAGTTAATTTATATATTGATGGTCCAGGATCAACATTAGTGAATTTATATATTGATGGTCCAGGATCAACATTAGTGAATTTATATATTGTTGGTCCAGGATCAACATTAGTGAATTTATATATTGATGGTCCAGGATCAACATTAGTTAATTTATATATTGATGGTCCAGGATCAACATTAGTAAATTTATATATTGATGGTCCAGGATCAACATTAGTTAATTTATAAAATTGTTGGTCCAGGATCAACATTGGTAAATTTATATATTGTTGGTCCAGGATCAACATTAGTGAATTTATATATTGATGGTCCAGGATCAACATTAGTGAATTCATAAAATTGATGGTCCAGGATCAACATTAGTGAATTTATTTATTGATGGTTCAGGATCAACATTAGTGAATTCATAAAATTGATGGTCCAGGATCAACATTAGTGAATTCATAAAATTGACGGTCCAGGATCAACATTAGTTAATTTATATAATGATGGTCCAGGATCAACATTAGTTAATTTATATATTGATGGTCCAGGATCAACATTAGTAAATTTATATATTGATGGTCCAGGATCAACATTAGTTAATTTATATATTGATGGTCCAGGATCAACATTAGTGAATTCATAAAATTGATGGTCCAGGATCAACATTAGTTAATTTATATAATGATGGTCCAGGATCAACATTAGTTAATTTATATATTGATGGTTCAGGATCAACATTAGTTAATTTATATATTGATGGTCCAGGATCAACATTAGTGAATTCATAAAATTGATGGTCCAGGATCAACATTAGTTAATTTATATAATGATGGTCCAGGATCAACATTAGTTAATTTATATATTGATGGTCCAGGATCAACATTAGTAAATTTATATATTGATGGTCCAGGATCAACATTAGTTAATTTATATATTAATGGTCCAGGATCAACATTAGTGAATTCATAAAATTGATGGTCCAGGATCAACATTAGTTAATTTATATATTGATGGTCCAGGATCAACATTAGTTAATTTATATATTGATGGTCCAGGATCAACATTAGTGAATTTATATATTGATGGTCCAGGATCAACATTATTGAATTTATATATTGATGGTCCAGGATCAACATTAGTGAATTTATATATTGATGGTCCAGGATCAACACTGGTAAATTTATATATTGATAGTCCAGGATCAACATTAGTGAATTTATATATTGATGGTCCAGGATCAACATTAGTGAATTTATATATTGATGGTCCAGGATCAACATTATTGAATTTATATATTGATGGTCCAGGATCAACATTAGTGAATTCATAAAATTGATGGTCCAGGATCAACATTAGTTAATTTATATATTGATGGTCCAGGATCAACATTAGTGAATTCATAAAATTGATGGTCCAGGATCAACATTAGTTAATTTATATATTGATGGTCCAGGATCAACATTAGTGAATTCATAAAATTGATGGTCCAGGATCAACATTAGTTAATTTATATATTGATGGTCCAGGATCAACATTAGTTAATTTATTTATTGATGGTCCAGGATCAACATTAGTGAATTTATATATTGTTGGTCCAGGATCAACATTAGTTAATTAATATATTGATGGTCCAGGATCAACATTAGTTAATTTATATATTGATGGTCCAGGATCAACATTAGTGAATTCATAAAATTGATGGTCCAGGATCAACATTAGTTAATTTTTATATTGATGGTCCAGGATCAACATTAGTGAATTTATATATTGTTGGTCCAGGATCAACATTAGTTAATTTATATATTGATGGTCCAGGATCAACATTAGTGAATTTATATATTGATGGTCCAGGATCAACATTAGTTAATTTATATATTAATGGTCCAGGATCAACATTAGTGAATTCATAAAATTGATGGTCCAGGATCAACATTAGTGAATTTATATATTGATGGTCCAGGATCAACATTAGTTAATTTATATATTGATGGTCCAGGATCAACATTAGTGAATTTATATATTGATGGTCCAGGATCAACACTGGTAAATTTATATATTGATAGTCCAGGATCAACATTAGTGAATTTATATATTGATGGTCCAGGATCAACATTAGTGAATTTATATATTGATGGTCCAGGATCAACATTAGTGAATTTATATATTGATGGTCCAGGATCAACATTATTGAATTTATATATTGATGGTCCAGGATCAACATTAGTGAATTCATAAAATTGATGGTCCAGGATCAACATTAGTGAATTTATATATTGTTGGTCCAGGATCAACATTAGTTAATTTATATATTGATGGTCCAGGATCAACATTAGTGAATTCATAAAATTGATGGTCCAGGATCAACATTAGTTAATTTATATATTGATGGTCCAGGATCAACATTAGTTAATTTATATATTGATGGTCCAGGATCAACATTAGTGAATTTATATATTGTTGGTCCAGGATCAACATTAGTTAATTAATATATTGATGGTCCAGGATCAACATTAGTTAATTTATATATTGATGGTCCAGGATCAACATTAGTGAATTCATAAAATTGATAGTCCAGGATCAACATTAGTTAATTTATATATTGATGGTCCAGGATCAACATTAGTGAATTTATATATTGTTGGTCCAGGATCAACGTTAGTTAATTTATATATTGATGGTCCAGGATCAACATTAGTGAATTCATAAAATTGATGGTCCAGGATCAACATTAGTTAATTTATATATTGATGGTCCAGGATCAACATTAGTGAATTCATAAAATTGATGGTCCAGGATCAACATTAGTTAATTTATATATTGATGGTCCAGGATCAACATTAGTTAATTTATATATTGATGGTCCAGGATCAACATTAGTGAATTTATATATTGTTGGTCCAGGATCAACATTAGTTAATTAATATATTGATGGTCCAGGATCAACATTAGTTAATTTATATATTGATGGTCCAGGATCAACATTAGTGAATTCATAAAATTGATAGTCCAGGATCAACATTAGTTAATTTATATATTGATGGTCCAGGATCAACATTAGTGAATTTATATATTGATGGTCCAGGATCAACATTAGTGAATTCATAAAATTGATGGTCCAGGATCAACATTAGTTAATTTATATATTGATGGTCCAGGATCAACATTAGTTAATTTATATATTGATGGTCCAGGATCAACATTAGTGAATTTATTTATTGATGGTCCAGGATCAACATTAGTGAATTTATATATTGATGGTTCAGGATCAACATTAGTTAATTTTTATATTGATGGTCCAGGATCAACATTAGTGAATTTATATATTGTTGGTCCAGGATCAACATTAGTTAATTTATATATTGATGGTCCAGGATCAACATTAGTGAATTTATATATTGATGGTCCAGGATCAACATTAGTTAATTTATATATTAATGGTCCAGGATCAACATTAGTGAATTCATAAAATTGATGGTCCAGGATCAACATTAGTGAATTTATATATTGATGGTCCAGGATCAACATTAGTTAATTTATATATTGATGGTCCAGGATCAACATTAGTGAATTTATATATTGATGGTCCAGGATCAACACTGGTAAATTTATATATTGATAGTCCAGGATCAACATTAGTGAATTTATATATTGATGGTCCAGGATCAACATTAGTGAATTTATATATTGATGGTCCAGGATCAACATTAGTGAATTTATATATTGATGGTCCAGGATCAACATTATTGAATTTATATATTGATGGTCCAGGATCAACATTAGTGAATTCATAAAATTGATGGTCCAGGATCAACATTAGTGAATTTATATATTGTTGGTCCAGGATCAACATTAGTTAATTTATATATTGATGGTCCAGGATCAACATTAGTGAATTCATAAAATTGATGGTCCAGGATCAACATTAGTTAATTTATATATTGATGGTCCAGGATCAACATTAGTTAATTTATATATTGATGGTCCAGGATCAACATTAGTGAATTTATATATTGTTGGTCCAGGATCAACATTAGTTAATTAATATATTGATGGTCCAGGATCAACATTAGTTAATTTATATATTGATGGTCCAGGATCAACATTAGTGAATTCATAAAATTGATAGTCCAGGATCAACATTAGTTAATTTATATATTGATGGTCCAGGATCAACATTAGTGAATTTATATATTGTTGGTCCAGGATCAACGTTAGTTAATTTATATATTGATGGTCCAGGATCAACATTAGTGAATTCATAAAATTGATGGTCCAGGATCAACATTAGTTAATTTATATATTGATGGTCCAGGATCAACATTAGTGAATTCATAAAATTGATGGTCCAGGATCAACATTAGTTAATTTATATATTGATGGTCCAGGATCAACATTAGTTAATTTATATATTGATGGTCCAGGATCAACATTAGTTAATTTATATATTGATGGTCCAGGATCAACATTAGTGAATTCATAAAATTGATAGTCCAGGATCAACATTAGTTAATTTATATATTGATGGTCCAGGATCAACATTAGTGAATTTATATATTGATGGTCCAGGATCAACATTAGTGAATTCATAAAATTGATGGTCCAGGATCAACATTAGTTAATTTATATATTGATGGTCCAGGATCAACATTAGTTAATTTATATATTGATGGTCCAGGATCAACATTAGTGAATTTATTTATTGATGGTCCAGGATCAACATTAGTGAATTTATATATTGATGGTTCAGGATCAACATTAGTTAATTTATATATTGATGGTCCAGGATCAACATTAGTTAATTTATATATTGATGGTCCAGGATCAACATTAGTTAATTTATATATTGATAGTCCAGGATCAACATTAGTAAATTCATAAAATTGATGGTCCAGGATCAACATTAGTAAATTCATAAAATTGATGGTCCAGGATCAACATTAGTTAATTTATATATTGATGGTCCAGGATCAACATTAGTTAATTTATATATTGATGGTCCAGGATCAACATTAGTGAATTCATAAAATTGATGGTCCAGGATCAACATTAGTTAATTTATATATTGATGGTCCAGGATCAACATTAGTTAATTTATATATTGATGGTCCAGGATCAACATTAGTGAATTCATAAAATTGATGGTCCAGGATCAACATTAGTTAATTTATATATTGATGGTCCAGGATCAACATTAGTGAATTTATATATTGATGGTCCAGGATCAACATTAGTGAATTCATAAAATTGATGGTCCAGGATCAACATTAGTTAATTTATATATTGATGGTCCAGGATCAACATTAGTGAATTTATATATTGATGGTCCAGGATCAACATTAGTGAATTCATAAAATTGATGGTCCAGGAACAACATTAGTTAATTTATATACTGATGGTCCAGGATCAACATTAGTTAATTTATATATTGATGGTCCAGGATCAACATTAGTGAATTTATATATTGTTGGTCCAGGATCAACATTAGTTAATTTATATATTGATGGTCCAGGATCAACATTAGTTAATTTATATATTGATGGTCCAGGATCAACATTAGTTAATTTATATATTGATGGTCCAGGATCAACATTAGTTAATTCATAAATTGATGGTCCAGGATCAACATTAGTTAATTTATATATTGATGGTCCAGGATCAACATTAGTGAATTCATAAAATTGATGGTCCAGGATCAACATTAGTTAATTTATATATTGATGGTCCAGGATCAACATTAGTGAATTCATAAAATTGATGGTCCAGGATCAACATTAGTTAATTAATATATTGATGGTCCAGCATCAACATTAGTAAATTCATAAAATTGATGGTCCAGGATCAACATTAGTTAATTTATATATTGATGGTCCAGGATCAACATTAGTTAATTTATATATTGATGGTCCAGGATCAACATTAGTGAATTCATAAAATTGATGGTCCAGGATCAACATTAGTTAATTTATATATTGATGGTCCAGGATCAACATTAGTTAATTTATATATTGATGGTCCAGGATCAACATTAGTTAATTTATATATTGTTGGTCCAGGATCAACATTAGTGAATTTATATATTGATGGTCCAGGATCAACATTAGTGAATTCATAAAATTGATAGTCCAGGATTAATATTAGTTAATTTATATATTGATGGTACAGGATCAACATTAGTTAATTTATATATATTGATGGTCCAGGATCAACATTAGTTAATTTATATATTGATGGTCCAGGATCAACATTAGTTAATTTATATATTGATGGTCCAGGATCAACATTAGTGAATTCATAAAATTGATGGTCCAGGATCAACATTAGTGAATTCATAAAATTGATGGTCCAGGATCAACATTAGTTAATTCATATATTGATGGTCCAGGATCAACATTAGTTAATTTATATATTGATGGTCCATGATCAACATTAGTTAATTTATATATTGATTGTCCAGGATCAACATTAGTTAATTTATATATTGATGGTCCAGGATCAACATTAGTGAATTTATATATTGATGGTCCAGGATCAACATTAGTGAATTCATAAAATTGATGGTCCAGGATCAACATTAGTTAATTTATATACTGATGGTCCAGGATCAACATTAGTGAATTTATACATTGATGGTCCAGGATCAACATTAGTTTATTTATATATTGATGGTCCAGGATCAACATTGGTGAATTTATATATTGATGGTCCAGGATCAACATTAGTGAATTCATAAAATTAATGGTCCAGGATCAACATTAGTTAATTTATATATTGATGGTCCAGGATCAACATTAGTTAATTTATATATTGATGGTCCAGGATCAACATTAGTGAATTCATAAAATTGATGGTCCAGGATCAACATTAGTGAATTTATATATTGATGGTCCAGGATCAACATTAGTGAATTCATAAAATTGATGGTCCAGGATCAACATTAGTTAATTTATATATTGATGGTCCAGGATCAACATTAGTGAATTTATATATTGTTGGTCCAGGATCAACATTAGTTAATTTATATATTGATGGTCCAGGATCAACACTAGTTAATTTATATATTGATGGTCCAGGATCAACATTAGTGAATTCATAAAATTGATTGTCCAGGATCAACATTAGTTAATTTATATATTGATGGTCCAGGATCAACATTAGTTAATTTATATATTGATGGTCCAGGATCAACATTAGTGAATTCATAAAATTGATGGTCCAGGATCAACATTAGTTAATTTATATATTGATGGTCCAGGATCAACATTAGTGAATTCATAAAATTGATGGTCCAGGATCAACATTAGTTAATTTATATATTGATGGTCCAGGATCAACATTAGTTAATTTATATATTGATGGTCCAGGATCAACATTAGTTAATTTATATATTGATGGTCCAGGATCAACATTAGTGAATTTATATATTGTTGGTCCAGGATCAACATTAGTGAATTTATATATTGATGGTCCAGGATCAACATTAGTGAATTTATATATTGATGGTCCAGGATCAACATTAGTGAATTCATAAAATTGATAGTCCAGGATTAATATTAGTTAATTTATATATTGATGGTCCAGGATCAACATTAGTTAATTTATATATTGATGGTCCAGGATCAACATTAGTTAATTTATATATTGATGGTCCAGGATCAACATTAGTTAATTTATATATTGATAGTCCAGGATCAACATTAGTAAATTCATAAAATTGATGGTCCAGGATCAACATTAGTAAATTCATAAAATTGATGGTCCAGGATCAACATTAGTTAATTTATATATTGATGGTCCAGGATCAACATTAGTGAATTTATATATTGATGGTCCAGGATCAACATTAGTGAATTCATAAAATTGATGGTCCAGGATCAACATTAGTTAATTTATATATTGATGGTCCAGGATCAACACTGGTAAATTTATATATTGATAGTCCAGGATCAACATTAGTGAATTCATAAAATTGATGGTCCAGGATCAACATTAGTGAATTTATATATTGATGGTCCAGGATCAACATTAGTGAATTTATATATTGTTGGTCCAGGATCAACATTAGTGAATTTATATTTTGATGGTCCAGGATCAACATTAGTGAATTTATATATTGATGGTCCAGGATCAACATTATTGAATTTATATATTGATGGTCCAGGATCAACATTATTGAATTTATATATTGATGGTCCAGGATCAACATTATTGAATTTATATATTGATGGTCCAGGATCAACATTTGTGAATTCATAAAATTGATGGTCCAGGATCAACATTAGTGAATTTATATATTGATGGTCCAGGATCAACATTATTGAATTTATATATTGATGGTCCAGGATCAACATTAGTGAATTCATAAAATTGATGGTTCTGGATCAACATTAGTTAATTTATATATTGATGGTCCAGGATCAACATTAGTTAATTTATATATTGATGGTCCAGGATCAACATTATTGAATTTATATATTGATGGTCCAGGATCAACATTAGTGAATTCATAAAATTGATGGTCCAGGATCAACATTAGTTAATTTATATATTGATGGTCCAGGATCAACATTAGTGAATTTATATATTGATGGTCCAGGATCAACATTAGTGAATTTATATATTGATGGTCCAGGATCAACATTATTGAATTTATATATTGATGGTCCAGGATCAACATTAGTGAATTCATAAAATTGATGGTCCAGGATCAACATTAGTTAATTTATATATTGATGGTCCAGGATCAACATTAGTGAATTCATAAAATTGATGGTCCAGGATCAACATTAGTTAATTTATATATTGATGGTCCAGGATCAACATTAGTGAATTCATAAAATTGATGGTCCAGGATCAACATTAGTTAATTTATATATTGATGGTCCAGGATCAACATTAGTTAATTTATTTATTGATGGTCCAGGATCAACATTAGTGAATTTATATATTGTTGGTCCAGGATCAACATTAGTTAATTAATATATTGATGGTCCAGGATCAACATTAGTTAATTTATATATTGATGGTCCAGGATCAACATTAGTGAATTCATAAAATTGATGGTCCAGGATCAACATTAGTTAATTTTTATATTGATGGTCCAGGATCAACATTAGTGAATTTATATATTGTTGGTCCAGGATCAACATTAGTTAATTTATATATTGATGGTCCAGGATCAACATTAGTGAATTTATATATTGATGGTCCAGGATCAACATTAGTTAATTTATATATTAATGGTCCAGGATCAACATTAGTGAATTCATAAAATTGATGGTCCAGGATCAACATTAGTGAATTTATATATTGATGGTCCAGGATCAACATTAGTTAATTTATATATTGATGGTCCAGGATCAACATTAGTGAATTTATATATTGATGGTCCAGGATCAACACTGGTAAATTTATATATTGATAGTCCAGGATCAACATTAGTGAATTTATATATTGATGGTCCAGGATCAACATTAGTGAATTTATATATTGATGGTCCAGGATCAACATTAGTGAATTTATATATTGATGGTCCAGGATCAACATTATTGAATTTATATATTGATGGTCCAGGATCAACATTAGTGAATTCATAAAATTGATGGTCCAGGATCAACATTAGTGAATTTATATATTGTTGGTCCAGGATCAACATTAGTTAATTTATATATTGATGGTCCAGGATCAACATTAGTGAATTCATAAAATTGATGGTCCAGGATCAACATTAGTTAATTTATATATTGATGGTCCAGGATCAACATTAGTTAATTTATATATTGATGGTCCAGGATCAACATTAGTGAATTTATATATTGTTGGTCCAGGATCAACATTAGTTAATTAATATATTGATGGTCCAGGATCAACATTAGTTAATTTATATATTGATGGTCCAGGATCAACATTAGTGAATTCATAAAATTGATAGTCCAGGATCAACATTAGTTAATTTATATATTGATGGTCCAGGATCAACATTAGTGAATTTATATATTGATGGTCCAGGATCAACATTAGTGAATTCATAAAATTGATGGTCCAGGATCAACATTAGTTAATTTATATATTGATGGTCCAGGATCAACATTAGTTAATTTATATATTGATGGTCCAGGATCAACATTAGTGAATTTATTTATTGATGGTCCAGGATCAACATTAGTGAATTTTTATATTGATGGTCCAGGATCAACATTAGTGAATTTATATATTGTTGGTCCAGGATCAACATTAGTTAATTTATATATTGATGGTCCAGGATCAACATTAGTGAATTTATATATTGATGGTCCAGGATCAACATTAGTTAATTTATATATTAATGGTCCAGGATCAACATTAGTGAATTCATAAAATTGATGGTCCAGGATCAACATTAGTGAATTTATATATTGATGGTCCAGGATCAACATTAGTTAATTTATATATTGATGGTCCAGGATCAACATTAGTGAATTTATATATTGATGGTCCAGGATCAACACTGGTAAATTTATATATTGATAGTCCAGGATCAACATTAGTGAATTTATATATTGATGGTCCAGGATCAACATTAGTGAATTTATATATTGATGGTCCAGGATCAACATTAGTGAATTTATATATTGATGGTCCAGGATCAACATTATTGAATTTATATATTGATGGTCCAGGATCAACATTAGTGAATTCATAAAATTGATGGTCCAGGATCAACATTAGTGAATTTATATATTGTTGGTCCAGGATCAACATTAGTTAATTTATATATTGATGGTCCAGGATCAACATTAGTGAATTCATAAAATTGATGGTCCAGGATCAACATTAGTTAATTTATATATTGATGGTCCAGGATCAACATTAGTTAATTTATATATTGATGGTCCAGGATCAACATTAGTGAATTTATATATTGTTGGTCCAGGATCAACATTAGTTAATTAATATATTGATGGTCCAGGATCAACATTAGTTAATTTATATATTGATGGTCCAGGATCAACATTAGTGAATTCATAAAATTGATAGTCCAGGATCAACATTAGTTAATTTATATATTGATGGTCCAGGATCAACATTAGTGAATTTATATATTGTTGGTCCAGGATCAACGTTAGTTAATTTATATATTGATGGTCCAGGATCAACATTAGTGAATTCATAAAATTGATGGTCCAGGATCAACATTAGTTAATTTATATATTGATGGTCCAGGATCAACATTAGTTAATTTATATATTGATGGTCCAGGATCAACATTAGTGAATTTATATATTGTTGGTCCAGGATCAACATTAGTTAATTAATATATTGATGGTCCAGGATCAACATTAGTTAATTTATATATTGATGGTCCAGGATCAACATTAGTGAATTCATAAAATTGATAGTCCAGGATCAACATTAGTTAATTTATATATTGATGGTCCAGGATCAACATTAGTGAATTTATATATTGATGGTCCAGGATCAACATTAGTGAATTCATAAAATTGATGGTCCAGGATCAACATTAGTTAATTTATATATTGATGGTCCAGGATCAACATTAGTAAATTCATAAAATTGATGGTCCAGGATCAACATTAGTAAATTCATAAAATTGATGGTCCAGGATCAACATTAGTTAATTTATATATTGATGGTCCAGGATCAACATTAGTTAATTTATATATTGATGGTCCAGGATCAACATTAGTGAATTCATAAAATTGATGGTCCAGGATCAACATTAGTTAATTTATATATTGATGGTCCAGGATCAACATTAGTTAATTTATATATTGATGGTCCAGGATCAACATTAGTGAATTCATAAAATTGATGGTCCAGGATCAACATTAGTTAATTTATATATTGATGGTCCAGGATCAACATTAGTGAATTTATATATTGATGGTCCAGGATCAACATTAGTGAATTCATAAAATTGATGGTCCAGGATCAACATTAGTTAATTTATATATTGATGGTCCAGGATCAACATTAGTGAATTTATATATTGATGGTCCAGGATCAACATTAGTGAATTCATAAAATTGATGGTCCAGGATCAACATTAGTTAATTTATATACTGATGGTCCAGGATCAACATTAGTTAATTTATATATTGATGGTCCAGGATCAACATTAGTGAATTTATATATTGTTGGTCCAGGATCAACATTAGTTAATTTATATATTGATGGTCCAGGATCAACATTAGTTAATTTATATATTGATGGTCCAGGATCAACATTAGTTAATTTATATATTGATGGTCCAGGATCAACATTAGTTAATTCATAAATTGATGGTCCAGGATCAACATTAGTTAATTTATATATTGATGGTCCAGGATCAACATTAGTGAATTCATAAAATTGATGGTCCAGGATCAACATTAGTTAATTTATATATTGATGGTCCAGGATCAACATTAGTGAATTCATAAAATTGATGGTCCAGGATCAACATTAGTTAATTAATATATTGATGGTCCAGCATCAACATTAGTAAATTCATAAAATTGATGGTCCAGGATCAACATTAGTTAATTTATATATTGATGGTCCAGGATCAACATTAGTTAATTTATATATTGATGGTCCAGGATCAACATTAGTGAATTCATAAAATTGATGGTCCAGGATCAACATTAGTTAATTTATATATTGATGGTCCAGGATCAACATTAGTTAATTTATATATTGATGGTCCAGGATCAACATTAGTTAATTTATATATTGTTGGTCCAGGATCAACATTAGTGAATTTATATATTGATGGTCCAGGATCAACATTAGTGAATTCATAAAATTGATAGTCCAGGATTAATATTAGTTAATTTATATATTGATGGTACAGGATCAACATTAGTTAATTTATATATATTGATGGTCCAGGATCAACATTAGTTAATTTATATATTGATGGTCCAGGATCAACATTAGTTAATTTATATATTGATGGTCCAGGATCAACATTAGTGAATTCATAAAATTGATGGTCCAGGATCAACATTAGTGAATTCATAAAATTGATGGTCCAGGATCAACATTAGTTAATTCATATATTGATGGTCCAGGATCAACATTAGTTAATTTATATATTGATGGTCCATGATCAACATTAGTTAATTTATATATTGATTGTCCAGGATCAACATTAGTTAATTTATATATTGATGGTCCAGGATCAACATTAGTGAATTTATATATTGATGGTCCAGGATCAACATTAGTGAATTCATAAAATTGATGGTCCAGGATCAACATTAGTTAATTTATATACTGATGGTCCAGGATCAACATTAGTGAATTTATACATTGATGGTCCAGGATCAACATTAGTTTATTTATATATTGATGGTCCAGGATCAACATTGGTGAATTTATATATTGATGGTCCAGGATCAACATTAGTGAATTCATAAAATTAATGGTCCAGGATCAACATTAGTTAATTTATATATTGATGGTCCAGGATCAACATTAGTTAATTTATATATTGATGGTCCAGGATCAACATTAGTGAATTCATAAAATTGATGGTCCAGGATCAACATTAGTGAATTTATATATTGATGGTCCAGGATCAACATTAGTGAATTCATAAAATTGATGGTCCAGGATCAACATTAGTTAATTTATATATTGATGGTCCAGGATCAACATTAGTGAATTTATATATTGTTGGTCCAGGATCAACATTAGTTAATTTATATATTGATGGTCCAGGATCAACACTAGTTAATTTATATATTGATGGTCCAGGATCAACATTAGTGAATTCATAAAATTGATTGTCCAGGATCAACATTAGTTAATTTATATATTGATGGTCCAGGATCAACATTAGTTAATTTATATATTGATGGTCCAGGATCAACATTAGTGAATTCATAAAATTGATGGTCCAGGATCAACATTAGTTAATTTATATATTGATGGTCCAGGATCAACATTAGTGAATTCATAAAATTGATGGTCCAGGATCAACATTAGTTAATTTATATATTGATGGTCCAGGATCAACATTAGTTAATTTATATATTGATGGTCCAGGATCAACATTAGTTAATTTATATATTGATGGTCCAGGATCAACATTAGTGAATTTATATATTGTTGGTCCAGGATCAACATTAGTGAATTTATATATTGATGGTCCAGGATCAACATTAGTGAATTTATATATTGATGGTCCAGGATCAACATTAGTGAATTCATAAAATTGATAGTCCAGGATTAATATTAGTTAATTTATATATTGATGGTCCAGGATCAACATTAGTTAATTTATATATTGATGGTCCAGGATCAACATTAGTTAATTTATATATTGATGGTCCAGGATCAACATTAGTTAATTTATATATTGATAGTCCAGGATCAACATTAGTAAATTCATAAAATTGATGGTCCAGGATCAACATTAGTAAATTCATAAAATTGATGGTCCAGGATCAACATTAGTTAATTTATATATTGATGGTCCAGGATCAACATTAGTGAATTTATATATTGATGGTCCAGGATCAACATTAGTGAATTCATAAAATTGATGGTCCAGGATCAACATTAGTTAATTTATATATTGATGGTCCAGGATCAACACTGGTAAATTTATATATTGATAGTCCAGGATCAACATTAGTGAATTCATAAAATTGATGGTCCAGGATCAACATTAGTGAATTTATATATTGATGGTCCAGGATCAACATTAGTGAATTTATATATTGTTGGTCCAGGATCAACATTAGTGAATTTATATTTTGATGGTCCAGGATCAACATTAGTGAATTTATATATTGATGGTCCAGGATCAACATTATTGAATTTATATATTGATGGTCCAGGATCAACATTATTGAATTTATATATTGATGGTCCAGGATCAACATTATTGAATTTATATATTGATGGTCCAGGATCAACATTTGTGAATTCATAAAATTGATGGTCCAGGATCAACATTAGTGAATTTATATATTGATGGTCCAGGATCAACATTATTGAATTTATATATTGATGGTCCAGGATCAACATTAGTGAATTCATAAAATTGATGGTTCTGGATCAACATTAGTTAATTTATATATTGATGGTCCAGGATCAACATTAGTTAATTTATATATTGATGGTCCAGGATCAACATTATTGAATTTATATATTGATGGTCCAGGATCAACATTAGTGAATTCATAAAATTGATGGTCCAGGATCAACATTAGTTAATTTATATATTGATGGTCCAGGATCAACATTAGTGAATTTATATATTGATGGTCCAGGATCAACATTAGTGAATTTATATATTGATGGTCCAGGATCAACATTATTGAATTTATATATTGATGGTCCAGGATCAACATTAGTGAATTCATAAAATTGATGGTCCAGGATCAACATTAGTTAATTTATATATTGATGGTCCAGGATCAACATTAGTGAATTCATAAAATTGATGGTCCAGGATCAACATTAGTTAATTTATATATTGATGGTCCAGGATCAACATTAGTGAATTCATAAAATTGATGGTCCAGGATCAACATTAGTTAATTTTTATATTGATGGTCCAGGATCAACATTAGTGAATTTATATATTGTTGGTCCAGGATCAACATTAGTTAATTTATATATTGATGGTCCAGGATCAACATTAGTGAATTTATATATTGATGGTCCAGGATCAACATTAGTTAATTTATATATTAATGGTCCAGGATCAACATTAGTGAATTCATAAAATTGATGGTCCAGGATCAACATTAGTGAATTTATATATTGATGGTCCAGGATCAACATTAGTTAATTTATATATTGATGGTCCAGGATCAACATTAGTGAATTTATATATTGATGGTCCAGGATCAACACTGGTAAATTTATATATTGATAGTCCAGGATCAACATTAGTGAATTTATATATTGATGGTCCAGGATCAACATTAGTGAATTTATATATTGATGGTCCAGGATCAACATTAGTGAATTTATATATTGATGGTCCAGGATCAACATTATTGAATTTATATATTGATGGTCCAGGATCAACATTAGTGAATTCATAAAATTGATGGTCCAGGATCAACATTAGTTAATTTATATATTGATGGTCCAGGATCAACATTAGTGAATTTATATATTGTTGGTCCAGGATCAACATTAGTTAATTTATATATTGATGGTCCAGGATCAACATTAGTGAATTCATAAAATTGATGGTCCAGGATCAACATTAGTTAATTTATATATTGATGGTCCAGGATCAACATTAGTTAATTTATATATTGATGGTCCAGGATCAACATTAGTGAATTTATATATTGTTGGTCCAGGATCAACATTAGTTAATTAATATATTGATGGTCCAGGATCAACATTAGTTAATTTATATATTGATGGTCCAGGATCAACATTAGTGAATTCATAAAATTGATAGTCCAGGATCAACATTAGTTAATTTATATATTGATGGTCCAGGATCAACATTAGTGAATTTATATATTGTTGGTCCAGGATCAACGTTAGTTAATTTATATATTGATGGTCCAGGATCAACATTAGTGAATTCATAAAATTGATGGTCCAGGATCAACATTAGTTAATTTATATATTGATGGTCCAGGATCAACATTAGTGAATTCATAAAATTGATGGTCCAGGATCAACATTAGTTAATTTATATATTGATGGTCCAGGATCAACATTAGTTAATTTATATATTGATGGTCCAGGATCAACATTAGTGAATTTATATATTGTTGGTCCAGGATCAACATTAGTTAATTAATATATTGATGGTCCAGGATCAACATTAGTTAATTTATATATTGATGGTCCAGGATCAACATTAGTGAATTCATAAAATTGATAGTCCAGGATCAACATTAGTTAATTTATATATTGATGGTCCAGGATCAACATTAGTGAATTTATATATTGATGGTCCAGGATCAACATTAGTGAATTCATAAAATTGATGGTCCAGGATCAACATTAGTTAATTTATATATTGATGGTCCAGGATCAACATTAGTTAATTTATATATTGATGGTCCAGGATCAACATTAGTGAATTTATTTATTGATGGTCCAGGATCAACATTAGTGAATTTATATATTGATGGTTCAGGATCAACATTAGTTAATTTATATATTGATGGTCCAGGATCAACATTAGTTAATTTATATATTGATGGTCCAGGATCAACATTAGTTAATTTATATATTGATAGTCCAGGATCAACATTAGTAAATTCATAAAATTGATGGTCCAGGATCAACATTAGTAAATTCATAAAATTGATGGTCCAGGATCAACATTAGTTAATTTATATATTGATGGTCCAGGATCAACATTAGTGAATTCATAAAATTGATGGTCCAGGATCAACATTATTGAATTTATATATTGATGGTCCAGGATCAACATTAGTTAATTTATATATTGATGGTCCAGGATCAACATTAGTTAATTTATATATTGATGGTTCAGGATCAACATTAGTGAATTTATATATTGATGGTCCAGGATCAACATTAGTGAATTTATATATTGATGGTCCAGGATCAACATTAGTGAATTCATAAAATTGATGGTCCAGGATCAACATTAGTTAATTTATATATTGATGGTCCAGGATCAACATTAGTTAATTTATATATTGATGGTCCAGGATCAACATTAGTGAATTTATATATTGTTGGTCCAGGATCAACATTAGTTAATTAATATATTGATGGTCCAGGATCAACATTAGTGAATTCATAAAATTGATGGTCCAGGATCAACATTAGTTAATTTATATATTGATGGTCCAGGATCAACATTAGTGAATTCATAAAATTGATGGTCCAGGATCAACATTAGTTAATTTATATATTGATGGTCCAGGATCAACATTAGTGAATTTATATATTGATGGTCCAGGATCAACATTAGTGAATTCATAAAATTGATGGTCCAGGATCAACATTAGTTAATTTATATACTGATGGTCCAGGATCAACATTAGTTAATTTATATATTGATGGTCCAGGATCAACATTAGTGAATTTATATATTGTTGGTCCAGGATCAACATTAGTTAATTTATATATTGATGGTCCAGGATCAACATTAGTTAATTTATATATTGATGGTCCAGGATCAACATTAGTTAATTTATATATTGATGGTCCAGGATCAACATTAGTTAATTCATAAATTGATGGTCCAGGATCAACATTAGTTAATTTATATATTGATGGTCCAGGATCAACATTAGTGAATTCATAAAATTGATGGTCCAGGATCAACATTAGTTAATTTATATATTGATGGTCCAGGATCAACATTAGTGAATTCATAAAATTGATGGTCCAGGATCAACATTAGTTAATTAATATATTGATGGTCCAGGATCAACATTAGTAAATTCATAAAATTGATGGTCCAGGATCAACATTAGTTAATTTATATATTGATGGTCCAGGATCAACATTAGTTAATTTATATATTGATGGTCCAGGATCAACATTAGTGAATTTATATATTGATGGTCCAGGATCAACATTAGTTAATTTATATATTGATGGTCCAGGATCAACATTAGTTAATTTATATATTGATGGTCCAGGATCAACATTAGTGAATTCATAAAATTGATGGTCCAGGATCAACATTAGTTAATTCATATATTGATGGTCCAGGATCAACATTAGTTAATTTATATATTGATGGTCCATGATCAACATTAGTTAATTTATATATTGATTGTCCAGGATCAACATTAGTTAATTTATATATTGATGGTCCAGGATCAACATTAGTGAATTTATATATTGATGGTCCAGGATCAACATTAGTGAATTCATAAAATTGATGGTCCAGGATCAACATTAGTTAATTTATATACTGATGGTCCAGGATCAACATTAGTGAATTTATACATTGATGGTCCAGGATCAACATTAGTTTATTTATATATTGATGGTCCAGGATCAACATTGGTGAATTTATATATTGATGGTCCAGGATCAACATTAGTGAATTCATAAAATTAATGGTCCAGGATCAACATTAGTTAATTTATATATTGATGGTCCAGGATCAACATTAGTTAATTTATATATTGATGGTCCAGGATCAACATTAGTGAATTCATAAAATTGATGGTCCAGGATCAACATTAGTGAATTTATATATTGATGGTCCAGGATCAACATTAGTGAATTCATAAAATTGATGGTCCAGGATCAACATTAGTTAATTTATATATTGATGGTCCAGGATCAACATTAGTGAATTTATATATTGTTGGTCCAGGATCAACATTAGTTAATTTATATATTGATGGTCCAGGATCAACACTAGTTAATTTATATATTGATGGTCCAGGATCAACATTAGTGAATTCATAAAATTGATTGTCCAGGATCAACATTAGTTAATTTATATATTGATGGTCCAGGATCAACATTAGTTAATTTATATATTGATGGTCCAGGATCAACATTAGTGAATTCATAAAATTGATGGTCCAGGATCAACATTAGTTAATTTATATATTGATGGTCCAGGATCAACATTAGTGAATTCATAAAATTGATGGTCCAGGATCAACATTAGTTAATTTATATATTGATGGTCCAGGATCAACATTAGTTAATTTATATATTGATGGTCCAGGATCAACATTAGTTAATTTATATATTGATGGTCCAGGATCAACATTAGTGAATTTATATATTGATGGTCCAGGATCAACATTAGTGAATTTATATATTGATGGTCCAGGATCAACATTAGTGAATTCATAAAATTGATAGTCCAGGATTAATATTAGTTAATTTATATATTGATGGTCCAGGATCAACATTAGTTAATTTATATATTGATGGTCCAGGATCAACATTAGTTAATTTATATATTGATGGTCCAGGATCAACATTAGTTAATTTATATATTGATAGTCCAGGATCAACATTAGTAAATTCATAAAATTGATGGTCCAGGATCAACATTAGTAAATTCATAAAATTGATGGTCCAGGATCAACATTAGTTAATTTATATATTGATGGTCCAGGATCAACATTAGTGAATTTATATATTGATGGTCCAGGATCAACATTAGTGAATTCATAAAATTGATGGTCCAGGATCAACATTAGTTAATTTATATATTGATGGTCCAGGATCAACATTAGTGAATTTATATATTGTTGGTCCAGGATCAACATTAGTGAATTTATATTTTGATGGTCCAGGATCAACATTAGTGAATTTATATATTGATGGTCCAGGATCAACATTATTGAATTTATATATTGATGGTCCAGGATCAACATTAGTGAATTTATATATTGTTGGTCCAGGATCAACATTAGTGAATTTATATATTGTTGGTCCAGGATCAACATTAGTGAATTTATATATTGATGGTCCAGGATCAACATTAGTGAATTTATATATTGTTGGTCCAGGATCAACATTAGTGAATTTATATTTTGATGGTCCAGGATCAACATTTGTGAATTCATAAAATTGATGGTCCAGGATCAACATTAGTTAATTTATATATTGATGGTCCAGGATCAACATTAGTTAATTTATATATTGATGGTCCAGGATCAACATTAGTGAATTCATAAAATTGATGGTCCAGGATCAACATTAGTTAATTTATATATTGATGGTCCAGGATCAACATTATTGAGTTTATATATTGTTGTTCCAGGATCAACATTAGTGAATTTATATATTGTTGGTCCAGGTTCAACATTAGTGAATTGATATATTGATGGTCCAGGATCAACATTAGTTAATTTATATATTGATGGTCCAGGATCAACATTAGTGAATTTATATATTGATGGTCCAGGATCAACATTAGTTAATTTATATATTGATGGTCCAGGATCAACATTAGTTAATTTATATATTGATGGTCCAGGATCAACATTAGTGAATTCATAAAATTGATGGTCCAGGATCAACATTAGTTAATTTATATATTGATGGTCCAGGATCAACATTAGTTAATTTATATATTGATGGTCCAGGATCAACATTAGTTAATTTATATATTGATGGTCCAGGATCAACATTAGTGAATTCATAAAATTGATGGTCCAGGATCAACATTAGTTAATTTATATATTGATGGTCCAGGATCAACATTAGTAAATTTATATATTGATGGTCCAGGATCAACATTAGTGAATTCATAAAATTGATGGTCCAGGATCAACATTAGTTAATTTATATATTGATGGTCCAGGATCAACATTAGTAAATTTATATATTGATGGTCCAGGATCAACATTAGTTAATTTATATATTGATGGTCCAGGATCAACATTTGTAAATTTATATATTGTTGGTCCAGGATCAACATTAGTGAATTCATAAAATTGATGGTCCAGGATCAACATTAGTAAATTTATATATTGATGGTCCAGGATCAACATTAGTAAATTTATATATTGATGGTCCAAGATCAACATTAGTTAATTTATATATTGATGGTCCAGGATCAACATTAGTAAATTTATATATTGTTGGTCCAGGATCAACATTAGTGAATTCATAAAATTGATGGTCCAGGATCAACATTAGTAAATTTATATATTGATGGTCCAGGATCAACATTTGTAAATTTATATATTGTTGGTCCAGGATCAACATTAGTGAATTCAAAAAATTGATGGTCCAGGATCAACATTAGTAAATTTATATATTGATGGTCCAGGATCAACATTAGTAAATTTATATATTGATGGTCCAGGATCAACATTAGTGAATTTATACATTGATGGTCCAGGATCAACATTAGTAAATTTATATATTGATGGTCCAAGATCAAAATTAGTTAATTTATAAAATTGTTGGTCCAGGATCAACATTGGTAAATTTATATATTGTTGGTCCAGGATCAACATTAGTCAATTTATATATTGATGGTCCAGGATCAACATTAGTGAATTTATATATTGTTGGTCCAGGATCAACATTAGTTAATTTATATATTGATGGTCCAGGATCAACATTAGTTAATTTATATATTGATGGTCCAGGATCAACATTAGTGAATTTATATATTGATGGTCCAGGATCAACATTAGTGAATTTATATATTGATGGTCCAGGATCAACATTATTAAATTTATATATTGATGGTCCAGGATCAACATTAATTAATTTATATATTGATGGTCCAGGATCAACATTAGTGAATTTATAAAATTGATGGTCCAGGATCAACATTAGTTAATTTATATATTGATGGTCCTGGATCAACATTAGTGAATTCATAAAATTGATGGTCCAGGATGAACATTATTGAATTAATATATTGATGGTCCAGGATCAACATTAGTTAATTTATATATTGATGGTCCAGGATCAACATTAGTGAATTCATAAAATTGATGGTCCAGGATCAACATTAGTTAATTTATATATTGATGGTCCAGGATCAACATTAGTGAATTTATATATTGATGGTCCAGGATCAACATTAGTGAATTCATAAAATTGATGGTCCAGGATCAACATTAGTTAATTTATATATTGATGGTCCAGGATCCACATTAGTTAATTTATATATTAATGGTCCAGGATCAACATTAGTTAATTTATATATTGATGGTCCAGGATCAACATTAGTTAATTTATATATTGGTGGTCCAGGATCAACTTTAGTGAATTTATATATTGATGGTCCAGGATCAACATTAGTGAATTTATATATTGTTGGTCCAGGATCAACATTAGTTAATTTATATATTGATGGTCCAGGATCAACATTAGTTAATTTATATATTGATGGTCCAGGATCAACATTAGTGAATTCATAAAATTGATGGTCCAGGATCAACATTAGTTAATTTATATATTGATGGTCCAGGATCAACATTAGTTAATTTATATATTGATGGTCCAGGATCAACATTAGTTAATTTATATATTGATGGTCCAGGATCAACATTAGTGAATTCATAAAATTGATGGTCCAGGATCAACATTAGTTAATTTATATATTGATGGTCCAGGATCAACATTAGTTAATTTATATATTGATGGTCCAGGATCAACATTAGTGAATTCATAAAATTGATGGTCCAGGATCAACATTAGTGAATTCATAAAATTGATGGTCCAGGATCAACATTAGTGAATTTATATATTGTTCGTCCAGGATCAACATTAGTGAATTTATATATTGATGGTCCAGGATCAACATTAGTTAATTTATATATTGATGGTCCAGGATCAACATTAGTGAATTCATAAAATTGATGGTCCAGGATCAACATTAGTGAATTTATATATTGTTCGTCCAGGATCAACATTATTGAATTTATATATTGATGGTCCAGGATCAACATTAGTTAAATTATATATTGATGGTCCAGGATCAACATTAGTGAATTCATAAAATTGATGGTCCAGGATCAACATTAGTGAATTTATATATTGTTGGTCCAGGATCAACATTAGTGAATTTATATATTGATGGTCCAGGATCAACATTATTGAATTTATATATTGATGGTCCAGGATCAACATTATTGAATTTATATATTGATGGTCCAGGATCAACATTATTGAATTTATATATTGATGGTCCAGGATCAACATTAGTGAATTCATAAAATTGATGGTCCAGGATCAACATTAGTGAATTTATATATTGATGGTCCAGGATCAACATTAGTTATATTATATATTGATGGTCCAGGATCAACATTAGTTAATTTATATATTGATGGTCCAGGATCAACATTAGTTAATTTATGTATTGTTGGTCCAGGATCAACATTGGTAAATTTATATATTGATGGTCCAGGATCAACATTATTGAGTTTATATATTGTTGTTCCAGGATCAACATTAGTGAATTTATATATTGATGGTCCAGGATCAACATTAGTTAATTTATATATTGAAGGTCCAGGATCAACATTAGTGAATTCATAAAATTGATGGTCCAGGATCAACATTAGTGAATTTATATATTGTTGGTCCAGGATCAACATTAGTGAATTTATATATTGATGGTCCAGGATCAACATTAGTGAATTCATAAAATTGATGGTCCAGGATCAACATTAGTGAATTTATATATTGATGGTCCAGGATCAACATTAGTTATATTATATATTGATGGTCCAGGATCAACATTAGTTAATTTATATATTGATGGTCCAGGATCAACATTAGTTAATTTATATATTGATGGTCCAGGATCAACATTAGTGAATTCATAAAATTGATTGTCCAGGATCAACATTAGTTAATTTATATATTGATGGTCCAGGATCAACATTAGTTAATTTATATATTGATGGTCCAGGATCAACACTAGTTAATTTATATATTGATGGTCCAGGATCAACATTAGTTAATTTATATATTGATGGTCCAGGATCAACATTAGTGAATTCATAAAATTGATGGTCCAGGATCAACATTAGTTAATTTATATATTGATGGTCCAGGATCAACATTAGTGAATTTATATATTGATGGTCCAGGATCAACATTAGTGAATTCATAAAATTGATGGTCCAGGATCAACATTAGTTAATTTATATATTGATGGTCCAGGATCAACATTAGTTAATTTATATATTAATGGTCCAGGATCAACACTAGTTAATTTATATATTGATGGTCCAGGATCAACATTATTGAATTTATATATTGATGGTCCAGGATCAACATTAGTGAATTTATATATTGATGGTCCAGGATCAACATTAGTGAATTTATATATTGTTGGTCCAGGATCAACATTAGTGAATTTATATATTGATGGTCCAGGATCAACACTGGTAAATTTATATATTGATAGTCCAGGATCAACATTAGTGAATTTATATATTGATGGTCCAGGATCAACATTAGTGAATTTATATATTGATGGTCCAGGATCAACATTAGTGAATTTATATATTGATGGTCCAGGATCAACACTGGTAAATTTATATATTGATAGTCCAGGATCAACATTAGTGAATTCATAAAATTGATGGTCCAGGATCAACATTAGTGAATTTATATATTGATGGTCCAGGATCAACATTAGTGAATTTATATATTGATGGTCCAGGATCAACATTAGTGAATTTATATATTGATGGTCCAGGATCAACATTATTGAATTTATATATTGATGGTCCAGGATCAACATTATTGAATTTATATATTGATGGTCCAGGATCAACATTATTGAATTTATATATTGATGGTCCAGGATCAACATTTGTGAATTCATAAAATTGATGGTCCAGGATCAACATTAGTTAATTTATATATTGATGGTCCAGGATCAACATTAGTTAATTTATATATTGATGGTCCAGGATCAACATTAGTGAATTCATAAAATTGATGGTCCAGGATCAACATTAGTTAATTTATATATTGATGGTCCAGGATCAACATTAGTTAATTTATATATTGATGGTCCAGGATCAACATTAGTGAATTTATATATTGATGGTCCAGGATCAACATTAGTGAATTTATATATTGTTGGTCCAGGATCAACATTAGTGAATTTATATATTGATGGTCCAGGATCAACATTAGTGAATTTATATATTGATGGTCCAGGATCAACACTGGTAAATTTATATATTGATAGTCCAGGATCAACATTAGTGAATTTATATATTGATGGTCCAGGATCAACATTAGTGAATTTATATATTGATGGTCCAGGATCAACATTAGTGAATTTATATATTGATGGTCCAGGATCAACATTAGTTAATTTATATATTGATGGTCCAGGATCAACATTAGTTAATTTATATATTGATGGTCCAGGATTAACATTAGTGAATTCATAAAATTGATGGTCCAGGATCAACATTAGTTAATTTATGTATTGTTGGTCCAGGATCAACATTGGTAAATTTATATATTGATGGTCCAGGATCAACATTATTGAGTTTATATATTGTTGTTCCAGGATCAACATTAGTGAATTTATATATTGTTGGTCCAGGTTCAACATTAGTGAATTTATATATTGATGGTCCAGGATCAACATTAGTGAATTTATATATTGATGGTCCAGGATCAACATTAGTTAATTTATATATTGATGGTCCAGGATCAACATTAGTAAATTTATATATTGATGGTCCAGGATCAACATTAGTGAATTCATAAAATTGATGGTCCAGGATCAACATTAGTTAATTTATATATTGATGGTCCAGGATCAACATTAGTTAATTTATATATTGATGGTCCAGGATCAACATTAGTTAATTTATATATTGATGGTCCAGGATCAACATTAGTGAATTCATAAAATTGATGGTCCAGGATCAACATTAGTTAATTTATATATTGATGGTCCAGGATCAACATTAGTAAATTTATATATTGATGGTCCAGGATCAACATTAGTGAATTCATAAAATTGATGGTCCAGGATCAACATTAGTAAATTTATATATTGATGGTCCAGGATCAACATTAGTGAATTCATAAAATTGATGGTCCAGGATCAACATTAGTTAATTTATATATTGATGGTCCAGGATCAACATTAGTAAATTTATATATTGATGGTCCAGGATCAACATTTGTAAATTTATATATTGTTGGTCCGGGATCAACATTAGTGAATTCATAAAATTGATGGTCCAGGATCAACATTAGTAAATTTATATATTGATGGTCCAGGATCAACATTAGTAAATTTATATATTGATGGTCCAAGATCAACATTAGTTAATTTATATATTGATGGTCCAGGATCAACATTAGTGAATTCATAAAATTGATGGTCCAGGATCAACATTAGTAAATTTATATATTGATGGTCCAGGATCAACATTAGTAAATTTATATATTGATGGTCCAAGATCAACATTAGTAAATTTATATATTGATGGTCCAGGATCAACATTTGTAAATTTATATATTGTTGGTCCAGGATCAACATTAGTGAATTCATAAAATTGATGGTCCAGGATCAACATTAGTAAATTTATATATTGATGGTCCAAGATCAACATTAGTAAATTTATATATTGATGGTCCAGGATCAACATTAGTAAATTTATATATTGATGGTCCAGGATCAACATTAGTGAATTTATGCATTGATGGTCCAGGATCAACATTAGTAAATTTATATATTGATGGTCCAGGATCAACATTAGTGAATTCATAAAATTGATGGTCCAGGATCAACATTAGTCAATTTATATATTGATGGTCCAGGATCAACATTAGTGAATTTATATATTGTTGGTCCAGGAATAACATTAGTTAATTTATATATTGATGGTCCAGGATCAACATTAGTTAATTTATATATTGATGGTCCAGGATCAACATTAGTGAATTTATATATTGATGGTCCAGGATCAACATTAGTGAATTTATATATTGATGGTCCAGGATCAACATTAGTGAATTTATATATTGATGCTCCAGGATCAACATTATTGAATTTATATATTGATGGTCCAGGATCAACATTATTAAATTTATATATTGATGGTCCAGGATCAACATTAGTGAATTTATAAAATTGATGGTCCAGGATCAACATTTATGAATTAATATATTGATGGTCCAGGATCAACATTAGTGAATTTATATATTGATGGTCCAGGATCAACATTAGTTAATTTATATATTGATGGTCCAGGATCAACATTAGTGATATTATATATTGATGGTCCAGGATCAACATTAGTGAATTCATAAAATTGATGGTCCAGGATCAACATTAGTGAATTTATATATTGATGGTCCAGGATCAACATTATTGAATTTATATATTGATGGTCCAGGATCAACATTATTGAATTTATATACTGATGGTCCAGGATCAACATTATTGAATTTATATATTGATGGTCCAGGATCAACATTAGTTAATTTATATATTGATGGTCCTGGATCAACATTAGTGAATTCATAAAATTGATGGTCCAGGATCAACATTAGTAAATTTATATATTGATGGTCCAGGATCAACATTAGTAAATTTATAAAATTGTTGGTCCAGGATCAACATTAGTAAATTTATAAAATTGATGGTCCAGGATCAACATTAGTAAATTTATAAAATTGTTGGTCCAGGATCAACATTGGTGAATTTATATATTGATGGTCCAGGATCAACATTAGTGAATGTATATATTGATGGTCCAGGATCAACATTAGTGAATTTATAAAATTGATGGTCCAGGATCAACATTATTTAATTTATATATTGATGGTCCAGGATCAACATTAGTGAATTTATATATTGATGGTCCAAGATCAACATTAGTTAATTTATATATTGATGGTCCAGGATCAACATTAGTGAATTCATAAAATTGATGGTCCAGGATCAACATTAGTAAATTTATATATTGATGGTCCAGGATCAACATTAGTAAATTTATATATTGATGGTCCAAGATCAACATTAGTAAATTTATATATTGATGGTCCAGGATCAACATTTGTAAATTTATATATTGTTGGTCCAGGATCAACATTAGTGAATTCATAAAATTGATGGTCCAGGATCAACATTAGTGAATTCATAAAATTGATGGTCCAGGATCAACATTAGTAAATTTATATATTGATGGTCCAGGATCAACATTAGTAAATTTATATATTGATGGTCCAAGATCAACATTAGTAAATTTATATATTGATGGTCCAGGATCAACATTAGTAAATTTATATATTGATGGTCCAGGATCAACATTAGTGAATTTATGCATTGATGGTCCAGGATCAACATTAGTAAATTTATATATTGATGGTCCAGGATCAACATTAGTGAATTCATAAAATTGATGGTCCAGGATCAACATTAGTCAATTTATATATTGATGGTCCAGGATCAACATTAGTGAATTTATATATTGTTGGTCCAGGAATAACATTAGTTAATTTATATATTGATGGTCCAGGATCAACATTAGTTAATTTATATATTGATGGTCCAGGATCAACATTAGTGAATTTATATATTGATGGTCCAGGATCAACATTAGTGAATTTATATATTGATGGTCCAGGATCAACATTAGTGAATTTATATATTGATGCTCCAGGATCAACATTATTGAATTTATATATTGATGGTCCAGGATCAACATTATTAAATTTATATATTGATGGTCCAGGATCAACATTAGTGAATTTATAAAATTGATGGTCCAGGATCAACATTTATGAATTAATATATTGATGGTCCAGGATCAACATTAGTGAATTTATATATTGATGGTCCAGGATCAACATTAGTTAATTTATATATTGATGGTCCAGGATCAACATTAGTGAATTTATATATTGATGGTCCAGGATCAACATTAGTGAATTCATAAAATTGATGGTCCAGGATCAACATTAGTGAATTTATATATTGATGGTCCAGGATCAACATTATTGAATTTATATATTGATGGTCCAGGATCAACATTATTGAATTTATATACTGATGGTCCAGGATCAACATTATTGAATTTATATATTGATGGTCCAGGATCAACATTAGTTAATTTATATATTGATGGTCCTGGATCAACATTAGTGAATTCATAAAATTGATGGTCCAGGATGAACATTATTGAATTTATATATTGATGGTCCAGGATCAACACTGGTAAATTTATATATTGATGGTCCAGGATCAACATTAGTTAATTTATATATTGATGGTCCAGGATCAACATTAGTTAATTTATATATTGACGGTCCAGGATCAACATTAGTGAATTCATAAAATTGATGGTCCAGGATCAACATTAGTTAATTTATATATTGATGGTCCAGGATCAACATTAGTGAATTTATATATTGTTGGTCCAGGATCAACATTAGTAAATTTATATATTGATGGTCCAGGATCAACATTAGTAAATTTATAAAATTGTTGGTCCAGGATCAACATTAGTAAATTTATAAAATTGATGGTCCAGGATCAACATTAGTAAATTTATAAAATTGTTGGTCCAGGATCAACATTGGTGAATTTATATATTGATGGTCCAGGATCAACATTAGTGAATGTATATATTGATGGTCCAGGATCAACATTAGTGAATTTATAAAATTGATGGTCCAGGATCAACATTATTTAATTTATATATTGATGGTCCAGGATCAACATTAGTGAATTTATATATTGATGGTCCAGGATCAACATTAGTGAATTTATATATTGATGGTCCAGGATCAACATTATTGAATTTATATATTGATGGTCCAGGATCAACATTATTGAATTTATATATTGATGGTCCAGGATCAACATTAGTGAATTTATATATTGATGGTCCAGGATCAACATTAGTGAATTTATATATTGATGGTCCAGGATCAACACTGGTAAATTTATATATTGATAGTCCAGGATCAACATTAGTGAATTTATATATTGATGGTCCAGGATCAACATTAGTGAATTTATATATTGATGGTCCAGGATCAACATTAGTAAATTTATAAAATTGTTGGTCCAGGATCAACATTAGTAAATTTATAAAATTGTTGGTCCAGGATCAACATTGGTGAATTTATATATTGATGGTCCAGGATCAACATTAGTGAATGTATATATTGAGGGTCCAGGATCAACATTAGTAAATTTATAAAATTGATGGTCCAGGATCAACATTGGTGAATTTAGAAAATTGATGGTCCAGGATCAACATTAGTGAATTTATATATTGATGGTCCAGGATCAACATTAGTGAATTTATATATTGATGGTCCAGGATCAACATTAGTGAATTTATATATTGATGGTCCAGGATCAACATTAGTTAATTTATATATTGATGGTCCAGGATTAACATTAGTGAATTTATATATTGATGGTCCAGGATCAACATTAATTAATTTATATATTGATGGTCCAGGATCAACATTAGTTAATTTATATATTGATGGTCCAGGATCAAAATTAGTTAATTTATATATTGACGGTCCAGGATCAACATTAGTTAATTTATATATTGATGGTCCAGGATCAACATTATTGAATTTATATATTGATGGTCCAGGATCAACATTAGTAAATTTATATATTGATGGTCCAGGATCAACATTAGTAAATTTATATATTGATGGTCCAGGATCAACATTAGTTAATTTTTATATTGATGGTCCAGGATCAACATTAGTTAATTTATATATTGACGGTCCAGGATCAAAATTAGTTAATTTATATATTGATGGTCCAGGATCAACATTAGTAAATTTATATATTGATGGTCCAGGATCAACATTAGTTAATTTTTATATTGATGGTCCAGGATCAACATTAGTAAATTTATATATTGATGGTCCAGGATCAAGATTAGTGAATTTATATATTGATGGTCCAGGATCAACATTAGTTAATTTATATATTGATGGTCCAGGATCAACATTGGTAAATTTATATATCGATGGTCCAGGATCAACATTAGTTAATGTATATATTGATGGTCCAGGATCAACATTAGTTAATTTATATATTGATGGTCCAGGATCAAGATTAGTGAATTTATATACTGTTGGTCCAGGATCAACATTAGTTAATGTATATATTGATGGTCCAGGATCAACATTAGTAAATTTATATATTGATGGTCCAGGATCAACATTAGTTAATTTATATATTGATGGTCCAGGATCAACATTAGTAAATTTATATATTGATGGTCCAGGATCAACATTAGTGAATTTATATATTGATGGTCCAGGATCAACATTAGTGAATTTATATATTGATGGTCCAGGATCAACATTAGTAAATTTATATATTGATGGTCCAGGATCAACATTAGTGAATTTATATATTGATGGTCCAGGATCAACATTAGTGAATTTATATATTGATGGTCCAGGATCAACATTGGTGAATTTATAAAATTGTTGGTCCAGGATCAACATTATTGAATTTTTAAAATTGTTGGTCCAGGATCAACATTAGTGAATGTATATATTGATGGTCCAGGATCAACATTAGTAAATTTATAAAATTGATGGTCCAGGATCAACATTGGTGAATTTATAAAATTGATGGTCCAGGATCAACATTAGTTAATTTATATATTGATGGTCCAGGATCAACATTAGTAAATTTATATATTGATGGTCCAGGATCAACATTAGTGAATTTATATATTGATGGTCCAGGATCAACATTAGTGAATTTATATATTGATGGTCCAGGATCAACATTGGTGAATTTATAAAATTGTTGGTCCAGGATCAACATTATTGAATTTTTAAAATTGATGGTCCAGGATCAACATTGGTGAATTTATAAAATTGATGGTCCAGGATCAACATTAGTTAATTTATATATTGTTGGTCCAGGATCAACATTAGTAAATTTATAAAATTGTTGGTCCAGGATCAACATTAGTGAATTTTTAAAATTGATGGTCCAGGATCAACATTAGTGAATTTTTAAAATTGATGGTCCAGGATCAACATTAGTGAATTTATATATTGTTGGTCCAGGATCAACATTAGTGAATTTATATATTGTTGGTCCAGGATCAACATTAGTTAATTTATATATTGTTGGTCCAGGATCAACATTAGTTAATTTATATATTGATGGTCCAGGATCAACATTGGTGAATTTATATATTGTTGGTCCAGGATCAACATTAGTGAATTTATATATTGTTGGTCCAGGATCAACATTAGTTAATTTATATATTGATGGTTCAGGATCAACATTGGTGAATTTATATATTGATGGTCCAGGATCAACATTAGTTAATTTATATATTGATGGTCCAGGATCAACATTATTTAATTTATATATTGATGGTCCAGGATCAACATTAGTTAATTTATATATTGATGGTCCAGGATCAACATTAGTAAATTTATATATTGATGGTCCAGGATCAACATTAGTTAATTTATATAGTGATGGTCCAGGATCAACATTAGTGAATTTATATATTGTTGGTCCAGGATCAACATTAGTTAATTAATATATTGATGGTCCAGGATCAACATTAGTTAATTTATATATTGATGGTCCAGGATCAACATTATTTAATTTATATATTGATGGTCCAGGATCAAAATTAGTTAATTTATATATTGATGGTCCAGGATCAACATTAGTAAATTTATATATTGATGGTCCAGGATCAACATTAGTAAATTTATATATTGATGGTCCAGGATCAACATTAGTTAATGTATAAATTGATGGTCCAGGATCAACATTAGTTAATTTATATATTGATGGTCCAGGATCAAGATTAGTGAATTTATATACTGTTGGTCCAGGATCAACATTAGTTAATGTATATATTGATGGTCCAGGATCAACATTAGTAAATTTATATATTGATGGTCCAGGATCAACATTAGTTAATTTATATATTGATGGTCCAGGATCAACATTAGTAAATTTATATATTGATGGTCCAGGATCAACATTAGTGAATTTATATATTGATGGTCCAGGATCAACATTAGTGAATTTATATATTGATGGTCCAGGATCAACATTAGTAAATTTATATATTGATGGTCCAGGATCAACATTAGTGAATTTATATATTGATGGTCCAGGATCAACATTAGTGAATTTATATACTGATGGTCCAGGATCAACATTGGTGAATTTATAAAATTGTTGGTCCAGGATCAACATTATTGAATTTATAAAATTGTTGGTCCAGGATCAACATTAGTGAATGTATATATTGATGGTCCAGGATCAACATTGGTGAATTTATAAAATTGATGGTCCAGGATCAACATTAGTTAATTTATATATTGATGGTCCAGGATCAACATTAGTAAATTTATATATTGATGGTCCAGGATCAACATTATTTAATTTATATATTGATGGTCCAGGATCAACATTAGTGAATTTATATATTGATGGTCCAGGATCAACATTAGTGAATTTATATATTGATGGTCCAGGATCAACATTATTTAATTTATATATTGATGGTCCAGGATCAACATTAGTTAATTTATATATTGTTGGTCCAGGATCAACATTAGTAAATTTATATATTGATGGTCCAGGATCAACATTAGTAAATTTATATATTGATGGTCCAGGATCAACATTAGTGAATTTATATATTGATGGTCCAGGATCAACATTAGTTAATTTATATATTGATGGTCCAGGATCAACATTATTTAATTTATATATTGATGGTCCAGGATCAACATTAGTTAATTTATATATTGTTGGTCCAGGATCAACATTAGTAAATTTATATATTGATGGTCCAGGATCAACATTAGTAAATTTATATATTGATGGTCCAGGATCAACATTAGTGAATTTATATATTGATGGTCCAGGATCAACATTAGTTAATTTATATATTGATGGTCCAGGATCAACATTAGTTAATGTATATATTGATGGTGTTGCATGTACTGTACCTATAGGCAATACATAATCTGAGTAAAAGACTTACTTTAGAGTCAATGTTACTCTTGATTTACACTGGTGAGTGAACAGCAGAAGGTCCCTGCTTTGAGTCTCGGCTGGCCTGTCTGTGGAGTTTGCATCTTCTTTCCATGTCCATGTGGGTTTCCTCCAGGTGCTCTGGGATCCTCCACAGTCCAAAGATGTGGTATGAGTGAATTGGATGAATTAAATTGAGAGAGAATTCAAAAAGGAAAGTGAGTGAGAAAATACAACAACATACCTAAAACTAACTCCCAAGCAACCCCCACCAACATGGCAGCATCATGCCAGACTGAGACTTGCTTTAGAAATGAAGTTACAATCTTAAATGTGTTTAGTGCCACAATTGGAGCAGAGAGTACCCACTTGACACACTTACACTAATAGTAACCATTAGAAAAGTAATTTTATGGCACTCCAGAGGTCAGTAAGTCAATGAGTGCAGTGGGCTCTCGGAGATCATACCAGTGTATCAATATTCGTGTAATTAAATTGATAGTCAAAGCCTGACGGTCTGTGTTATGTTTCCATTTTTCATTCACCAGTTGTCTGCGGCGGCTCACATTTAGAGCCAGCCCATTGTGATAAGTCACACATTATGAGCATCTTCAGCACAAGGAAAACCTAATCAGAGCGTTGAGAGAAGGCGGATCTGTCTGTGAGGGAGGGAAAGAGCTTAGGAGGGGGGCAGTTTTTCTTTGTGGGAACATTATTAGAGTAACCAATCCCTGAAATGTGGGGAGAATAAGAATTGAGCTGCCTGAGAGACACCATTATGCTTTAATGTGGAGAGTTCAAACCATGTCTGATCATATCGCTGTGTATTTCATTGCCAAATGGATCCTTTTATCAAAGATGGCCGCATGCTGTTCTCACACCATCACACACACTGAAGCCCTTGAAGTCAGACATTTTGGGGTATTTAATGTTGAAAATTATAGATTACAAGAAACATAATAGCCAAACTAGAAAAACAATTCTCCATCATGTCTAGTACTTGTTATATCATAGTCCTGTCAAATAACTTCAGCAGCACTGACAGATGCTGAAAGCATAACACAGTGGTAATACTGGAGCCCCTTTTAAAATGTGTATATATAAGATATGAAGAGTTCAGATGCAAAACCTTCTAAATCCATCAGACCTCTTTTCTTGTAAATGAGCATTTTCTATCAGGCTTGCATTTAATATGTAATGATAAGGTTATTAGCTAGTAAATACAATACACTTTTTTTTTCTTTCAAATGTCACTTTAGACAATTCTTTGGGTTTTAATAAGGTAAATTTTATTTTGTGTCAAACCAGCTAAATCCACTTGTGCTAATATTGTACCCAATATTGTGCCACCTACACAAGACAGTGTATTAGCTGAAATATCACTAAAGATGCAATTAGAAATTATTTTACCAAACGTAAAACACATCACACAAACCACCTAAAATTTTAAATATATAAATCTGTCAAGTGGTGGTTCATTCCACTGTGATAAAAGAAAGGAAAATGAATGAATGAAATCTGTAAAGTAGGTGCATTAATCAATAACATTAATACTGACAATATTTAAATCTTAACAATCTGTTGTCATTTCTGATATTTGGGATTTAAATTGAACGTAAGTAGAACAATGTAAACATTGCAAACACTGTAAACTAAGCTTGGTAGATTCAAATAATATAGTGTGAAAACATTATGAAACATCAATATCTGTGGATTGTCCATTAATATAAAAAGCTTATCAGACATATAGTTTATACATTATATTTATCTTTTTTAAACTAGCTTAAATTAGCAAATAAAACACAAGGTAGGCCCACTGGGCAAAAAGGGGATGCCTCTCAGACCATTTTAGTCACCATACTTAAGGTCTTGGTCCCTTGTTTATCCTCATAGCATCCACATGAGATAAAAGAACGGCATCATGACTTCATCTTTTGTGAAATAAGAGTTGCCGTTTATTGTATAGTAAATCAAACTCATTCAAAGTAGCGTCGCTGCGCAAAAAAAAAAAAAAAAAAGCGTTATAAATGCATGCTACACTTCCGACTGTACTGTGTGTTTCCTTTATTTTATAATGCAGAGTTTTGAGGTAAGGGATCCAGTTCATCAAACTCCATCTTTTAAAATTGAAAGCGAAATAACACAGTCTCATAAAAGCCGGAGCATCAGCGCCCTGCTACACTGAAAACATATGATTTGATTCACGCTTCTGATTGGTTCTCAGGATATAGCGGCTTTTGCTGTCAAAGGCAAGTGGCGTATAGAGGCTTTTGCCAACGAACTGTCTGAATTCACTTAATGAAGCATTCACTTAATGTCATTAGCTCATTTCTGGCGGAAGTGGCATTTAGCGGCTTTTGCATCTGAACTCTTCATATATACAAACAAACGTGCAGGTTTTATAAAGGACACTAAAGTGTAGTTAAAGAGTTTATAATTCTGTAATAGCATTATTTAGCGCTCATCTAAACATTACGCTTGTATGTATCGGTTACATGGACACTAATAATATGATTTTAATACGACTACGACAATACTCTGACTAAGACAATACTCTGATTAAGAGTTTACCATGTAAACAGCAATTCTTGATTGCTTTAATCCCATTAAAGTCATGATTAAGACGTAGAGTATGCCGATTTAAGTCACATTATAAAAAGTGCAGTACAGACATGTAAACACTGCAACTATTATTTTTGTGTAGGACTTTTTTTGCCGCATTTACTTCATATTCGCATCCAATATCTAACTCTTCATGGGGTGCATGCATAAAATGTTCCTGAATGAAAGTGAAAGTGCCAAACTGCAGTTAATGTTGACTAATCAAAAATGAAACCCAAATTTCATGAAACTCCAGAGGAAATGTGGACAACGTTATTTGAATTACAAGCTATTTGTGTAAAACAGGATCATGAAAAGTATGAGTAAAAAACAGACCTTTCAAAAAGTTCTCGAGTAGCGAGTATTACGCTGTACATAAGCTGATGAATTTACCTGTAGTTTGTGTATGTGTGTAAACGTAACATTCTGTAGTGCATCTAGTTATTGCCCAGCAGGTAGACAACATCATAAGATGTTAATATTAGGTTAGATTTAGGTTGTGCTGTCAGGTGACCAAAATTCAAGTCTAGCCAGCATCTAAGGACGTTATTTTGATGTCCAATAATGACGTCAAATGACGTTGATATTTGGTCGATTTTGGGTTCAAAATCAAACATTCTAAACCAATGTCATATTGATGTCAAATACTGACATTCATTCGTCAGTTATGACAACAAAATCATAGTGGTAACGTCCACACGTCAACCTGTAACATCATTCCAAAAAAAAAAAAAAATGCAACATCCATGATGTTAGGGTACAACACCAATCTTATATCATGTCAAGTCCATTTCGGTCATCATGCAGTAAACATCTGTCATCTTCTCATCAGTAACATGCATCTCAACCAGGGGTGTCAAACTCAATTCCTGGAGGGCCGAAGCCCTGCACAGTTTTGTTCCAACCCTGCTCCAACACACTTACCTGTAGGTTTCAAACAAGCCTGAAGGACTCAATTAGTTTGATGAGGTGTGTTTAATTAGGGTTGGAACTAAACTGTGTAGAGCTGCGGCCCTTTTGGAACTGAGTTTGACACCTGTAGTCTCTAGGTCAATGCGCGTAATGATTTTGGACATCTTCTTGGACACTTTTAATGCTTCCAAGCAGTTTGCTGCAATTATAAAGTGCCCATGCGATGATGCGATTTACCTTCGATGTGCAATTTGATTGGACAGGAATCAAAAGATAACTCAGCCAATCCCCATGGGTAAGAAAAAATGAAGGAGTGACTGCAGCTTAAAGCAAAGTAGTGGAGTAAAAGTACAGATACAGCACTAAAAATCTACTCAAGGGAGAGTAATAGTACACGTTTTTAAAACCTCTTGGTAAATTACAACTTCTGGAAAAAACTACTCAATTACAGTAATTTAAGTATTTGTAATTATTTACTTTACACCACTGGCTGTATGTCATTCCAGTTCATGGAAAATAAATGGAAAAGGTCTGAAATATACAGGCAGTTATACATGTAGAAATTATCCCACATGGAGGTCATTACATAGCGCATAGCTGTAGCTGGCTCAAGTGCTACAGGAAGTACATCATTCAAAAAGAGAGAGGATGTGCGTTTATGTGTGTGTGTGTGTGTGTGTGTGTGTGTGTGTGTGTGTGTGTGTCAGACACTTATCAGGAAAACCAATCGCTACATTCTTCCACAGGCTAATCTGATCAATAGTTCTCTCTTTTAGCATGAATACATGGGAGCTGCTGAATACACTGAGTTTACTAATAGAGTCCTGTTTAAACTTACCTGTACATGGCCATTCTTTTGAGCACTAGTTTGCTTTAAGTGCTTTGACCTCCGATGTGTCTGAATAAAGCCCACTGGTGCTAAAAGATCTGGCAGAGCCTCATCGATTGACCGTGGCCTGTGAACCATTTCGTATTCATTACAATAGAAGAATTAGAGAAGAGATAATGGATGAAAAAGTAGATTCTGAAAACCAATTTTAATCTAAACACACGCACTAAATAAAACCGCATTGATCGGGAAAATAATTTGAGTCCTTCAGATCGGTTTTCATCTGCATCTGCTCACCCGAGGACCATTGTTCTAAAGTTTGTTGTCACATTCATCATGGGTTTGTTCAGTTTCAAAAATATCAATATGTTTGTGTTGTGGCCATTGACATGCATGGTGTCTGTTTTCGACCTGCTTTCTCGTTTTGAGGCTTTTAGGCTGAGTCTGAATTGGAAACATTGATATTCCAAAGGCCACTTTGTCTCGGCTGTTGCTTTATGCTGGATGAGCAAAACACCAGGGCTGAGCACCAGTATGAGTTGAACTGCAACTTCTAAACTTCAATTAAATGTTAAGGTAGATAAAAAAGATGCAGATTTATGTATTGTTATAGGTGCACTGCATGGTACAGTGCAGTTTGGCACATTTTTAAAGGCATTTTTTTACCTAGTACTTTTTAGTACCACCTCAGGTGCATTGGACCATTACCGAAACATTAAGAAAACACTGCTAAAATTGGTCCAAGAGAATCATCACTTTCAGAGTCATAAGCCATCAAACCTGCTATATTGGAATAGTGAGTGGCAACTATTCACGGCTTGTACTGTATCTGGTTAACTCATTATATTCACATGTTGCGTTTAAAACCAAATTGAAAATGCAGCACGTGCTGCTTTTTTTCCTTGAATTTACATGAGTTCGTGAGCTTACGATTTTCTGCCATTACTATGGCCACCATCAGCTGTTTACATGCGGCGTTCAAGTTTCAAAATAGTGCAAGTTTGCCGCTGTGTGGATTAACACTGAATGTGTTTCATTGGTATTACTTTTGGTTAAGAACAGAGCAAGATGATGGTGCATTGGGTTCACAAATATACTCTGCATGCACTCTGGCTACTTCAACAATGTTGATTAGCCGTGGTGGACATTTTTCTCTGTCTTGCGCTGAATGCAGTCGATCAATCGCAACAGACTGTGTTATCGAGCCAATCAGCGCAGATTAGCGTCACGGTAAGAAGGGGTCTGGGAACAAATGAGTGGCTGAACAAATCATATGGGAATCATTGGGATTATTAGGTAAAATAAATGCATATTATAAGACAATGAGTGTTTTTATACCTTGCATGCATATCAGTCTTGTTGGAGACCCCCAAAACCAAAATATGACCTTTTTAATGGATAATAGGGGCTCTTTAAATTTGATTTTGTGAAAATAAATGATGCACTTTGCACAAGCCCGTCTTGGAATTTGCCTTCCCCTTCTATTTGCAGTTTCCCTGTGCTTCCTCTCCCACAAACTATTTTCCATTGCCAACACAGTTTATCACATAAGTGATTGGTCATTGTTTAGCGCCAGAGTTGCTCATTCTTCTGGGATGATGATTTTCTCCATCATCAGAATAAACAGTACTCTCGAGGAAAATGGCCACCTGTTTACTTACACCGCTCTATGTTTTATGCACGTAGAAAAAGCACCATGAAGGTTTCCGCATGCTGAAATGGCACATTTAACAACAGTCTTTTACAAGTTAAATCATAAAAGTTTTGCTGTCTAACAAAAGCCCTCAACTAAGTAAGACTTGATGCCTCTAATGACCCACATTTGTAGACTCAGCAGGACTAACAAGCTCTGAAACTCAGCCTTTTGACACCTTTTCAACATTTCAAGTTACAAGTACAGCTCATTTGTCCCCGTCTACGGGTTCAGCATTGATGCTCAGTGATTAGTATGTCTTTGTTTTGTTTTTATAGCACTCGTGTTCTACGGTGTCATGAAAGGATTTATGTTGTTTCTTGTTGTTTTATAAGGTGCACTTCACTAGCTGATAAAACGAGATTATTGATGAGTTGGATTGAGTTGAGCAATCCTGCCGGTTCCCATTCAGAGGGATGTGAGTGTGATTTATAGCCGTCTTTATCCGTTTATAGGTTTGTGGATGAGGGCGACTGTGTCCTGATGCTGGAGGTGCCTCAAAGTGTGCAAATGACAAACTGAGTCACTTCATTACTTCACATGGTCTGCTGTGATTAAAAATGCCACATTATCTGGAGCTGTGCAATTCATCGAAACTGGCTTGTAATGATTCTGAAAAAGACTTGCAGAAACATCCACACATGATTACTGATTACTCATTTGTTATGAAGAAATAACTGAACATAGAGTTAAGAATGAAATGCCATGTAAAAGTGAAAACATAAATGGAACCGAATGGCTCTGAAAGCGACAGTACACTCTATTTCTGCTCCCGATTGTTTTTATCTTTAAGGGTTGTATGTAAGTTTTTGACTCTTCTAAAGCATAAAAATACCATAATATGTTTGCAGATATTTAAGAAACATGCCCAGTGAACATTCTTGTTTATCTGAAAAACAATGCTGAAGTCAGATGTTCTGCTTTGATCGTGCGCTGTCTTTGTTTTGATCTCTATAACCCGCCCAATGCCAGTTTAGCTAATTATATTTTAACACCTCGGGTTGCCTTGGTGGAAAACAGTGTATTTCATTCATTTAGTCATGAAGGCTCCCAAAGTATGCGTCCTTGACAGAAATGTAACCTCCGATGTACAGTAGCAGACTCCGAAATGAGATGCAGATTCAGAGTTCCACATAAGGTTATTAATTAGCAAATAATATAAATATTATGAACTTAAACATTAGGTGAGCAGGTTACATTGCAAATCTCATCACGTATAATGTTGTTAGGACATGGGGTTGCAATGATTTGGCTGTTTGCACCAGACGAAACACGTCAGAAATTTAAAAACATTCAGAAGCACTGAATAGTGCACTCACTGCACTCCAGCGAAGTGGTAAGATGTATAATCTAATTCAGTGTTTCTCAACTGGTGGGTCGGGAACATTTTCAGTGGGTCGCGGAGTGTTCAAAAAAACAACAAAGTTTAATTTTAAACTTATTTTGACTTTTATTTTGAAATGCGTGCACTACAACCCTACCGTTTGACATGTGAAATTTAATTTAATTATAGCAACAAATATGTCAAAGCGCAAGTACGACCCCAATTATGTAAAGTATGGATTTACATATATTGACGGCAAAAAAGACTTAAAACCTTAGTGTGTCATAAGTAGTAAGGTGCTCTCACAAGAGAGCATGAAACCTTCGGAATTAAAACGACATTAAGAAACCAGACAACTTGTTTTATTAACAGTTCAGTTTAGTTCATGGTGACTGAACTTTTCCTTACCCTAACCTCTGTTTACAGTATTTGTCGTTTTTACTTTGTAATATTTCTATAATTTGATACATTTTGTTAAATGACAGCAATAAAATATTGTTTATTTGTAAGTCTCGGTGATGTTCTTATGATTTATCTGTCACTACTTGTGTATGTTAACAAATAAATACAAACAAATTATAATTCCTAAAATTGTATAATAGTTCCTAAAAATTTGGGACGCGGCTTGATGACCATGTAAAAATGTGGGTCCCATGGCCAAACCAGTTGAGATCCCCTGATCTAATTAATACATATTAAACCTCTTTAACATTATTAAATGTACATGCTGAATCACTGATATGTGTTGGCTTGACAAAGCCATTTGACTATCTTGTTCATAAACAAAGGTGTCAGGACTTTTCATCTTGATGACACTGACACTTTCATTGACATCAATACTTGCTTTTGAGGAATGACCTCTCCATTTTGAGCAAGTGACACGCTTTTGCATTTGTTATCAACAAGGTTTTGGACTAATTGTTTTTCAGAATTGCATTAACCGTTGTGCAAATGTAAATAGTGTTGTGAGAAATGCACCAAAGCCTCTGAGACAAACTGTAAAAGATGGTTTTGTCCATACAGTATATTAGGTTTAAATAAAGATATATAAATTAAGACAAATGATAATGTGATATTGTAAATATAGATACACTGGTTATTTGGAAACGTGACATAAACAGCAGAATACACCTGTAGTGGACTTTAAAAAGTGCACTTTTAAAAAAATCTGCTAGCAGATAACATTTGGGCCACTGAAGGGTCAAGAAATACATTCAGTAACACTTCAACATATGGATTAATTCTCTCTAATAACTAGTTGCTTTTTAGCACGTGTATTAAGACATTTGATGTTTATGAGTATTTATAAAGTAAAAAACCTAAACCTAACTACTACTTTAAAGGGCCATGAAACCCCCCTGTTTCAGCAGTCAGGAAAGTGGGTGTGTCTAGCTCTGTTTAGGTGGGAGTGTTGGGGGAGGGAAAAGGGGAAGGATATGAATAAAAATGGAATTTTCCATTTGGGTACGCGCTGATTTTCACAGAGGAAAAACAAACACACGCAGGGGAGAAAGACAGTGACTGTGTTTAATGACGGTTGAATGTTTGACACCGCATGCCGTACACGAGAAAACACCTTTGCATTTCTCGGTAACTCAGATGCACTTGGTAGGTCAGAAAGCCGTGTGTGTGTAGACTATCCTGTCACAAAATGCGGCGAAAATTCAACACGACGGTCGGTAACAGTTTGCTTGCAGTGTTTACATGTTTACACTCGGAGAGCAGCATTTACAGTAGATCTTTCAGTCCATAATATTGTAGTGATATTAACGTACTGTAAACTTAGTAACTTGGAAATCATTTCGACTAAGGTCTGTCTTTAAACACTGAAAGAGTACTGCTGACGATACAAACTATAACTTTGCCATCTGAATGAACAAAGAAAGGGCACTGATCGCACACACTTACCAAATCTTTAGAGACAGGGCAATCAACACATTATGGAGCTGCATCTTTTTTAAAGGAGTCGAGCAGCAAATCCAGATTTCACAATTTCCAGATGCGAAAAACTCTTGAGTCAAAAATGTTCCGTACAAACATATTTCTGCCGCATGCACTGATCCACACGTGAGTCCAGTTGTGCTCTCATAGCTGGAAAATAAAAACAAAACCTTCATTGCAGCACATTATAAAAGCAACACTGACAGCCCGTATCCCCAAACAATTCTTACTCTTTTCCCACTTCTTTTGGCAACACAGTCTGAACACTGTTTCAAGTACAGTCTTCGAAGCTATCATGCATATTAATGAAGTTGCACCGGCGCATGCACAATAGAGCGCGCTGATTGGTTTGAACCAAGTCATACTCATGAATTAATGCAGCACACTCAGAGACGTAATTAGGCACTCCCAGGTACAGACAGCCAGTCTACACGCTGGAATACACGCTAAGATCTCATAGCCGTGACGCAGCTTCAAAAATTAGTTTCAAACCGGAAGTACGAATTTGCTCGAAATAACGCAATAACAACCAATTTACAATTTTTAGTGAAATATAGGTGTCCTAATAGTGTTTTTAGCAGTGTGGGACACATATACGACTGTCAACAGCTCAAAAATGTGTTTTGGTGTTTCGTGACCCTTTAATAACTACTAATAAGCAGTGAATTCTGAGTTTATTTAAGCAAAAATCATAGTTAATAGTGAGAATTTAACCCTAAAATAAAGTGTGACCATACATTCTGTGGATGCCAATGGCTGTTTAGAGCCAATGGGAGTTTAGAACCACTTGTGTGCGTGTAAACAAAGACACTTTCATTTTGCGTGAACTGTCCCTTCAAAAAGAACTTGGATGTAGATGCTGTGATTGTTTTCAGCATGATGTATGAAGGCGTTCCACATTCAAACGGCAGATGCCACTTTGGCTTCACAAAATGTCTTTCTTTCATATGCCATCGCTGCTGCATAGTGCATTGTCATTGTGTTTGAAAAATAGCATGTCAGAACAGATGCTTTTCTATTACAGCAACCTGGACTGTGGATACATTGCGCTCTCTAATAGCAGAGTGTCTGTAGCTGACAACAACACATCCATTCCACGGCAGGAGACAGGAGTGTTGTGGAATCATTCAGCGGTGAAAGAAGCGCCAGTCAGACAGGAATATGAGGACGATGGGGTCTGAGACACAAACTACTGCACTTATCACACCTGCTCAGACCAGATGCTGCGGCAGATGAGATGCTCACAGATATGCAGAGAAAGCAAGATGCAGATCACAGGAGAGCACTGGTGAGATATTGTATTAAAAGTGTTGTGCCTTACAGTAAAATCACGTCTTGTTTTATTTACATTTTTTTTCAGCATTGCCTCTATGTTACAGTTTTTCTCAGTCGCTTTGGTGCATTTCGCACAACACTATTTACATTTGCACAACAGTTAATGCAAACTGCAAAACAATTAGTGCAAACTGCAAAACCTTGTTGATAACCTGCAAAAGCGCGTCACATGCTCAAAATAGATAGTTCATTCCTCAAAAGCAAGTATTGATGTCAATCAAAGTGTCAGTGTCATCAAAATGAAAAGTCCAGTCACCATTGTTTATGAACAAGATAGTCAAATGGCTTGGTCATGTTTTTATTATGACACTTTTCAATGCAAAAAAGTCAGATTTTGGTGACACTTGCTGAAAATGCTCAAGACAGCACTATATACTATTTGCAAAGCCATTTGTACACTACAGTAAAGTTAGACATCACTGCATTTAGAGGTATCTGAGTACAAGACACTGAATATGTATGTTTCACATTTTTACTGCACATGCTCTTTACAATTCTAATTTGTTCACAGCATTGTGCAAAATAATAAGCACACCCTTATTTACAACAAGCATAAGCTTCCTTTAGGTAGAGCTGTGCACAACTGTAAACAATATTGCAGTACATATTAAAACTGAGCCTACAACATACACTGGTCTGTAAATCATTCATCAAATTGTTCAATTTTTAAGACATTTTCAGGAAAATAATGATTTACATTTTTTTTTTTAAATAAAATTTGCTAGTCAGATTTTGACAACTAGTTTAACATTTTTGTATGTAATGACTCAAGTAATGAAACAAGGACTATAGTTTTATATGGAGAGACTATTCAGCATTTACAAGTTTAGTTCATTTTGACTGACATGACATAAGCAAGTGATAATGTTATAAACAGCAGAGAGTTGTATGAAAGCAATTGATGCATGTCCAAAAGCATTTGCAATTTGCTGAAAGGAATGAGAAACTGCTACTATGATGTGCACAAATGACTAATTGTTTTGAGAAATGCATTAACTGTTGTGCAAATGTAAATAGTGTTGTAAGAAATGCACCAAAGCCTCTGAGAAAAACTGTAATATGCGCCTCTTTTTTTAAAGAAAAATAATTACAGTTTCCAGCTGAAATGATTAGAAATGGAATTAAGTCTGAGTGCACATGAAGGAAAAGTACAGTATGGCAGATGATACTGTATCATCATCATACCTGATCATACATCCGGATTTGTCCTCTAATTTCTAACCAATCCAACCAGACACTGCTTCTTTTTTTTCTTTTCTTTTTTCTTTTTTTTGGTGTAGAAAATGTTTAGCACATCAAAAACTTTACTGATAAATCTGATGGAAATGCTTATTTCATTTAAATTTAGAAAATGTCAACACAATCCGCTTGTTAAGTGGTGACGTGTTGGTGACGTATGTAATACTGTTTCCGGGTTCAAGCCGCCACTCATTTGAGTGGAGAAATGATTTGTTTATGATCACTTTTTATTCATATCACACTATAGAGTTAATTTTATATAAAGTCATAGTGTATACAACAATCTCTGGGCTTGCTGCATAACAAATAGCAAAATTTTAACAATTTATAAAAAATTAATCACGTTCTGGCTATTGGATATTAGAAATGGACATTTATATTGCGATCGTGATTTTTGAAAGCATTAAATCACTTTGTAAACTTTTATTATTACCATTTCATGAGTCTCCCCATTCAGTTGAATAGAGCACTTGAACCCGGAAGCCGCTTCATGTGACATCACACTTAACAAGCGGATATAATAACGTCAGGGCATGAATACTTAATAAATACTTTGTAATTCTATAACATTACTTTAAAATCTACACTACCTGACAAGTCTGTTGTCGATCCCAGTTGTAACTAAGGGTGCTTTCACACCTACATAGACTTTTGTTTTGGAACCTGTGTCGTTTGCCCAGTTAGCGCGGTTCGTTTGGCATATGTGAATCCAGCAATCGAGCTGGGATCCGCGGCAAAACAATCACTCTGAGATCACTTGAATGAGGTGGTCTCGGCTCGACTGAAACGAACTCTGGAGCGGATCGATTGTAGTGAGAAAGAAATATGATCCAAGCGCGGTTATATCACAGTGTTTTATGTACATGTAATAGGCATACGGCTATATGAAGAGAGAATTATGAGAAGGGCAGGAGGTCATTCCAGACGTCCACAAATGCACAGAGTTTCCCGGATGCCCACAAACAAGTGATAATCTCCTGGAAATCGCGCGTCTCTCGTCTCACAAAAGTTTATTTAAAATATGTTTTGGAACATTTGTATTATCTTCTTTCATATTCGTTTTAGCTTAATTAATTGGAAAATTTATTTTCATACAAATGTTTCAGCTCTTTCAGCTGAAGTCCAAACCGTGGAGAAATAATTCCAAATAATTCACAGTAATAAATGCAAGCAAGACACGTCTAAAATGAAATCTAGATCAGCAAGTGCTCCATTGAATGAGAAACAGTATAAACATAATCCATTATTCAGCGAGTGTCTATTTGAACTGAGCTGAAACTCCTGCGCTCTGCTTTTGTAGTGGTTGAGTGGTGCTCAGACTCATACACCACCTCTCATTGCCCACCAGATGCTTTCAGTACTGTAGGCTGATGTCTGGCTGGATCTGTGCGCAGACTCTAACACGCATTGAGTAGGTATGATTTTTATGAGTAAAGCTGAGTGCACTGGTGTGTTATTAATGCAGCGTAAAAAAAAAATCAGTTCAAAACCTGCCGCAATGATATTTAAGTGGTTGTGAAGATGTTCTGGTAACACGTTACAATATGGGAACACTAATATGCTTTGATTCATGCTTAGTATGACACGTGCACAGCTAATCCATTCATTAATGATTACCGCATCAACAATTTATTTGCGTCAAGATTTGGTCAGCCACATTTGGGCATACTTGCATGTAAACCCCTGAAAAAAGGCATGAAAGATGCCAAATCACATAGAGAACTTGGTAAGCATGAAAGGATGCAATTCTATGATTGAATAGGTGTTAAAAGATACATATGAGTAATAAGATGTTTTTAGCCTAATATTCATACATTCATATTCTCTCTGGCTTAGTCCCTTTATTAATCTTGGGTCGCCACAGCGGAATGAACCACCAACTTATCCAGCATCCGTTTTTCACAGCAGATGCCCTTCCAGCCGAAGCCCATCACTGGGAAACACCTGTACACTCTTGCATACACACAACAGACACTACATATAATTTAGCTTATTTCATTCACCTATAGTGCATGTGTTTGGACTGTGTGGGAAACCAGAGCACCCGGAGGAAACCCACACGAATACGGGGAGAACATGCAAACTCCACACAGAAACGCCAACTGACCCAGCCGACGCTCGAATCGTGCTACCAACTGTTGTACTCAGCCCAAATAGCACAGCTAAAAAAAAAAAAAGAACATGACTATAATTGATCATTTTCATTTGGAATAATTGGCAACGCGGTGGCGCAGTAGGTAGTGCTGTTGCCTCACAGCAAGAAGGTCGCTGGTTCTAGCCTTGGCTGAGTCAGTTGGCATTTCCGTGTGGAGTTTGCATGTCTTCTCTGTGTTGGCGTGGGTTTCCTCCGGGTGCTCCGGTTTCCCCCACAAGTCCAAAGACATGCGGTACAGGTGAATTGGGTAGGCTAAAATTAATAAAGAGACGAGATAAAGGGAAAACTAATGAAGGAATTTGCGATAATCAGCAAAATATGTGAATTTTGTCCAGTTCACTGCATTGCTTATGTCTGTGTTAATGCCCAACACTCTAATGGCCTAAAGCAGTAGTTCTCAAACTTTTTTCATCAAGTACCACCTCAGAAATAAATTGTCTCTCCAAGTACCATCAAAATGAGCAGTATTGAAATACAATAGTGTAGTAGGCCTAGTAAAGCAGCTACAACTCTGCACAGTTAAAAAAACGTGGCAGATTACCTCAGAAATATAGGCTTTATGTCATATATCGCATATTATATACATCATTTTTGATAAATTTTTAAATGTGTGTAGCATGTACATGACATACATCATTCCTCTGCGTACCACTAGAAGGAAGCCTGCGTACCACTAGAGGTACACGTACCACAGTTTGAGAACCACTGGCCTAAAGTGAATGGCCTAAAGTAAATGTCCAAGGCTGCATCCGAAATCGCATACACCCATACTATGTAATACGTTAAAACCAGTATGTGAGTGAGTGGTAGGTCCGAATTCATAGAATTCGAAAACAGTATGCAAGAAGTACCCGGATAACCTACTACTACTGGCGAGATTGGAGAGGGGTCTAGATGCAGACCTGGTGCAATCTGAGCTGCATCTAATGCTTTTTAAAGCACTCACCTAACCCCACCCCTAACCCTACCCGTCACAGTGACGTCGCTCACTCCATTGAGTGCATTGTGTCTGACATTCTCAGCTTGCATCATAAAGGCTGCATCCAGACACTATTGCAAGATTCTGAAGTGTGCATCCGATGGATGGATTCTTTTTATATATATAGACTTTTTAAAAATTTTTTAGGCATCTTAATGTAATGTCCATGGCATGATTTATGCGTGTGATGTATGCACTAGTTTTATATTAGTTTATATTGGTTACGTGGTGAACATTGCACTCTCTCGCTCTCGTTAACATGCTTATATTCCTGTGCTATATGACAATATAAAAGCTGTTTAAGTCCTCATGTTTGAGATTTAAGGTTTAGGACTCTGCTGAAGTCTGTTCTGTAATGAAAGTGTCAGACTTGACGTCATTCGCTATGGTTTTTAATGATGCACATTGGCAGGTAAAGAACCTGAAAATCCTTACACTGCTGACATGAGAACACATATCTGATTCATATTGGATAAATTTCCATATGAACAACGCCTGAATCTGATTTGAGTAAATCGAAATTGAGTCACTTGAACAGTGCAGAGTAAATGTGGCCTTAGAGGAGAAAGTTAGAGCGTAAAACTACAAACTACAGCTGATCAAATCCTTATAATTCTGGTGAGTGACATTCTACAGTAAGTCAATCTTTCTCTTTTGTATGTTCTTGTGCTGTATTTATACCATATAATTGTGGTGTATTGAGTGGGAGATCACAAATCAGAAATGTGTGTATTTTGCGTTGGCCACTCTTTGTAAAACCCTGAGACTTTTTGGTAGGCCACTTGTTTGTTTATAATGAGTCTCCTGTTTTCATTACTGCAGAGTTCAGTGAACAGAAAGAAAGAAGAAATGCCCGCATGTGTTTAACGTTTTTTCTTATTGCAAACACAACAAAAATTTGGTAGTTTTTTCGCTGCTTTGGCTTTTTCAGGGATAATCATTGTGATCTCCCGATTGCAACAGAGAAATACTGGGAAATGTCTATAGACTGATGGAATTTCATGCGGTTCGGCCTTATAATCTTAAAATATGAACACGATCACCTGTTTTGTCATCACTTTAGACATTATGGTAGAGAATCATTCAAACACTAGCTCTAAAGTGAGGTTTGTGAAGTAGCAACGATTTTTGCTGTATTGACATCAGCTGCAGATGTGAATGAATGGCAGAAGAAAGTAGTTCCTCATACAAAAAGATCTTTAGACTCTCTGTGTTTGATTTTTTTATACACACGAATTATGCTGTCAAACTATTGTATAAACACAATATCACACTCATAGCAGTGTGATGTGGCTGTATATCATCACCTGCGGCCTCATGCCAATGAATGCCTCCTACCAGTGCTGATATATATATATGCCATTGTGATTTTCGAAAGTATTACATTGCTTTGTAAACGTTTATTATTATTAAATTTGTTGAGTCTATCCCCTTACAGATGCTTTGCATGACGTCACACTTAACAAGCTGATAGATTGTGCTTTCGAAGGGTCAAGTAATAAATTAACATTCAAATGCAGTACCTACTGAGTAGTAGACGGACGCAGCTTAACTATGGCTCAGGTTCAGTTGGAAATTTTGCCCCCTCCATTGCACATTAGGCTGATTGCATTGAACGGTATTTCCACACCTCTCCTTTAGAAAACATATAATCATTCATGCATATAGCAAGTTTAATGAAGTTTTTAATGAAGTTATATGGCTAGGATAAAGCCTTTATTTATTTAAACTGCTATACTTTAGTTCAACACCGGCTTGCTTTCTATTAAAAAGGATCTGTGGATACATCACCCAGGTCTGATGTCATTGTTTAAGGTTTGAGACATATTAGCTTGAACAAAATTGATGAACTGTTTAAGTATTTGCAAAAGATATTCATCTTAGCAAGCACTGCTAATTAAGCCATAAACAGAAAATTATCCAAGACTGTGTGAGAAATGGAATATGAATTAGATGGCAGAAATTGTACCCAGCTCTTTTCTCCCACAGCTTGCCTTTTATTCCCCCGCTCACATTTCAAATGCAGAGTATCTCAGCGATGAGCTTAAAGTGGCGAGTCGAGCAGCTCCAACTGTCAGAGACCTGCCGCATCCTCATGGGTTTGATTAACATGATGGAAAAGGTTTTCGTCAACACTACACAGCATACGAATTCTCAAGAGTCTTCTCAGCATCGTCCAAATGATGAGCACCAGAGACAGGCAGCTCACCCACCTTGCTCTTTGATTATGTTTTAATCAGCACGGTCCAAATGATAATCTCCTCGTCTTTCTGCAAGAATCCCTCCTCCTTTCCAAACCTCTTGAGCTTTATTAATTGGAGGTCTTAGCCTTGATGGATGAACAGCAAAGAGGAAAGCACATGTATTAGGTCCTCTGATTGAAATCATTCCTTTGGCCTGAGGAGGCAAGAAAAATATTCTTGCCTCCAGCTTACATCTCTAAGTAACTGAACTGAATATTGAGTCAGAAAGTTTGAGATGACTAGGTTCAGAATGTTTACACTCAGTACGGCTAGATGTAATTGACCATATCAAATGCAATTTTCTGTCTCCCGGAGTCATTCTGGAGCTAACCATGACCTTACCAATTAAATTGTGATCAATGCTGTATTATTTCAGTTGAGACTGCCAAATTCGAACCCATCTCAAAAGTTCACCAGTATACAGAATTAGCCAGAGCTGAAGCTAGTGGATTTTCTGTCCCTCTCTGATTTAATGGTGGTGTCAATGCCTGCCTGAGGACTAAGCAACTGCTTTTCCCTCTACTACTTATGAGTGCTTTTCTCAGGGTGTTTCTTCGGAAGTTGTTCTACCAATGTAATGGATTGGGATAGAAATGGTAATGTCTTCCCCGGCATCGACTCTGGCTTTAAAGTGGAAGGATATCCCTCCCTCAGCTAGGCTATAGAGGGGAAGTTTAGGCTGGATGGATTTTCTGGCATTCTTGCAGGGGTCCTTGCCTCAGGGGTTGACTTACGTGGAGACTGCTAATGTTTGGAACCACTGAATCATACTTCATAGGATCCATGGGAAACTCGAGACAACCGTGGCTAGTATAAAGAGCTGCTGGAAGTCCCCTGAGGGTACACAAAGGTTGACTAATACCAGAATTGCGCAGTGTGACCGTAGCTGACAGTGCTACAGTGATGTTCCAGCGAGCACAAGATGTTTTACAGCATTTTATAGTGTTGTTATTTTGTGACAGTTAGATAAAACAGTTAAATGCTGTCATTTTGAGTTAGTAACACTTTTTAATGGGCTTTTTGGATTTACTATTGCAACATGCAAAGGAATAACAGATTTTCTGAGCACAATATTTTTAAATTTATAAATTCCATCAATAACTATCTGAATCTACACAACCCTTAATAGTATTTGAATTAGTCAGACCAGCACAGGATATGAGCAGGCTAACAGGAATGACTTGCTCTGCCCGTCGCTCCCATACAGGTTAAAATACATCAGTCAAATCACCCGGCAGCCCAAAACGGGTTGCCCACTGATGCCAAGCAGCACTGAGCCTGGTTAGTATCTAGATGGGCGACTACATGGGAAAACTTGGGTGCTGTGGGAAGTGGTGTTAGTGAGGCCAGCTGGGAGTGTGTACCCTGCTGTCTGTGTGGGTCTTATTGGCCCAGTATATTAAAGGGGATACTTTTGGATTAGATGTCAAACTGAGGTCCTGACTCTGTGGTCATTAAAAATGACCTCACTCTGCTCTTACCTCTGGCCTTCCAATTATCTGTAATTGCACGTCAAATAAGGTAAGTTACAGAACACAATCATCAATTGCACAATGGTCATGGACCAATGGTAGCTTGAAGCTGTTTAGAAGCCAAAACAACCTCCTTCAAAAGTTGGTTCTTTCAAACTGCCGAAATGAACTCGGAAAGAACTTCATTTTTGGCAGATTTAGTTTGAAATGAAGGATATCCAAAGTCACTCTCTGACTGGTCTTCTGGACTATTGAGAATCATTCCCTGATTCTCTGTGGTCATTAAAATCCCTTGGCATTTCTTGTAAACAGTAGGGGTGTAACACTGGTGTCCTAGCCTTCGTCACTCTGCACTTACTCATCATGGCCTCTCAATTATCCAAAATTGCACATCAAATAAGGTAAAGTTTCAGAACACAATCATTGTTTGCACAATGGCCACTGACCAATGATAGCTTAAAACAGTTTAGAAGCCAAAATAACCTCCTCCAAAAGTTGGTGAGTTCTTACAAACTGTCAAAATGAACTCAAACCCAGAAAACTCTTTAAAAACCTGAAAATAACATTCTTGACAGATTTTGTTTGAAATGAAGGATATCCACAGTCACTCTCTGACTGGTCTTCTGGATCATTGAGTATCATTCCCTGATTCTCTGTGGTCATTACAAATCCTATGGCACTTCTTGTAAAGGAACACCCCACTAGGGGTGTAATGCTGGTGTCCTGGCCAAATCCCCTCACTTTGCCCTTACTCACCATGGCCTTCCAATCATCCAAAATTGCACGTCTAATAAGGTAAGTTCCAGAAAACAACCATCAATTGTGCAATAGCCATGGACCTATGGTAGCTTGAATCAGTTCAGAAACCAAAACAACTTCCTCCAAAAGTCATTATGTTCTTTCAAACTGTCGAAATGAACTCAAACCTGTAAATAACTTCATTTTGGACAGATTTTGTTTCAAGTGAAGGATATCCACAGTCAATCTCTGACTGGTCTTCTGGACTATTGAGTATCATTTCCTGATTCACCAGTCCCTCTCCTATGACTCTTACACAACCTGTAGACTGCAAGTACGGATACTAGCAAAATATGCGCATGCCTAGTAAGTGTGAATGGTCAAAAATCAAACTGAAGATTAACTAAATTTACATTTAGCAGATGCTTTTATCCAAAGTGACTTGCATCCATGAATATACATCTGGAGCAGAGTGCTACCTGGGGAACTGTTGTGGGTTCAGTGCCTTGCTCAAGGAAATCACCTCAGCCGTGATATTGAGGGTGTAAGAGAGTGCTAACAAGGGCGACAAAGATCATACCCTTTGGTATGTCTCACTAGTGTGTCTTTGGATTTCATGGATGTGAGGTTTGCTCACTCAAGTCTTAAGAGGTGGCCTCTATTATTTTGGCGAGCAGTGGAGGAGGATTTCTCAGTCGAGGAATATATTATTTTAAACTAGAAGAGCCAAAGGTGAACTTATGGTCTGACACTTTCCAGATCGCACACACAGAGGAGGTTGGTGGAACATATGTTGGTGGAAAATAGTGACAGGAGAACTAATGGGTAACTTAGCAAATCTCAAACCTCAGTTTGGCTTGAATGCTAGAACATTAAGCTCCAGAAAAGAAGTGCATTGGCGTGGGCTCATATTTACACATAGAGAGGAATGACAGGGTGGAAAAACAAAAATATAGCTTAAGTAGGTTATGAGTGGTACTAAAAAAGGATGAGAGCGCGACTGAAGAAGTTATGCGAAAACTTTTGAGGAGGCTGTCAAAAGTAGGTGTATATCCGACTGTAGGTGAAGTGCGTTTTGCTCGGAGCTCATCTCTCCAGGGAATCTGTGATGTGCTGTGCCAGGTGACAGCTCTACATTTATTGTCTGCCTTCTTTCATTCAGGTAAATGAAGGTGAGCTTGAGGGCAAACATGTCTATCTGTGTGGGTGATTCGGTTTTGCTTTGGTGTTGTGTAATGTTCTGATAAGAGGGATGAGCAGCAGTTGAGTGAAACCCAAGGAGGTCTGTATTATCTTGAGAAACCTTTGTCTACAATGTCAGTGGTAAAACATCTACAATATATCACATGCTGCTTTGAAAAACAACATTTGTTTCATTAGAATAGACAGCTGAAGCTCACTGACCTTCAATAAGAGTAAGGCTTTTTAATCACAGGTTGTACTGTAGGCAAGAGAGGCAATGGCAGACTATACCATGTTAACCAGAGAAACCTTGACCCTATGGTCAAGAGTCGTATTTAGATTAACTATGTGAATCAGGATAGAGAGGTCTATGGGGAGCCGAGTGGAAGCTTGGGGTCAAGTTTGGACTATATTATTCATCAGACTACATTAATCACTCCTAATGAGGTTACACTCCACAGAAAGATGAATATCATGGCCCTCTATGTTGGACTGGAGTTTTTAACCTGGAATTTTTGTCGGCACATAGAATGATTCAACTGGATAGTGGACTCCCACATACAGTATTCACTACATACTCTTCTTAATCTTCTGAGTGCTGACCTTGTTCAGGTGTCAGCACATGTAAGCTGTACCTCCTGTGTGTCATGTCACAACCCAAGGTTTTACTTGTCCAGCTTGTTTCTAAGCCACTGCAAGCCATAATCCAGATGCCAAGCTAATAGCTTCTAGAGCGTTTTGGAAAGAGTTCAAATTATGTCAGGTTATATGTCATTTTTATTATTCTTTTAGAATCATTAGCAAGCAAGTTCTGGGTAATTTAAACAAATCCTCAGGCTATTTGCTAACCTTGAAATGCACTGCCAAAGGCATAATGGGTGTATTACATCAAACAACCAATCATATAATGTCTCAATGTTGGCCTCATTAAATATTTATATATTTCACAAAGTCTTAGAAACTTTCACAAACTGTGTTTTGATGGAAGTTTAAATGTTAAACAGTGCCAGGAAATATGTTTCCCCTGTCTTGATATTGTTGGACGTTTGTGTCATAGACATCGAGATCTCCAATCCTTTTCATTTAGAGTTCATACTTAGATATTGTTTGACAAATGTTAGCAGATTTTGCATGCTGTCCTGGGAGAGAACCCTGAGCTCAGAGATAGTTGAGCCCAGGGCTCCCGCCTGGTCAATAGAGCATGTAAGGGGAGTACAAGATCAGGTGGTTCTCGAGAGCTCCCTGTGGTAAAGGAGGAAAGGAGGAGAAAGGGTAGATGGGGGGTTTCTTCGGAAAACGAAGGTAAGGGAGTAGTTCTAGCTAGACTACTTATAGTGAGTTTGGATTAATCTGATTGGCTAACCAATGATTGTAGATGGGTGACCAGCTGCAGTCATTCATACCGCATGCTGCTCTAGAAATTAGTTTGTGAAACTTCACTTAAATCCTACCCTCCTGAGCAAACATGAAAAAGCTAATCGAGTTCTTGTTTGTATCGTATATGATGTTAAAGGAATAGTTCACCCCAATATCATAACTTTAAAAACTGTCATCATTATTCAACCCTTACTAGTTTATGATTTTTTTTCATTTGTTAAATACACTAGAACAAAGGTGTCAAACTCAGTTGCTTGAGGGGCGTTTTGTGTCAACCCTATTTAAACAGACCTGATCAAACTAATTGAGTCCTTCAGGCTTGTTTGAAACCTACAGGTAAGTGTGTTGAGCAGGGTTGGAACTAAGCCTATTTGCTAACGTAATAGCAACCATGAACTTGAATGGTAGTTGTTTTCCCTTTGAAATATCTTTACACCCCTGCACTAGAAGATATTTTGTAGGAAAAACAAGGGTCCCACTTTATATTGTGGCTTTAACTAATATGTACTTACACAGGAATTAATAGTTTGTTACAATGTTATTATTGTGTAAAAACATGTATTTACTGTGTACTTATGCTTGATGAATTCCTGTATTTAATCACATCTGTAATTAACTTCTATAATTACATTTGTAAATACACTGTTAACCATCCCTTACACCTTAACCCATACTTAAACCTACCCATACCACCAAACCTGTTCATAACCCAACCCCTATCCCAACTCAAGAGCACCACAAGTGTTCTCAAATACATTATGAACACAGTAAGTACATTGTATTTATATTTTGATGCAAGTACATAGTAGTTAAGGACACTTAATATAAAGTGGGGCCAAAACAAATTCCATAAAAGTCCATGGTTACTATTTTCCCCCCAAAATATCCTATGTTCACGAGAAAAAAATAAAGTCAAACTTTTGGAACCACTTGAGTGTGAATAAGTGAATAAATAGTGAGTAATTTTTAATTTTTGTATGAGGATTTGCTTTAATTGCTTTTAGTATAATTTTAAATATGTGGATAAATTTTACAAGGTTCACAAGGTCTAAAATATTTTGATCTTCTGTACTTACTAACTAATGTTTAAAGCAGTTGTTGTTAATTGACTTAAAATAGCCACAAAGACCAACAACTGGCTGACTGTGATGGGTTGTGACTACCATAACAAAGTAGTCATATTTTGCTTCATTGTAAGCTACATAAAATGGGTTCATTCATTCAGTACTTCACATTCCACATGATCTACAGAAGTGATTCTCAATTACATTCTTAGAGTAGCAATAACACTACACATTTAATATGTCTCTTTAATCAAACACACCTGATTCAAGCCATCACATCATTATTAGACAATAAAATGCTAAGACATTTAGGTTATGTACACACAGAGACAGGCATTTTCACAAAAATGATTATTTGTCTATGTAGTTTGGCCATTCGTCCACCCAAATGCAAATGCAATATTAGGTCACTGAAACAGATGCACATTCACATGCTTTTGAATTGAGAAGAAAAAACCCTCATAACTCAAAACAATTATAAAATAGACCACGTATGTCTGTACATGGCCTGACATTCACTCGTTTAGCAGATGCTTTTATCGAAAATGATTCACAAATGAGGAAAGCAGAAGCAAGCCAAATGTGAACCAAGAGCAGCAATATGTAGATGCTGTAGAAAGTCTGTTTATCTGAGTGATGCTATCTCAGCTTGCATCATAAAGTCTGCATCCAGATACTATTGGTTAGTCTTGCATAGTCTAATAATAAACAAAGTACAGACAACTAGATGTTGTAGATATAGGCCCAATCCCAATTCTATTTTTGTACCCCTACCCCTTTCCTTTGGCCCGAGTGTGAAGGGGAAGGGCTTCAAAATTTACCCCTAAGAATTGGGACAGCACTACAGCACCTGCACACGTCGTTATATGTCTTTGCGATCTCTTGCTTCATATGAGATCAGCCTATTCCCAGCCACTAGACTTTTCTGACAGGGTATTCGAGTGTCATCGAGTGTCAGAATGTTGTGGAATTGCTGTACAGGATTTATGATTATGGATTATAGATCCCGAAATTTAGCGGTTTTATTTTTGTGGGGTTTTTTTTTTTAAAGCATGACAGTAAAACAGGTACGCGGTTACGAACATATTAAAACGTGCTTGTTTGTTTTAAAAATTCGTGATAATGACAAAAAATACAAATTTGTGGATCTCCTTACTTCGGGTGCAGCTGTGGCTGGTGTATTCTGGGAAATTTTCTTACCCCTTGGTTTCGAGTGTGGTCCTGAAAAATCTTTGTTCAAAGAGGTATTCACCTCTTTCCCTATAGCCCTACACTTTCAAGCTAAAGAGAATTGGGACAACCCTAACCTTTGATGTGAACGCGCAAAGAGAGAGGTAAGGGGAAGGGCTAAGGGGTAGAATTGGGATTGGGCTATACAATGGGGCAAAATAAAGGTGACCAAATGCTTGTTTTACCAAGGAATTCACCAATTAATTATATGATGATTCTATAATGAAAATTACAGGCCTTTTTCATCTCTTTAAGTGGGAAAACTAGCACAGATGGTGGCTGACTAAATACTTTTTTTGCCCCACTGTAATTGCTAGTGTTACGGATAAAGCGTTAATGTCATTCAACCAGCATGGACTATTAAAAATGAAGGTCCTTAAAAATAATTCTGTGCCTCTTTCGGATAGCACCGCAAATCAAAATCCTGAACAAGAAGTTCAGCAGCATGTTTGATTGGAAGGGACATATCTTCCTGATGTTGTACTAAACAAATCTGCCAGATTTGGCAGTTCTAACAATGTGGTCTGTTCAGCTGATCATCATGTACGCGGTTTCTAAATGACAAATCCAAGAGATGCATATAAATGAAGAAAGGACTGAGCCCTGAGGGACTGCTAGATGTTGCAATGTGGGCAAGTCAACCCTCCGTGACATCCTGAAAATGACATATCTGAGAAGTAAGATCTTCTGGATCTGCTGGAGTGCAGTTTCTGAGGTGTACATTGTCATGAGTGTTGCTTGGAGAGTTATGTGGTTAACCGTGACAAATCCAGCAAGATAAGCACTGAGGATTTTAGAAGCCACTCTAGCGAGGCTCAGGGCTTCAACAGCTCAGAGCCGGACAGTCTCAGTAGAATGACAAAGACAAAGAAAACAAGGACAAAGACATGCAAAATATACAGTGTTGGTGGTACACCAGGAAAATAATCAAGAACTACTGATTTAAAGCATGACAAAATATGGAAGGGTAACAAAATCTGAACAGAAGTGGTCAAGAGACACATCTAAATGCATATTAATGTTGTGGAAATAGTTATGCATCTCAACTGACCACTTGTGATTAGATCAATGTAAATGCAGGTTGCTAAAATATAGCCACAAATGACTGATTATTCTGGGAGTTGTGTTGTAGCAGTACAGAACTAAATTCTGCAGGACATTAGTTTTTTTCAGAAGAGGAGTTTAAGACCCCTTGTCTGACATTTCTATAGATCAGGGGTTCTCAAACTCTGTCCTGGAGGTCTGGTCTCCTGCAGTTTTCTAGCTCCAACTTGACCCGACACACCTGCAAGGATGTTCTTCTAGAAAGCCTAGTAGGGGCTTGATTAGCTAGCCAAGGTGTGTCTGATTGAAGTTGGAATTAAGCTTTGCAGGACACCGGCCCTCCAGGACGGAGATTGAGAACCCCTGCTATAGATCATGTATGTCTAATCGTGCTCCTGCTGGGCTTAGCCCAACCCTAGTTTAACACCCCTGAACCAGCTAATGAGTGTTTTCAAGATTTAGGCAGGGGGTGCTGGGAGTCAAGTGCTGTATGTTGGCTCTCCATAAGTGGATGGACAAGCAGATTTTAAGGCTCATTGAAAATGTTCCTCAGCTTACATTTTTGCGGAACATAAAACATCTTGCTTCAAGTTAATTTTTCTGCACATTTCAGATGACAAATCCACTAGAGAGTGCACTCTACATTTTTGCGAATCTGAATTACACTCACTGGCCACTTTATTAGGTACACCTCTCCAGCAATTTTTTTTAATGACCCAATCACAAGGCAGCAACTCAATGCATTCAGGAATGTAGTCATGGTCAAGACGATCTGCTGCAATTCAAACTGAGCATCAGAGTGGGAAAGAAAGGTGATTAAATTGACTTTGAACATTTCATGGTTGTTGGTGCCAGAAAGGCTGGTCTGAGTATTTTAGAAACTGCTGATCTACTGGGACTTTCATGCACAACCATCTCTAGGGTTTACAGAGAATGCTCCAAAAAAGAAAAAAGAAAATATTCAGTGAGCAGCAGTTCTGTAGGCATAGATGCCTAGTTGATGCCAGAGGTCAGAGGAGAATGGCCAGACTGGTTCGAGCTGATACAGTAGAAAGGTAAGAGTAACTCAAATAACCACTCATTACACCTGAGGTCTGCAGAAGAGCATCTCTGAATGCACAGCACATCCAACTTTGAGGCAGATGGGCTACAGCAGCAGAAAACGACAACAGGTGCCACTCCTGTCAGCTAAGAACAGGAAACTGAGGCTACAATTCACACAGGCTCACCAAAATTAGAAAATAGAAGATTGGAAAAAACGTTGCCTGGTCTGATGGGTCAACAACATGAAAGCAAAACTCCATCCTGCCTTGTATCAATGGTTCCGGCTGCTGGTGGTGCTGGATATATGAGGGATATATTTTTGGCACACTTTGGGTCAAGTAGTACCATATGAGAATCGTATCAACAGCAATAAGTTCACTGTACTCAAATGGCCACTGTACTCACAGTCACCAGATCTCAATCCAACAGAGCACCTTTGCTATGTGGTGGAATGGGAGATTCACATCATGGATGTTCAGCCAAGAAATTTGCAGCAACAACATGATGCTATCATGTCAATAGGGACCAAAATCTCTGAGGAATATTTCCAGTACCTTGTTGAATCTATGCCACGAAGGATTAAGGCAGTTTTGAAAGCAAAAGTGAGTCCAACACGGTACTAGTAAGGTGTACCTAAAAAAGTGGCCGGTAAGTGTATATTTCTTAGGGTACATTTAAGATTTAGATGTACTTGTAGCTATCAAAGAAACTTGTTGTACAGATCACCTAGTGATCAACTGACATAAGACCTTTCCTAAACTTAACCAATAGTGTTTTTAAAAGCAGAGAGAATAGTGGACTACAACCACATAGTTTTACCTTGATTTTTATATTTTTTTAATCTCGTTCTGTAACCATGCTTCACCAGATTCAAACCCAAGAACTCTTAATCCCAAGTACAACATTGTACAAAGTGAGCTTCCAAGTACTGGCCGCACCAAAATTGTTGTTTATATGGAAATAGAGAGGTAGATGAAACATATTTCATTACAAATCATAGACACTCTTGAGTTGGTTTGTGGAATTTGGTTTTGTTCAAGTTTTGTTCAAACAACTACATAAAATATTCTGAATAATATAATGAATAATGCAAATATATCAGTTATTTGTCGATAATATGCATTTCTAAATATCATTAGTGTAAAAAGGAGCAAAAGTTGTTGGCAACAAACTGCCTCATGGAGTTCCTTCTACCTGGAAACTGGAGTCATTTTTGAAGTTTCACAAAAATGTAGGCTGAAGAACCAGCATTGCAGGAACTCATAAATTGCATTAAGCCATTGTTACCCATTTTACGTATAAAGAAAATATATTGGAACAAAACTGCAATCTTAAAATCCCTAAAGCTGATCAGTTTAATCACTAGTCAGCAAAGAACCTGTTGAGGTGCCAAACAAGAATGCACATTCAAGTAAGCGTGTGACAGTAAAAACATAAATGCTTCCACACTGAAACGGGCTCTTTCCTCCATATGTTACAGTGGCACATGTCCTCATGTTTGTATGAGCGCCTTAGCGTTCCACCCTCATTTCTCATTAGCCTGTCTGCTGCATTATGGAGTGTGTCTTTACAGCAGGAGGAGCACAAGGTTGTTGAGGAAGCATGCATTACACAAGTGGAGCATCTCTTTATGGACTTTTATCTAGACTTCTGATCTCTGCCAGATGGTTTTTAATGTGCTGAGAAGGACGGCACCATTTACCTTCCACATTCCCCCTTCACACCTCTGCAGCATCAGAAAGCTGGCGTGGCTCATTGACAGCGTTGTCTGGGATATTATGTCAAAGCCTAGGGTTTATGGAGTGTAATATTACCTGCAATTCAATTCATTTTCAATTCTTGCTTTTATTGCATGTTCTATGACTTGTTTCTCAGGTGTTTAAAATAATCAACCATTTACTCAGGCTCAACTCAGAAGCTGAATGTTCATGCTGCTTTGTACCATACTGTGAAAGTATATGTATTCAAATATGATAAACAAGCACCATACAAGCTTCAGGAAAAAGTAAAGGTGCCTACCAAAAACAGCTTGTGGACCACTGACCTAAAATAAACCCTAAATTTACTGATAGTGTTAATAAAAACAAACTGTGAGATCAAAGTCCTTGTGCTGCTTACCTTCACGTGGGTTTCATGAAACTTAGCTTGGTTTTTATCATAGGTCTTCATTGTTTACAAGAAATGCATTTGTTTTTGCTGCAATATATACTGTGATATGAAATCGAATCCCCCAAATTACTTGAATACATTTATTTAGAAATAAACATTCTAGAATGATTGGGGCAATTTTGATAATGTTTGAATCCACATAGAAAATACAAATAATTGTAAAAGCTCAAAATGTTTAGTTTCCTTTCTTTTTAGGACTGATTGTGGGGTTAAAAATAATAAAAAAAAAAAATATATATATATATATATAAATATTTTATGTATATATATAAAATGCTTCAATAATACTATTGTACTGTACTGCTACTTTAAAATGAGTGCTCTATAATAAAAATACAATGCTAATATTCAATTGAAAAGTTCTGAATTTATTAAAATGACATGTTTAAAACTAATTTTAAGTTAGTCAAAAAGACGAGCTGTCTTTCAGAAATTATAAATATGTAAAATTAAGCACTATAAACTGCATAGTTGCAACCAAAACAACTACTTCTTGCCTAAAAAAAAGCCTCAAAAGTACATTAAGATGCACAACAGCTGCAATATTTGTCAAACTATAGAGTGTCCTGCTTGTTGCTGTATGTAGGCGGAGTAATACACAAAGGTGAAGGGTGAAGAGACGGTACGTGTGCTGTTACTGGCAGAATATTGCGCAGCTATCAGCCAATCAGATTCAAGAACCAGACAGAACTGTTGTGTGTGTGTGTGTGTGTATGTATGTATGTATATATATATATATATATATATATATATATATATATATATATATATATATATAGGTGTTGCAGTAGGTATTGCTGTCATCTCACAGCAAGAAGGCTGCTGATTCGAGTCTCGTGGGTTTCCTCTGGTGCTCAGTAGTGTGTGAATGTTTCCCAGAGGAAGGGAAGTGGAAACTGGAAGGATATCCGCTGCATAAAAAATTTGCTAGATAGGTTGGCGGTTCGATCCGCTGTGGTGACCCCAGACTAATGAAGGGACTAAGCCAAAAAAAAAAATTAATACAGATATTAATAGATATTATATTAACAGATATTTATAAAGAATGAATAAAAAAAGTGTGTGTGTACTGTCTATTAAAAATACAAAGCTAACATTCAATTGAAAAATTCTTTATTTAATAAAATGACATGTTTAAAACACATTTTAAGTTGCTGGTCAAATGACAGTCTATATAACATTGGTTTGCTCACATTTATACATAGTTGTATTTTACACCAAACATGATTCTATTTATGTGTGGGAAGCTGATAAGAACGCATAACATTATTGACTCGCTTAGCTCGGAACAATTATTGCCTGCGAAAACTGTAAAATGAGAAAACATTGGGGTTTAAATGTAGCTCATTTATACTAACATCATGCACTCATACTATTTGTCAAACTTATTTAGTTGGTAGAACTGTAGGGCTGCACGATATTAGAAAAAAAAATCCCACATTGCGATGTTTAGTTTTTCTGCGCTGTTTTGTAAGTGAGTAAATAATGCATAAATATATTTAAAAATGCAAGCAAACATAAATACAATAGAACAAAGATACAAGAAAAATAAACAGAGCTTTTGTTTTTGTTTGAGTCTAAGGGTGCTTTCACACCTATACTTTAGTTTCGAAACCTGTCTTGTTTGCCAAGTTAGCGCTGTTGGTTTGGCATATGTGAAACCACCAATCGCTCTCTGATCCACGCCAAATCAATCGCTCCGAGATCGCTTGAATGAGGGGGTCTCGGCTCGATTGAAAAGAACTCTGGAGCGGATCGATTGAGGTGAGAAAGCAAACAATCCGAGCGCGGTTATATCACTGTGTTTAATGTTTATGTAATAGGCATACAGCTTTATGAATAGAGAATTATGAGTAGGGCGGGGAGTTTCGCGAGTCTCCGGATGCCCGCAAACGAGTGATAATCTCCCGGTATTCTCGTGTCTCCCTCCCGGTCCTCAAATAGGGTAAGTCACGCACCCTTCTCACCCCTCCCCACCGCATCTCTCCTCACTCTTCAGACACGTCGCGCGCACCTTGTCAAACACCACCAAACCACCACCTCTCCTGACAGCTGAGCGGGACTCTGCAAAATAAACCCTGACACTGACCAATGTGAGGAGAGTTTACTCACACGTGACTTGTTTTAGCTCTTTTGGTCCGATTAGAAACTTTGCAGTGTGAAAGCGAACCACTCCAAGAGCAAAGAGCAACAATGTAACATTTGTAATCTCTGTTTCGGAACAACTGAATCGATTCACAGGTGTGAAAGCACCCTAACAGTATTCAGATTATCAGTCGCAGGCCTTAAACTCAAAGGATAGGAACTTTCACTATGGTTAAACTCCACAAATCTCACTCGTTCTGAACTGTCGTGCCTGCTCAACTATAATCCATATAATATTGTGGATGTACAGATTGTAATATCAATGCTGAAACGATATGTTATGCAGGCCTATGTTGTATATAACTAAAACAATGGCACAGGCCTGTCCAGCTCAACTAATCATCCTCAACATGAAGTCTGTCCACGACATCTACTGACAGAAGTGAACCATATGATTCATAAGCAAAACCCCATTCCCTACTAATCCTTTGAATAAAAGTGACGACGTTTTCACAAAAAGGAGAGTTATACTACAATGATAAGCCTCACACAGCATTTGGCGTCCTCAACCCGCATGCAGAACACCCAAGGCTCTGCTCTGAACGCTCATAAGCACAGGGTGTTCACGTTGTCATAACACAACCTGCCTCGTTCACCATCTGTATTATTATTATGCACATGCAAACTCTCGCTCAGCCGTGTTTCTGCCAAGCGCTTCCCTCAGACTCACAGAAGAGCCGATCACACACACCTTACCATCTGCACACAGTGTGAGAGCCCCCCCCCCATCCACCACCCATCAGAGTGCTGACAGCTCCGTATAAGAGCGCCAGGATGAGGCGAAATAGGCTGCTGGATAACGGTGTGGAAAGTGAATTGCGTTATTGATTTAAATGTGCTCACGTGATGGTCTTCGCAGCTGGAGAAGGTATGATAAAGAGCACAGGGGCCGCACATAAACGTCGGTCTGCTGGTTTCAGATTCTCAGCTCGTATAATGTGCTGCAGAACATTTCGGCTGTGGGAAATGAGTCACAAATTACAGCTAGACTTTGGTTTGATGAAGTGCCTCTGAAGCGCTGCTTTAAATGTTTTCTAGAGGTTTGGGACTATTGGAGTCTTGTGTTCTGGTTGGAGTATTCTTGCACAGTAAGGTGAAGTCTGGCTTCTTTCTTTGCAGCATAAAAGTTAGCAGTTTGCTCTCTTTCATGTAGAAGGTGTTTCATTATTGAACCTGACCTTTTCTTTGGCACAAGGTCGGAATTAAAGTGGACTCATTATTTTTCTTTGACTTTCATTCTTTCAAGCTGCATAAGAGGACACAATGCAATGGGGACTCAGATCTGGGAGCATGTACAGTAGAGCTTATGGTGGTACTGGTCATATGAACTTTGGCGGTTTTAAATTGGTATAAATTTACTCTTATCCAAAAATTATTATTGTATACAGTGCATCCGGAAAGTAATCATAGTGCTTCACTTTTTCCATATTTTTTAATGTTACAGCCTTATTACAAAATGGATTCAATTAATTTATTTCTTTAAAAGTTCTACACACAATACCACATAATGACAATGTGAAAAAAATATTTTTTTTAAATTATAGCAAATTTATTAAAAATAAAAACCTGAAATGTCACATGTACATAGGTATTCACAGCCTTTGCTCAATACTTTACAATACACCTGTCTTTGGGAATTGTTGCCCATTCCTCTTTGCAGTACCTCTCAAGCTCTATCAAGTTGGATGGGTAGCGACAGTGTACAGCCAATTTCAGATCTCTCCAGAGATGTTCAATAGGATTTAGGTCTGGGCTCTGGCTGGGCCACTCAAGGACATTCACTGAGTTGTTGTGAAGCCACTCTGTTGATATTTTGATGGTGTGCTTTGGGTCATTGCCCTGTTGGAAGATGAACCACTGCCCCAGTCTTAGCCAAGAGCACTCTGCTTAAACTGTAAGAATGGTATTAGCCTGGTGAGGAGCGGTGCCTGGTTTTCTCCAAATGTAATGGCTGGCATTCACTCCAAGAGTTAAATTTTAGTCTCATCAGACCAGATAATTTTGTTTCAAATGGTCTGAGAGTCCTTCAAATACCTTGGCAAATTCCAGGTGGGGAGTGGCTTCCCTGTGGCCACTCTACCATACAGGCCTGATTGGTGGATTGCTGCACAGATGGTTGTCCTTCTGTAAGTTTCTCCTCTCTCCACAGAAGAGTGCTGGAGTTCAGACAGAGTGACCATTAGGTTATTGATCACCTCCCTGAGGCCCTTCTCCCCGATCACTTAGCCTAGATGGCTGGCCAGCTCTAGGAAGAGTCCTGGTGGTTCCAAACATCATCTACTTATGGATGATGGAGGATAGTGTGCAACTTTCGGAGCAGCAAAAATTTTTTCTGTAACCTTTTCCAGCCTTGTGCCTCGACAACCCTGTCTCGGAGGTCCACAGACAAATCCTTTGTCTTCATGCTTGGTTTGTGCTTTGGCATGCACTGTCAACCCTGGGACCTTATCTAGACAGGTGTATGCATTTTCAAATCATGTTCCATCCACTGAATTGACCACAGGTGAACTCAATTAAGCTGCTGAAACATCTCAAGAATGATCAGTGGAAACAGAATGTACCTGAGCTCAATTTAGAGCTTCACGGCAAAGGCTGTGAATACTGATGTACATGTGATTTTCTTTGCCAATCCAGATGACTTTATTAATACGTTATTTGAGTCATTGCAAAGATGTATGGGTCCAGTCCTCCAAGCTCATGGGAGTCATGGTGTGATGGGATACACAATATTAATTCTTTTTCCACTGCAGCATGACTTTATATTCTATACTGTACATTAGTTCTGTTAAATGACAAGACTTTTGTCTAAGCAAGGTCAGACCTTACTGTCCTAATTAAATAATTAAAAATCAAAGCATGATCATATATTGTTTTGGTAAAATAAGCATCATCTTTGAGGCCTTTGCCTTTCATATAAGCCACTTCTGATACCAAATGATCAACTACAAGTTATTATATGTTATTCCTAAAACTTGGATAGGCGACAAGACTTTTGTCAGGTAGTGTATATTATATGTTTACTGCACAATATGCATATCGATATACACATGCTTTTGACAGCATAGGGAGATGAACTAAATTCCATAATTAGCAGTGCTTCATGGGAATGGGTGGAACTTAAGATGACTAGCATTTTTTGGTGACTTGTATCTTAGATTATACACTGTGCTACTAGTTGGACTAACAAGAAACAGACATTTAACTGTGTTTAAACTGTAAACCAAAGTGAACTGTATAGGAAAGACTTTGTTCTTCTTCAGAAATGTAGGTATCATCGCAATTTTTCAAACGAGCTAATGTTACAAAGTACATTGTGAATGGAGAGTGACAGCAAGGGAATCAAACCCTGTTTTTGACCAAGTAATCAAGTGTGTGAAAACACCCTCAAGGGGACATTTTTTGCTATTGTGAGCAGAATGAGCCATAGACCTGCCAGCAGTTTGTCTATACATCTGTCTTTGGCCTGAAGCAACGGCATGGTGAGCCTGGCACTTCTTGTGCAGGAGAAGCAGTATCAGCATCAGCCCTTCTGCCGGTCTGTCAGCAGTTTCCAGTCATATCGTTTCTCCAGCTGGCCCCACAGGTGTGCAGGAAAACTACCAGGAATGAGGAGACACATATGGCAGCAACTTCCTTTCCAGCTTATATCACAGCAGCACCCCTTCTTCATTAAAAAAAGCACTGTCATGATGGCCATTTTTGTTTGGCTCCTCTTGGTTGGAGGCTACTAAAACAAAATGACCTTTTGGAAGTTAAATTCTTTTACACTGGAGGAATGTTTTCATACTGTGCTTTCTTTAATAGAAGTACCTATATTAGGGATGTTGTGGGCTGCAGGAACCAAGATCAATTTGAGCTATATGAACACCTTTTGTGGGAATTAAATTGGTTTCTATTTCATGGGTGCAAAATGAAACACCAACACAGCGTTTTAAAGTATTAAAGACAGCAAGCATATGTTTCTGGATTTACCTGCCTCCCTTGCCTGTGACACTGCGTTCTTTTCTCAGACTCAATGATAGTTCTGCAAGTTGACATAGTTCATATATGTGCTTTATCGTCTCCGCCAACCTTTTTGCTCTTTCAATAGTCATAATGGGCTTTTACACCTGGAAGTTACTGCGTCCCAAGAACTTAAATCCTACTGGACCATTTTCACTAGGGAAAATGTTACTAGTCACTCCAAAGTGACATGATGGCCAAAGCAATATCACGAATTGCATAAATAAATAAATAAATAAATAAATTAATTAATTAACATAGGACTGAGGACACCAAAACCTAACCTGAGTTTTTGTTGTGTGTCATAGGTTTCAAGATAACAGAAATGGAATGTAGATCCAGATCTCTGTAGAGATGTTTAATAGGATTTAGGTCTGGGCCACTAAAGGACATTCACAGAGTTGTTGTGAAGCCACTCCATTGATATTTTTGTGGTGTGCTTTGGGTCATTGTCCTGCTGGAAGATGAACCGTCACCCTAGTCTGAGGTCAAGAGCACTCTGAAGCAGGTTTTCATTCAGGTTGTCTCTGTACATTGCTGCATTCATCTTTCCCTCTATACTGAATAGTCTTCCAGTTCCTGCTGCTGAAAAACATCCTCACAGCATGATGCTGCCACCACCATGCTTCACTGTAGGGATGGTATTAGCCTGGTGATGAGAGGTGCCTGTTTTTTTCCAAACATAATGCTTCTGTAAGGTTCTCCTCTTTCCACAGAACAACGCTGAAGCTCAGACAGAGTGACCATTGGGTTATTGAACACCTCCCTGACTAAAGCCCTTCTTCCCAGATCATTCAGCTTAGATGGCTGGCCAGCTCTAGGGAGCATCCTGGTGGTTTCAAACATCTTCTACTTATGGATGATGGAGGCCACTGTGCTTAATGGAACTTTCAGAGCAGCAGAAATTTTTCTGTAACCTTCTCCAGCCCTGTGCCTCGAGACAAATGTGTCTCGGAGGTCTACAGACAATTACTTTGTCTTCATGCTTGCCTTGTGATTTGACATGCACTGTCAACCCTGGGGCTTTATTTAGACAGGTGTATGCCTTTTCAAATCATGTTCCATCCTCTGAATTAACCACAGGAGAACTCCAATTAAGCTGCTGAAACTTCTCTAGAATGATCAGTGGAAACAGAATGTACCTGAGCTCAATTTAGAGCTTCACCGCAAAGGCTGTGAATACTTCTGTACATGTGACTTTTTAGCTTTTTTATTTTTAAGAAATTTGCAACAATTTTAATTTTAGTCAATAAGTTAACACAATATCGGAAATAAAAGCAAGCAATCAGCCAAATGTGCAGAATCAGTGTAAGTGGTTGCATAAACTAATATATTAACTTATTTTTGTGCTCAGGCAAAACACATAACCTGAGAACAAGTAAATGTTACTTTTAACAACTATAGTGAGATGAGATCCAGTGGTAGATTCTTGTTGCACTGTCTGACGTGTGCTGCTCTCGCCTGCGAAGGTGTGCTCCAAGCACCCGCTGACAGCCTGGGGCTCAGACGAGTATGTGGTCACATGAAGTGCGTTTTCAGCGGTATAGTGTAGAAGGAGATCTTTTCAGAAATGCTAGGTGAAACGCCAGTGTGGACGTGGATCATTTTCATTCTAAAATGCCGTTTTTAAAACTAAACTAAAACGTATTCGTGTAAACAGGGCCTTAGTTCTTCTAAAAGGGCACTGCTGCAGATTAAATTAGGCTAAAAAACATCAAACTATTGGGAAACTTTGAAAAGGTTCCTCCAATGTGAAAACCCCTGATGAGTACCCTCAAGCAACTAGAAAAGAATCTCCTTGAAAGAACTAGTCCTCCTAGATAAACCAGAGGTTAAGAGTTATACTTAAAGAAACAAAAAAGATTATTATTTAATAATTCATTTATTAGTTTGAACCTACTCACTAAGAAAGCCATTCTGTACCTTACCACAGCGTTTCCCTAACTCTGTTCCTGAAAGTTCACCAAGACAAGTTTATAACGAGATGGTTAATGAGGGGGATAAAAATGAAAAGTGAAAATAAGACTTAAGTGGATAAGCCTAGGAAGTAATGACACTAATATTGCTCACTTGAAGGAGTGAATCAAACTTCTACAGGACTGAAGGGCTGCACTCAAAAACTCCCTTTAAAGATACAGAGGGCGGTGTAAAAGTGCCCAGAATTAAAATGAGCGGGTCAGATTTGTACTGCTAATGTGCCTCTAAGAACAGGGTTGTGAAACACCTCATTTCCAGATTCCCGAAAAGCTCTTATTTTCAAATTGTGGCTGTTATCTGCTTTATTCAGGCGATTACACACTGCCTCACAGTCCAGCGTGACTGAAATGATCCTGGATGCACGGAATAAGAATTGCGCCTTTAAATCTAGAAGGGTGGCCTAACTATTCCAGCCTGCAGATGAAGACGTGTATAATTCCTCAAGGCCCTGTCAAGTGTAGCCACACACGCATATATGCTACATTTGAAAGTTAATGCAGAGCCTGTGGTGTAAGATCTCAGTAGGAGTTAATGGAGGACTGTGAAAGGCTTCTGCGCTTGTGTTTTCTGTGTAATAACAGCACTTGACGCTTTTCATGTCTGCTCGTCTCGCAGTGTGGGGGCAAAAAGTATTTCATAGAAAAAGACGGTCGCAATTAAGACATCTTTATTTTGCCATTTTATGGTCAAGCGTATATTTAATTGTTTGTGATGGAGCGGCTAATGCACTGTGAACAAAGGCCTGGTGTCCGTGTAGAGGCGACAGGCTGATTGCTGATGAATCCACTGATGGCCATGACTCAGCACTGTTCTGACCTCCGACACCTCTTCTGCTCTACTCGGTTTTGTCTTTTCATTTCTCCATTTATTTCCTTATTTTTTCACATCTGTTCTCTTTGTTTATCTACAATTTCTGTACTTTCCTCTAAGTAAAGCACTAACATTTAACAAACCTTTGTCCATTTTTGTTTTCTTCAAAAAGTTACTACAAGAGTAAGACTCCAATAAACAACTCACTGATTCAAATGATCCATTCAGAGTTAGTCTCCAGTAAACGACTCACTGGTTCAAATGATTTGTTTAGAGTGAGACTCCAGTAAACAACTCACAGATTCCAATAATCCATTCAGAGTGAGTATTCAGTAAACAACTCACTGATTTAAAAGATCCATTCAGAGTGAGACTCCAGTAAACAACTCACTGACTAAAATGATTCGTTCAGAAGTAGTCTCCAGTAAACAACTCGCTGATTCAAATGATCCATTCAGAGTGAGACTCCAGTAAACAACTCACCATTCAGAGTTACTCTCCAGTAAACAACTCACTGATTCAAATGATTCATTCAGAGTGAGACTCCAGTAAACAACTCACTGATTAAAATGATTTGTTCAGAAGTAGTCTCCGGTAAACAACTCACTGATTCAAATGATCCATTCAGAATGAGACTCCAGTAAACAACTCACCATTCAGAGGTAGTCTTCAATAAACAACTCACTGATTCAAATTATTCATTCAGAGTTGAGATGCGTTTGACTTTATTCAGTGCTATGCAGATCAATCGAAATATGTCTTAAAGCAGTGCATGCTGGTTAGAAATTCTGTCTGGATTGATGCTTCGCCGATGCTACGTGACTGTCACATGTGGCATCAAAGTGCCGCGATTGCAGGAGCTGCGATGACGGCACCAATATAACACGATTGGCTGAGTTCACCGCATGACAACAACAACATGTAATTCGCGTTTATTATTGGACAATTTCCGTCTCATAAATTTCAAAACAAACAATTAAATTTTCTTACCGTCTCTATCTTGTATTTATTGTGGTTATTAAAAGACTACATATATTTTACTGCAGTATCATCTTTTGTTAAATAATTCATTTATAATGACTAGATTGTCTGCACAGGTTTATTTTTGGCCTTTTTTATTCAGACTATTTACTGCATTCAGCTCCATGAACAATTAAAATTATATATTTCAGTGAATACCCTGAATATTAACTCAAATAAGTCTTACAAACTTGTAATACAATAATTATCATCATTGAACCTAACACTCTAAAGGTTTCTTAACAAATTAAGTTCAATAACTATTTTATCAAATAATCCTAAAATGATTTATATGATTATAAAATATATACTTTCCTGTCTAGACGTTTATAGACAAGTTTTAAAAGTGACATTGATGTACCTGCCCTTTCTGGGATATTTCTACCTGAAGTGTGGCTCACTTATTTTAGGAATGTCTGTTTGTTCAATCTTTTTGGATTAATGTGCTTTCATTATTCAAAATGATTTTAATCATAGTTTAATATTTAATCAAAACACCTTGTTTTGGGTTTTAAACGAATATATATTGGAAAGTTTTATAATGTAAATAAATGCAACCCCCCTTTTAGCATATACAAACAAGAAGTATAAACCTAAAGAGTGATGTTTAAAATGTATGCTTTTTGCTTTGTATTTAAAAGGCCTATTCATTTTTATGTTTATATTACCCTCTCGTTTACTCTTATTTCTCCTATGCGTTTGTTATATATTTAATTCATAATTCTTATTGTTTAAAAATGATCTATAGCTTGTAGAGACTGTATTCTGTTTTATTTGTACTGTAATTTTTTTGTTGTTATAAATAAAAAAATGATGATGACGCCATGTGATTGGTCATCATGACTGCCGCAACTTTGAACATCGAAGTGTCCGGCTGTCCACCTTGATTGCTCCATTTTCATATTTGCGCTCAGCTAATCCCATTGATCATCGGCTGCAGCAATGGTTCAGGTCAAACGCACCTTTAGTTTCCAGTAAATGACTCACTGATTCAAATGATCTGTTCAGAGTTGATCTCCAATAAACAACTCACTGATTTAAATGATCCATTTAGAGTTGGTCTCCAGTAAATCACTTACTGATTCCATCGATCCCTTTAGAGCAGTGTTTCTCAAACTGTGGTACGCAGGCTTCCTTCTGGTGGTACGCGGAGTAATTGCTGAATAATTAAAGTAAAAAACTGAACACACTTTTAACCCTTTGACCCATAAGATATCACCAATGTGATCAGTAAATTTATTTTAATAGGCTAAATCTTTAATTTTTAATTTTCTAATGTTTGTCATTTATTGCATCATTTGAAGCTAATCTCCTCCCCATATTTGTAACAGTTGTTGTGAGCATATCCCATATTTTTATATCCCAAAGTTGACAGGTATAGTTTAATGACTTGCTTTTTTGACACACGTAAGCCTACTCTAACGCACAGTAAGCAGATATAATTTCTAATTTGTAACATCAAAATCATACATCTAAAATACAAGTTAATGTTGAGATTTTAAAGATTTACAAATAAGTCATATACATGCAACGTATATTTCAAAATGTATCAGAGTTAGGAATATATATATATATAAATATAAATATATATATATATATATATATATATATATATATATATATATATATATATATATATATATGATGACATAACAGTAAAGCCTATATTTATAAAGTCCAAGGAGCATTTCTTGGTTTTGATAAAAAGGGTATTATACGTTAATACTTTACATTTAAGTACAGCAGATTTCTTTTCACTTTTTAAGAACAGTGCCATTTTAATTAACTTTTAAAAGCACATTTTAATTCAAACATGACTTTTTTTTTACCTGTAGGCACAATGCAGTGTTAATGTTCAAACTATTTATAATGTTTAAAGTGTCTGACAATATTAATTATTCATAATAATAGGAATTAATCTGCCATGTTTTTGAACTGTGCAGAGCTGTAGCTGTTTAATTAGGCCTGCCACGCAACTGTATTTTAATACTGGTCATTATGGTGGTACTTGGAGAAACATTTTTTTCTGAGGTGGTACTTGGTGAAAAAAGTTTGAGAACCACTGCTTTAGAGTGGGTCTCCAAGAAACAACTCACTGATTCAAATGATTTGTTCAAAGTTAATCTCCAATAAACAACTCACTGATTCAAATGCCATCTTCCAGCCTAAACCACGGCGAATGAAGTTCTGCACAAGACTTTTGGCCAGCGGAGAAATTAAAATGGTCGTGCCCAACTGAGTCTGGTTCTCTCAAGGTTGTTTTTCTTCACTCCCATCAGGTGAAGTTTTTTTTTCCCTCTCCGCTGTCGCCACTGCCTCGCATGGTTCAGGATTGGTAGAGCTACGCATCGATGAATTGGCTCTTCAGTGTTTGAACTCTCAGTAATGATTAAATCACACTGAACTGAGCTAAACTGAACTGTACTGAACTTAAACACTAAAACCTGAACCACACTGTTCCAGTTACTGAACCACACTGTTCCAGTTACTATGACCATTTATATGAAGCTGCTTTGACACAATCTACATTGTAAAAGCGCTATACAAATAAAGCTGAATTGAATTGAATTGAATTCAAATGATCCATACAGAGTTAATCTCCAATAAACAACTCACTATTTTAAACAATTCATTTAGAGTTAGTCTCCAGTAAAAAAAATCACTGATTCAATCGACCCCTTTAGAATAAGGGACGATTTGTTTGGAGTAAGACTTCAGTAAACAACTCAGTGATTCAAAAGTCATTAGGGTATCTGTACTTTTACTCAAGAGCCTATTTTGTGTACTTGGTCCGATACTTCATCCTGAGATTACTTTCTGTCTTTTCCGCTTTTGCTTGTTTTTAATCATTCTGTTTTTTTCTTTTCTACTCATGAGAAGTTTCTAAGAAGACGGTTAATGAGAGGCCTAAAAAAGGAAACTGAAAGACTTTACGTAGCCTAGGAAGTGCACACACATGTTTGATCTCTGGCCAGTGAAGATGTGGGAGTTTAATAAAATGGTGCATGCATCCAAGGGGGAATAACCTACTTCTCACCTCTTTACTTCTCCGTTCTCATCATCCCTTTTTCCTCTTTCCATCTTCCCTCTCATCCTCCAGCTCACTGCAGTTTAGATTGATCTCTATTTCTTGCTTGTTTGATCTCAGTTTATTCATCTACTCTTATTCCTTTATTCAGGGCATCTGATATCAGCGTGAACTCACTTATCTCGCTAACGCAGCGCTTATGATGCCAAACCAGAGGAGAAAAGCTTTGAGCTCATTGAGTTAAGATTGGTTTACATTAAGAATGAGAAGTATGTTGATTAGCAGCATACACACCAGGACTGAAACAATGGCTTGACACAAAACAAAACATAATTGGCAAATTCAACCATGCCTAAAGCAATCCAAGAAAGAAGATTTAGCGCTTATGATAAAAGGTTGGTGTGCAATCAAAGCCGATCCAGAAAAAAATAACAATAAATATTTTTTCATTCATTCATTCACTCAATCATTCATTCATTCAATTATTTATTTTCCATCGACTTATTCCCTTTATTCATCAGACAGGGGTCACCAGAGCGGAATGAACCACCAACTTATGAACTTATAGGTTTTACACAGCGGATGCCCTTCCAGCTGCAAGTACAGAAAAACTTTCCATATAATCTCACATTCACATACAATACATACACTATGCCCAATTTGGTTTATTCAATTCACCTATACTGCATCTCTTTGGACTGTGAGGAAAACTGGAGCAGCCGGAGGAAACCCACGCCAACATGGGGAGAACATGCAAACTCCACACAAAAATGCCAACTGGCCCAGCCGAAACTCGAATCAGCAACCTTCTTGCTGTGAGGTGACAGTGCTAAGCCCTGAGCCACCTTGTGACTTAATATATATTTATATATTATAAAATAATAATAACAATAATAATATAAAATTATTAAATAAAACTAAATCAAATATTAAGTAAATAACATTAAGCAAATAAGTAAATAAATACATGTATAAATAAACAAATGCATTAAATATAAATGAATACATAAAAAATAAATAAATATGTAAATAGATAAATAAATAATCTAAAGATAATATTCTAATATCTATAATTGGTGAAAGAAAATAAATAAAAATGACAATTAAGTAAATAAATAATTTTAAAATAAAAATAAATAAATAAAAATAATACTACATTGTAATAATAATAAATAATTGATATCTTTATTGGTGAATTAGAAGAAATCCAATAAAATAACATTAAATACATAAATAAATAAATAAATAAATAAATAAATAAATAAATTAATATTTATTTAAATATAATTAAAATATAAAATAGATCTAAAAATAATGAATCCAATTTTTTATTGATGAATGAATAAATCCAATAAATTAATAATAACAATAACAATAAATAAATAGACAAATGTATAAATATATGTATGAATGTATACATGTAAAAATGTACATGTATAAATAAACAAATGCATTAAAATATGAATAAATAAATAAATGCACAAAAAATAATAAATACATTAGTAAATATATAATCTACAAATGTTGAATTAAATTCTTAATTGGTGAATAAAAATAAACAAATAAATGTACCGTTAAGCAATTAAAGGAAATAAATAAATATAAAAAATGATATAAATTAATGAATAAAATAAAAATATAATACATTTTAATAATAATAAATAATTAATATCTTTATTGGTGAAGGAAAAGAAGTCAAAGTAACATTAAATAAATAAGCAAATAAATGTGATAAAAAATATTAATTTCTTCTTTTTCTTTTCCACTTAGTCCCTTTATTAATCAAGGGTCGCCACAGCGGAATGAACTGCCAACTTATCCATCATATGTTTTAAGCAGCAGATGCCCTTCCAGCTGCAACCAAACACTGGGAAAAACCCATACACTCTCATACACTATGGCCAAATTAGCTTATTCAGACCCGTGTACCATCCATACATTTGATTATTCCTTTTATTCTGGAACACGAAACATCAGAAAAATTCTGTAGGCACGAAAAAAATGAAAGTTCATCTGTTATTCTGCTTAATAACTTAAAATAACGGAACATTAAAACAAACACAAAACCAAAGCGAAATATTGAGTCAAAAAACTGTGCACTTATTTGTTTTTTCGTTTGATTAGAAAAACGAGCACAATGTGGGCGTCCATCATTTATTTTCCAGTTTTAAACGGAATAAAGGAAAAGAAGAAAACGGCCTTTGTATGTTTTCTCTTTGCTCACTAAAAAAACTAAAAAAAGAGAGATTTTGGCTGGATTTTTTGTTTTTTGGTATAGGGTAAGAAAAGGGATAAACGACTTTAAAATTCCTTTTAATCAAATGAACAGATGGTACACGGACCCGCATGTCTTTGGACTGTGGGGTAAACCAGAGCACCCGGAGGAAACCCACATCAACACGGGAAGACCATGCAAACTCCACACAGACATGCAAACTGACCCAGCAGTGGCTCGAATCGGAGACCTTCTTGCTGTGAGGCGATCGTGCTTCCCACTACAATACTGTGACAGTTTAAAAAATATAAAATAAATAAATCTAAAAACAATTAATTAACATCTTTATGGATGAATGAATAAATCTGATAAATTAACATTAGATAAATAAATAAATAAGTTTGATGCACACTGATTATTACAAATTGGAATTATGCAAACACTTTATTTTAAGGAACTTAAATTAAAGGTAATTCTCGTTATAATAAATCCTTAAGACTTTTACCTCAACGAACTTATAATTTGCTGTTTATTATATATACAGTTGAAGTCAGAATTATTAGCCCCCCTGAATTTTTAGACCGCTTGTTTATTTTTTCCCCAATTTCTGTTTAACGGAGAGAATTTTTCAACACATTTTTAAACATAATAGTTTTTATAACTCCTCTCTAATAACTGATTTATTTTATCTTTGCCATGATGAGTGTAAATAATATTTGACTAGATATTTTTCAAGACACTTTATACAGCTTAAAGTGACATCTAAAGGCTTAACTAGGTTAATTAGGTTACCTAGGCAGGTTAGGGTAATTAGGCAAGTTATTGTATAACAGTGGTTTGTTCTGTAGACTATCGAGAAAAAATATAGCTTAAAGGGGCTAATAATTTTGTCCCTAAAATTGTGCTTAAAAAATTAAAAACTGCTTTTATTCTAGCCGAAATAAAACAAATAAGACTTTCTCCGGAAGAAAAATATTATCAGACATACTGTGAAAATTTCCTTGCCCTGTTAAACATCATTTGGAAAATATTTAAAAAAGGAGAAAAAAATTTGAAGGGGGCTAATAATTCTGACTTCAACTGTATATATATTAATGTATATATTAAGGTAGTACTAGGCATATAAAAAAAAATCAATGCAGAATAAATACTTTATAAGTACTAACAAACAACCAATATCTTAATAGGCAGGTAATAACCCACTAGCTAATAATGAGAATTGTGCTATCCTAATTATAGTCACTCTATAACATACTGTAAAATGTACTGCAAAAATAACTGCATGAATATAATTATAATAGTAACAGAACTAGACCTTTCAAAAGCACTGGTTTTATATATCAGTTAGAATATATGAAACCCAATATTTTAGCTAATTGTAAAAGCTGAATTATTGATCAAACCCACTGATTAACTGATGATTGCCAGTTAGTAGAATAAATCGCTCTCTCTGACGGAGACGTCAAACACAGAAGCAGAATTATTAGAAATAATACTACAATAACAAAAGAGGGAACAATCTCAATAATTACAAAGTATTGTCAATCAATGAATGTGCAGCGGGAGGCTCATTGTTCCTGTCAGCTTCTTCATGAATACATAATCACATGTTTCCTGTTTTAAATATCAGCTATTATTTAATTGCTCAATGATTTTTTTTTTTCATTCATAACGAGAGCTGACAGACCTGACATTCACCGCACACCTCAATCTCCAAACCTCACCTAATTTCAATACGGGGATAAAATCTGCTGTTTACCATCAAAAGTAGCACAGAACAAGCTCAACATGACATCTCAATTATTATTTTGCATAAACAGCAGCCTGTGCCAGTGCCCAAATGAGAGCGCTGATGAGATGGCTGTTCTGTGACTTGGGTTAAGCTGTGGGCTGCATGTATCGAACAAGCTGGAAACCCACTTAATCACACCCGGCCAAGGCTGCACATCGCCTACTAAATCGAGTCAGCCGTGAAATTAAACTGGTTTATTTAAAATAAAACATTCCATCAAATGAGCATCGTGCACTGTTGATGAGCTCTTGTTGTTTTTCTTTAGGCAGAGGTTTATCTTTGACTTAATTCTGAGTTTGGGTAAATCAATGAAATGATTCAGTTATGAATCACCTTTTTCATGACCCTGTTGAAAGGAGAGTTCCCTCAAAATTAAAATGCGGTCATCATTTACTCACCCTCCATGTCAAACCCATAAGAAATCCATTTATCTTTAAAAATGAAGATTGTTTTCCTGAAATACACTCACCGGCCACTTTATTAGGTACACCTTACTAGTATCGGGTTGGACCCCTTTTGCCTTCAGAACTGCTTTATTCCTTCGTTGCATAGATCCAACAAGGTACTGCAAACATTCCTCAGAGATTATGCTATATATTGACATGATAGCTTCATGCAGTTGCTGCAGATTTGTCAGCTGCATATCCATGATGTTAATCTCTTGTTCCACCACATCTCAAAGGTGCTCTATTGGATTGAGATCTGGTGACTGTGGAGGCCATTTGAGTACAGTGAACTCATTGTCATGTTCTGAGATGATACACGCTTTATGACATGGTGTGTTATCCTGCTAGAAGAAACCAGTGTACACTGTGGTCATAAAGGGATGGACATGGTCAGCAACAATACTCAGGTAGGCTGTGGTGTTAACACGATGCTCAATTGGCACTAAATGAGCCCAAAGTGTGCCAAGAAAATATCCCCCACACCATTACACCACCACCACCAGCCTGAACCCTTGATACAAGGCAGGATGGATCCATGCTTTTATGTTGTTGACGCCTAATTCTGACTCTACCATCTGAATGTTGCAGCAGAAATCGAGACTCATCAGACCAGGCAACCTTTTTCCAACCTTCTATTGTGAATGCCTATGCGAGCCTGTGTGAATTGTAGCCTCAGTTTCCTGTTCTTAGCTGACAGGAGTGGCACCTGGTGTGGTCTTCTGCTGCTGTAGCCCATCCACCTCAAGGTTGGAGGTGTTGTACATTCAGAGATGTTCTTCTGCATACCTCGGTTGTAACAAGTGGATATTTGAGTTACTGTTGCATTTCTATCAGCTGGAACCAGTTTAGCCATTCTCCTCTGGCATCAACAAGGCATTTGCTCCCACAGAACTGCCGCTCACTGGATATTTTCTCTATTTTTGGACCGTTTTCTGTATACCCTAGAGATGGTTGTGCGTGAAAATCACAGTAGATCAGCAGTTTCTGAAATACTTAGACCAGCCCGTCTGGCACCAACAACCACTTTCAAAGCCACTTAAATCACCTTTCTTCCTCATTCTGAAGCTCGGTTTAAACGGCAGCAGATCGTCTTGACCATGTCTACATGTCTAAATGCATTGAGTTGCTGCCATGTGATTGGCTCATTAGAAATTCATGCTAACGAGCAGGTGTACCTAATAAAGAGGCCGGTGAGTGTATTTCAATAACACTATTTACTTTTGATAGCCTAAGTATGGAAATATGATTAATTTTCTTAGATGCAAAAGTTCAGCGTATGATGGTTTAAGTATTTCAAATCACCTGCATACATGAATATATTGGATTTTGGATATGGAGTATTTTCATGCAATAACCTTTGCAAAGCAAAGCCAATCTCATCCAGGCTCGGCCGAGTGTTGTTTATTTTCTGCTGTTAGCTGTAAAATGTCAGCATATAGTCATCTCTCTGCTGCCGCTGTAGTTACTGACCCCAATTTATGAGAGATGCAGAGGAGGTGCATGACGATGGAGTCTTTTACTGCCACATATTCAGCATTTTGTGACTCTTATGTTAACTGATGATGTTTTTAAAATGATCAAGTCGCTATTCATTATGCACAGCCATGCCTAAAGGGATACTTTCATTACTTATTATTAAGCTTTATGTTTTTCCCCCTTCTATTACATAAAATAAGAGAACACGAGTGTGAATTCATTAAACAGTTCTGTGACTTTTGCATTCAGCTGTGTTTGCAATGGGAAGTACATCATTAGAGAGTTTTGGTCAGTTTGTGCAAAAAAAAAAAAAAAAAAAAAAAAAAAAAGCTATTTGTTATTGCTATTAGGTAAGTTTTTTTAAAGTGATGCTGGTCTGTTATGAACTACTATAACCCCTTTATTGCACATCAAATGTGATAATTTAGCATTGTTTGTAGTTTAGAACTGCCAACATTGGCTAATTAGAAATTTGCATTGAGCAGTTGGCAAGATGTACCTAATAAAGTTGCCAGTGAGTGTATATTATAAAGTTAACTGTTAAAAGCTAGTAGTTCTTAGTTAATTAGTTAAAGTAATTAGCAACTAATAAAGTTATGGTACTATAACTCTTAACTGACACAGTAAAAGCACTGGGTTACACACAATCAATTTGTGTTTTGACAACATGAAGGAATTAAGTTACTTATAACTTATAGCTTTTTACAAAATAAGTGGTTTGAACATTAAACAATGACGTTGTCTCAAAATAACCTCAAGAACTGTGCTGTTTCAGCTCATTTTAAATAAGTAATTTGAACAAACAGAAACGTCTTCTATTTTGAGTTGAACTTTTGTGTTTTTGATTGTAATGCAATAATGTGCATCTTTGGTAAAGCTGCTTTGAGACCATAATCATTTTGAAAGAGCTACACAAATAAACAAGAATTGAATTAATAAAATCCCCTATATTGAAAACTGTTTAGCCATAAAGCGGTTTACATTTTCTGCAGACGACACAGGCCTCCCATACAGAATATGTCAGAGGAATAAGCCTTCTCTCTCTATCTACGATTTCAAATGAAGCCTGTCTTTCTCCATGGGACCCGCTGCACCATTACTCCACTGATATTCTGAAGACACGTCTCAGTATCTCTCCGCTAAGCAAGGCAAATAGCAGAGCGGGTCTTTCGGTGCGTCACTCTAATGGTGCTTTCTGTCACTTTGACACCACTTCATGTCTAATCTTTATTGAGTTTTATTTTCGACTGCCATTAAAGTGGGGGGACGTGTCAGCGGCAGCCAAAAAACACCACTGGGATTGAATTGCTTTTTTTGCATGGAGGAAAAAATGTCTAGAAGTAGAGAAAACTGCTAAATGTGTTGTATACGGATGGCAGTCATTTGAACCCCAGACCGTCGATGCACTTTTCCCTATGAATATCAAATGTGAACACTTCACATCTTCCGCCATTACTTCAGAATAATACACACGTTAGCTTCCGAAGAGAAATCTTTTCTCGATCGCATGAAATCATTTACCAACATAATTTGAAGCCATGAATTATTCAGCGGCCATTGACGAGGATTGCGTCTCCATTCAGAGATTCAGAAGTCAAGCGAAGTAACGACCTCGGTGTGGATGGAGTGGGAAAGCGGAGTGTCAGGTGCACACGCTATAGGTCAATAACACTCATTATTTCCCTGGTTAAATGTCATGAATAATGCAGTCTTTCAGTGTTATATTTAAATCTTTTCAGACAGCTTTTAGCAAGTGTTTCAAAATTCATGCAGGGATGAGCTGCTGCGGTTTTCATTCGCATATTATCAGAGATGCCATTTAAACAGTTTCTTTAAAACACTTCTTTGAAAAACGAGAATGATCAGTTTGCGTGTCATTCATTATGACTTTTTGGAAACTTGTCATATTAAGAACAACATTAATTTGTGTTGAATGATGTGCTTATACACCCACATTGCACATATACATGTGAAGAACATTACTGGATCAGATGCTATGTAATTATATATATATATAAAACAAAAAATAGTTTTGTTAAAAGTAATTTCACATCTTACTTAATATGACATAATAAATTAAAAAAAGACTGCATTCATTAGTGCATTCATAAGTGTTTTTAACCATGGGAATTGGTATTTTCTTGATTTGCAAAATAAAACAAAATAAAATAAAATAAAATAAAATATAAAAAAAGAATAAAATAAATTACAATAAATAAAAAATATAATTAAATAAAAAATAAAATAAAATATAAATAATGAGAATAAAATAAAATAAATTAAATAAAAATATAAAATATAAAATATAAAAGAAAAGAAAATATAAAATAAGAAAAGAAAAGAAAAGAAAAAAGTAAAATAAAATATAATAAAAAATAAATAAAATAAAATGTAAAAACATAATAATAAATAAAATGAAAATATAATATAAAATATAAAAAACAAAAAACATATAAATAAAAATTATATTTATATAAAAAAAGTAAAACAAAATTTTCTAAAATAAAAAAATATAAAATATAAAAAATATATAATAAATAAATATATAATTCTTTAATAAAATAAGGCGATTGACCAGAGCTCACCCCCTTTCCTAAACTCAACAGACAGTTTTGAAAAGCAATCCAGAAAAAAAGCCCTCACCTGATATCTACCACATTCTCACCCTGTTGTTTATTTGTTTATTTTATTTCTTGGCTTCTGTCTTTGTCTTTCTGGGGCCGTTCTTCATTAGACTCGAACCCTATCATTGTGGTCAACTCCTATCTGCGTCTCAAGTCCACCGACTTACAATAGCGAGCTAGTGGACAAACTGGTAACAGCAGGAAAGCCGTCCATATGGAGGTAAGTGGTCAGCTGGTAAGCGCAAAAAGAAAAGACGTCATACTGCCCCATATCGTTCGTTTTAAAGACAAAATGCAGCCATAAGTAGCTCTTGCTACACAATTCGTGATATCCAGAAATCTATATAGAGATCCGTTTTCAGAATGAGTGTATGTTTAACCTAACCTAATTCCTTTAAGTTGTCCCAACACAAATCGACTCAACATTTTTTACAGTCTACATCTAGGTGATTAAACTATAGAGCATGATTACAATAAATTAACAAAGAGATAAATATAATATGGACAAAAATATTGTGATTCATTGTTATATGTAACCATATAACCCACGCCTAAATTAACAGCTCATCCAAACACACTTCTTAGTTCTTGAACAATTCGTATTATAATATCCTATTACATTACATTGGTCCTTTTTCAGTGACAATGCTTTAATGATTACTAACACAAGAAAGGGGTTGTAATCTGATATCGAACTGCAACATGCCGTTGTTCTCTGGACTCCCTCAGATTGATGGCGTCTGACCTGCTTCTGGATGTTTTGGCATGGGGGTTTAAAGAGTAAGCGCAGCTTTGATCATGTAGAGGTGACTCTGGTGCCCACAGGTGAAACAGTGAGTGCTTCAATCTGTTAAAGTGCTCACACCTCACAAACTTCTGCCTCTCTCGCTCCATCTCATTCTTTTCATCCACTTCCATTTCCCCCCCTTTTTTCCTGGCCTTCCCCAGGCGGCCTATTACCTCAGAATAAAACCATGAGGTGTCAACACAGGCAAAGCTCAAATCTGTTTTAGAGCACTAACCTGCACGAGTGGAGGACTATGAGAGTAATGCTTGCTTGAGGCTCACACACACCTGAACACACACACACACATTTCTCTCTCCGTCACTGTATCGTTTTCTGGCACCACCACCATTCCAAACACTTATCTTTCCTGCATAATGGGATCCTCTGCTAGAAACAAAGCCTTGGTGACAGAGCTCTACTCGTATTTAAAAACCCCCCTGCTATGGTTCTTTAAAGCCTCCTACATTAGGTTTGCATGCATCCGATGTCAGAAAAGACTTTTTGTTTTGACGTTATACGCATTAAAAATCCCCTCATTTCTCAGAGAGCCTCAAAATGATTCATTTGAAGATTCACTCTTTCTAAATCCCACCTTCTATGAGTCTACTTGGCTCTGATTGGTCAGTTGGCTCAGCCTGTTTACAGCATGTGTTGGAAATGATTCATCCATTACCATTTCAGACTAGCATTGATTTTATAGGGCAGCAGTAAATATTTTTGAGCGTACACTACCTGATAAAAGTCTTTCCAGTTGTAGAAGGAACAAATAATAACTTGACTTCTAGATGATCATTTGGAAAAGTTGCAGAAACAACTCTTGCACCAAGCCGAAACTACCAAAAGACTATTGCGCCGCGTCTTGCGCCACACTGCGCCGGGTGTATGATAGGGCCCAATATCTTATGTAATAAGAGCATATATGTACAAGCTAGTAGTTGTATTTTGTTATCATATAGATGTAAGAGTTTATCCAGTTGAATTTAGAATTATTAGCCCTCCTGAATTATTAGACATTGTATAACAATGGTTTGTTTTGTAGGCAATCAGGAAGAAAATACTTCTTAAGGGGGCTAATAATATTGACCTTAAATGGTTTAAAAAAAATAAAAAAATGCTTTTATTCTGGTTGAAATAAAACAAATAAAACTTTCTCCAGAAGAAAAAAAAAATATTCTAGAAAATACTGTGAAAAAGAACATGGTAATTTTCATTGCTAAAATAATTTTGACTTCAACTGTATGTATGAGCATTTCACAGATGTGTGAAACCTGTATACTGTAAAAATATTGCTGCCTTAAATTTAATAATCAGCTGAATTAAATCAACCCTAAAAGTAATTTCAGCTTTCTATACATTAATCTTAAAACATCAAGTTGAATCTCATACAATTAAAAAAAAATAGGTTGAAATTTGGTTAACTACACACACCTTGAAAAGCAATGATCTAAACAAAGCATGTTTATAGGGCTATTTTAAAAGCATAGATTATCAAAATTTAAACATTTGCCATCATTTATTCACTTTTCAATAACTGTACTGCCCTTTTCAATGTAATTACATTTAGTGGAGCCTTGAGATCTTAAACTCCAAATATGCAAAAGTGCCATTTAAAATAAGAAAAAGAATAATAAGAAAAATTGGTCGGTTTTACTTACATTGTGCTGTATTGTTCAATAAATAATCTTCTCCTCCAGTGAGCTCCTACCTGCAATCATTAAATCATGAAGCATATCATTCAGATTCATGAACAAATTATTCAAACAGTTTTAAGAACTGGGTCAACGGAGTCATTTACAAAATTCAGATATGAAGAATGATTCATTCGCAAAACCAAAATTATTCATGTCCCAGAGGAGATCTTTGGTGGAAGAATTAAAGTCAATTTATTCGTTTTTGGTGTTATTCGACATTAGCTTTCATAACGTCTTCTTACCTGATTCACAAAGCTTAAAGTTGCGGTCACACTGCACTTTTCTCCCCATAGACTTCAATTCATATGCCCGCGAATTGGTCAGACTGGAAACGCAAGCTCGTGCGACAAGCTTTGCAGTTCGCTGCATTGCAAAGTTTAAGCTTGGTGAACTCTGACCTGCAAAGAATGTGAGATCATGCATAAAAATAAGAGTTATACAACATTCCTTCGGCTTAATCCCTACTGTTTTAGATCTTGTCTAGACAAGAGAACAAAAAAAAGAAGCTTAATTTTTATGATTTGTGTAATTGTGTCAAAATGCACACCCAATACTTCAACTTTCATATTAAAGTTCCTGAAAGCAAAGAAGGTCAAAGTGCTCCAGGATTGGCCAGCCCAGTCACCATAAATGAACATTATTGAGCATGTCTGGGGTAAGATGAAGAATCAAGCCATGATTATATTTTATTTTAGTTAAAATAAGCGCAATCTAGAGGCCTTTGCCTTTCATATAAGATAATTCTGATACCAAAGATCAACTAGAAGTCAAGTTATTGTTTGTTGTTCCTAAAACTTTTGTCAGGTAGTTTATAGGATGTCATTGGATGCCACATTTCACTCTGGTAAAAATACTAATAATCATGAATTTGAAAACATTCAAAAGCGTTCGATTTGTTCAAGTTTACCCTGTAATTTTATGACACTTACATCTTAGAATATCGTGTTATTGTGTCATCCAACATGTTTAGAGCAATGTTATCTTTTAGTGTACTATCAGATACAGTATGTACCAAACAACACAATGACACAACTTATTGGTTGAATATACGCCCACTCCGCACACTTACAATACTAAACCTCTCAGAGAGCTGTCAAGACAGAAACGGCTCTTATTTTGGCTGTGTGCAAAGCAATACAGTTCAAAAAACTATTCTTTTTGCGTGTCTCAACAAAAAAAACCTGTCTAATGTTTACAGACTCTGAACGTTTTATTTGATCGTCTGTTTTGCTTCATCTTCCTGTTGTTCCCGTCGGTGTTTACAATACAGTCTATCCCTAAAGCATCATACATTGAGTGATGGAGTGTTAATGTTCCCTCAGTGGGAAACTGTAAGTCATGTTCAGACTCTTCTCTACATCAAAGCTGTTAATCATTAGCACTGTGCATTCAGAGTATTCATCGAATGTGCTATTTTAATGAGGTCATATAGTAAAAGACACTCCAATATCTCTCTCTTTTTAAGGCGCTCTTACAAGAGATCGCTGATTGTCACAGTAATTACAGCCGCACAGATTCACGCTTGGTGATGATTTCTTTTTGGCACCAGCGATCCATGACTTGGGCTCTTGACAACATTTTAATACAAAGCCCAATCAAGGCAAAAACAGAAGCTCTGAGCGATCAAATCAAAAAGCTTTCATAAACCTTTATGCGGCTCTCGGTGCCGCCAGCCACAGTCCAATAGTGTCCTCATAACAAAGATGAAAGCAAAATCTAATTATAAACAAGGCTTTCAGATACAGCAATAAAAGATAAGATGATTTGTACTGACATCTCCAAAAAACAGTCTCTGGAAAACCCAACGGCTTGATTAAGTTTGCACTTTAAAATCCTAAAACATATTTAATTGCCAGGCTTAATATACTGTATACTATATAGCCTTGAAACCAAAACTGGGGAAAAGTAACTTTATTATTATTATTTTTTATTTTTCATTCAAACTTTAATTATGTATTTCTGTTAAAAAGTTCTGCGAGCATGTTTCTAGTAGTATGTTTCTTTTGTAGTAGTAAAAGAACATTAGGCTGTTCTTTTAATACTCAGCTTCACCATCGCCTTAAGGCCAGATTGTGAAGAGAAGTGGCGAAACAAATTTCGCAGAGCTTTTATCTTAATTTCGTTATTGCCAAATACCTGTCATCATTTACAATTTATTTTAATTCAATTTGTTAAGAAAGGCTTATTTTTATTGGTGTGTTGCCAAATTTAAAGGCTAAGTGTATGTACCTAGGCCTATTTAGAGTGCTGAGATGTTACGATGTTACAGAGGACTTATTTTATTTCTTTGTTCCAAGTGGCCTATAGCCTACGTTTGTTATGAATAAATTATGTTATAACACATAAATGACTCATTCCTGAAAAAAGGCAAAAGAGCTGTGTACATGTGCACATTTGAATAATGTTGGGCTATAAACAGGTTCCGGCTTTATAAAGTTGTCAATCAAAGTGTACCTGTCAGACTCGGCCCGAATTCTGTTGGACTCAGGTAATTTTTATGGCCCGATTACAGCTCTATATAGGGGTACATTTTCAGAATGAGCCTATGTTGTCAATTTACATGAAGATTTAAAGCTTTCGAGAGTAACCCACAGAAACACTAGTTTCTAGCTACCACTGATAATTGCAACTCAACCAGTCTCAGGCTGCCTGCAAGCAAGAAAAGTACTTTTTTTTTTTTTTAAAGGTTTTATTTGAGGGACAGCTCGGTTTACACATTAGTCTGGACCTGAGGGAGATCTTTAATAGGCGGAGAGAGGGGAGCAGTGAGACAGGCTAACTGATGCCCTTTACACAGCTGTAAAGTCCTGGAATTAAGAAAGAAAGAGTGTTTACACAGCGCCTCGAACAGTGATTACTTTAAAACAACTGAAGTTCGGACTTAAATGGGAAATTAATTCCGGGCAGCGGCTGTAATTTGTGATGGACAACCGGTCTCTGAAGGCCTGTCAGTGTTAGGCGCCTCAGGCAAAACCGGAGTGGACTTTGGAAAGTCGATAGCAGTTGAGAGCGAACCAGCGGGAGGCTTCTTCACTATCAGCGTCACACATGGATAAGTGGGTAAAGCAGCTCTTTAATCCAATGCCCTCGGTTAAAGTGGCACTATCAAAGGCTCCCGATGCTGTTTGCCACAGCTTGCTGTTTACACCCCACTATATTTGTCGCACCTTTCATCCAGTCTCATTATTAGGTCGTCGTCCGCCAGAGCAGAGACTCCCCGACAAAGTGCACCGCATTAACACGGTAATACCCACAGCAGCCCTGGTCCCTCACGGTCCCAGCCAATTAATCCTAATATAATTAGAAAGCAGCAAGAAGCAAAGGGTCAGGTATTTATATCAAAAATCTCAGGCTCCACTTTGGTTTTCCCCCCACAGCAGCCTGAGAGCTCTTCTTCAGGCTCCTTTAAACATAAGCATACACTACTGTTTGGCTCGTGTTCAAGGATATGTCCTCAGCCTCTGCTGGGACGCAACAAGGTTGGACGGAAATGAGAGGAACGAGCGACTGTCCTCGTGCATGGTGGAGAAAACGGTTTATTTACAGACACACGCATTTAGTAAAAGCACTCAAGTGTCATGTGTAGGAGTTAATGTTAAATGATGCTATGAAATATTTACAGTGTTCCTGCCCGGATGCGTGAATAGCAAAAAGAAATTAACAAGCGAGCGATGCGTGGCATGAATTTATATGCCGATCGGGGTTGCACAGGTGGAATTATCCCCCCTCCGAGCGCTTGTACTGTACAGTCAGCACATAATTTATATTGCAGAATCCCATCTAGCGCTTGAAAATTACACTGCTTCATTTAAAATGTAGCTTTTATTGGATGTGGAAACGGGGCTGATTTATATGCCGTGGATATTTCAGAGCTGCGCTGCTGACGGAGTGGGGATTCAACTTATATTGACAGCGAAGAGAAAATATAGTGAAGTGTGACTGACGCGGGTAGATGAAGCCGGTTTGTCCATTATAATGTTGGTGCGGAGCCAGTCTGAGTACAGGCATGTTACAGATAACACAAATGAACATGCTGTATCTCTTTGTTTGCTAAAGTATTATGGCTTTTAGGAGCACACTTTAGATTTTTGTCTTCTGATGGATGTTGCAATGAATCAGTATTTCAATGTAAGGAAAGGTGCTATGAAAAAGTAAGGCATATCACCTGAAATGTTATGGTTAATAATGCAATCGAAGCCTTATGTAATTAAACATCATTTATTTTCTTGTTGGCTTAGTCCCTTTATTAATCCGGGGTAGCCACAGCGGAATGAACCGCCAAATTATCCAGCAAGTTTTTTTTCTATAAAAGGCGATGCAGTGGCGCAGTGGGTAGCATGTTCGCCTCACAGCAAGAAGGTCGCTTGGTCGCTGGTTCGAGCCTTGGCTCAGTTGGCGTTTCTGTTTGGAGTTTGCATGTTCTTCCTAAGTTCGCGTGGGTTTCCTCTGGGTGCTCCGGTTTCCCCCACAGTCCAAAGACATGCGGTACAGGTAAATTGAGTAGGCTAAATTGTCCGTAGTGTATGAGTGTATGTGAATGTTTCCCAGAGATGGGTTGCGGCTGGAAGGGTATCCGCTGCGTAAAAACTTGCTGGATAAGTTGGCGGTTCATTCCGCTGTGGCGACCCCAGATTAATAAAGGGACTGAGCCGACAAGAAAATGAATGAATGAATGACTCTATAAAAATATTTTATTTATTTTAATTGAACAATATAATTAAAGTTTCAAGTATTCATCAATTCATATTTTATATATTTGATTTGAATTGCATTAATATATTTAGTTTGATCTTTTGTTAGCATGAATTTAAAATGTGCATTATGCAATTAACATTATACTAGCTTACTGCTAACCCGTGGAAAGGCTGTCATCAAAATCAGGGATCACTTTTTCCTAGGGTTGGAGCTTGTGACTACATTTACATAAACATCAGTAATCTAATTTGAATAAGACAATAAGGTATTTACATGAGTTGCTTTTTGAAAGTTCCTTTCATGGTCCCGTTTTACATGTTATAGCACAGATTGATATTGATATAATAGATTGATTAAAGTCATTGCATCATTGATGTACACCTTGATGTTTCCTACATCCTTGTCGCAGCACCAGTGCCACTGAAATTAGGCACCAAAATTCATATGCTGATTCGGTCCAGTGCATACCAGTTACCGGTTTTCGGTACCCAACCCTATTTAAAACAATAATTATTTTGTATTTTGGCCTACACCTGCTCTTAAATAGAGTATTTTAATACATATAATCAAACTAATTTACTTCTAAATATGCCTGACAACATTTTTTGATATAAGATTTATGAATATTTTTTCTGATGCTAGAAAACCTCTTCGATCCATACCTACAATTTTCACGCTTTTTATTTCTATAATATTTTCACATATATTTCAATACATATTTTTTATTGTTCAATTATTTAATTTATTTTTAATCATCAACTCGGTCAAAATCAGCCAAGAGCAAGTTTAAGGCCTCAGAACTGCCTCTCTGATGGTGGAAACATGTTGAATGTATCCAGATTGGCACCAGTTCTACCATCCTTTTGGCATAACCAGCCTATACAGCGGGACGCCGATGAAAACTGCAGCACCATATCTCGACAAGTGCACCCTGAGCAAATACCAGGCTGAACCAAGCTGTGTGAACTGCCTTTCTCGTTTACCCTCTATCAGTCTGTCCATCTGCTGTTGGTTACATTGAAGCGAGAGGTGAGTCCTCAACGGCAGTAGGTGTGTTGAAGACCGCTTTCACAAAAGGGCCATGGTGACATCTGTTGCCCTGCGATCCAAACCAGCCACGCTCACTAGTACACGGTGCCGCTCATGTCCAACAGACCAGTGTAATCTGTCCAACTAATGCTGCAAACGTCCTCCAGTTCAACTTGTCCTGATTGGTTAGTCACCTGAACCTCAGACCCTCCCCAAGTCTCTCATTAGCTCAAAGTCTCATGTCCCAAAAGTCATTAATCATGCTGTTTGGACACCTCCCTCCCCTCTCCTCTCCCCTGGCAAAAGCATGATTTCCAATTAAATCTCCTAACTGCAAGGTTAAAAGCCAATTTCATGCACCTTACTCTTGATAAATGGGTGATGGACTCGGTCTTTCTTTCGCTCTTCTTTCTTGGGCTACCTCGTGACATTGCTAAAGTTGAAAGACAATGACCAGATGTGATGTATTGTTTAGGCATTTTTTGCTGATCCCAAAGCTCTTGCGGCTTTCCTTTTCTCTAATTTCCTTTTTTTTTTTTTTTAAATCCTCTTCCAATAATAATTTGAAAAATGACAAGCGTGTTAATAATTGGGCTCATGCCATCATTTGCTGCTCACAATTCGTTGCATGCTTTCAGACTTTCTAATTATGATTCTCTAAAAAGAATATTAAAAGAGCGTCAAAACGCTGAATACAAGGTAATTGTTATGAGAATTATTCAAATCATATTTATTTATTTTTCAGAATTATTTTTAATGAATATCTCTCTAGCTGGGCACAACAAATCTAGCCAATTAAAGTGTTTAGAAATCCACAGAATATAATAATACTCTCTTTCTCTCGCTCTCTGCAAGCAGAATAACGTACCTTTAAAATATAATATGCTAACAGTTATGAGCACATACTTGACTTATTTGTGGCATCAATGCTAAATGTGACCAAAATTAACCTTTAGAAATTATGCATGTGCAAAATCTGAAGTATTTCTATACCAAAACATTGATGCAGTTTGTTTGATGAGGAACATGCTAATAGTTGGCCAATAATTAAAATGTCTTTAGTTGTATTAACTACACTCACCGGCCACTTTATTAGGTACACCTTACTAGTATCGAGTACCCGCTTTTGCCTTCAGAACTGTCTTAATCCTTTGTGGCATAGATTCAACAAGGTACTGAAGATTTTTCTCAGAGATTTTGCTCCATATTGACACGATAGAATCATGCAGTTGCTGCAGATTTGTCGGCTGCACATCTATGATGAGAATCTCCCGTTCCACCACATCCCAAAGAAGCTCTATTGGATTGAGACTCATCAGAAATTCAGAAATTATGACTCATCAAGCCAGGCAACATTTTTCTAATCTTCTATTGTCCAATTTTGGTGAGCCTGTGCAAATTGTAGCCTCAGTTTTCTGTTTTTAGTTGACAGAAGTGACACCCGGTGTGGTCTTCTGCTGCTGTAGCCCATCTGCCTCTAGGTTGGATCTACTGCCTTTGTATCAGCTCAAACCAGTCTGGCCATATCCTTTGACCTCTGGCATCAATTTTTTTCGTGCCCACAGAACTACCACTCTTGATATTTTCTCCTTTTCAGACCGTTCAATGTAAACCCTAGAGATGGTTCTGCGTGAAAATCCCAGTAGATCAGCAGTTTTTGAAATACTCAGACCAGGCTGTCTGGCACCAACAACCACGTTCAAAGTCACCTAAATCCCCTTTCTTCCCCATTCTGATGCTCAATTTGAACTGCAGCAGATCGTCTTGACCATGTCTGCATGCCTAAATGCATCGAGTTGGTGCCATGTGATTGACTGATTAGAAATTTGCGTTAACGAGCTGGTATACCTAATAAAGTGGCCAGTGAGTGTAATTTTACGTTTATTCATTTAGCAGATGCTTTTATTTGACATGACTTACAAATACAGATAATAAAAGTATTCAAATCCCTAGAGAGCATCAATATATAGATGCCATGACAAGTCTAAGTTAGTTTAGCCTTATTTTTTTTTAAACACAAGCAAGCAGGACAAGCAGATAGATAAGGAATAGATAGTAAATAGTGAGTGCTATTGTTGATAGTACTAACAAAAAAAGCAGACTTCATGAGTTTCTAAAAAAGGGCAAAGAGTTGGTTAAGTCGTTCCACCAGTATGGAACATTTAAGGTAAAATTCATTGCGATTAATTTTGCAGCTGCAGCTATGTAGTCTATAAATTTCAGTAGCTTAAACACCACCAGGTTCCAGATGGTTAACGTTAAGGTGATCAGATATGATGAGGTTGTGGTTAAGCATTGGGCTGGCTGAGATTACCATTAGTTCAGTTTTGAAAAGACTGAGTTAAAGATGGTGTTTCCTTCATCCAGCGGTAAATATCTGTCAGTAATGTTGTCATCCGGGCAGCCATCATCAGATCATCTGGCACATAGTAATAGTTGGAAAAACCATGTTTCTGAATGGCAGACCCAAGTGATGCCATGTAAACAGAGACAAAAAAGTGGTCCAGGAACAGAGCCCTGAGGCACCCCAGTAGCAAGAACACTCTGCACCTCCAAAACACCCTGAATGACCTACAACTGGAGTTCAATTTCTGAGATGCCCATTGTCTTGAGGGTTGCTAAAAGAATTTGGTGGTTTTCTGTGTCAGAAGCAGACAAATCCAGCAAGATGAGCACTGAGGATTTCAATGCAGCTCTTGCGAGTTTAGGGATTGAACAACTGAGAGTCTCAGTGGAGTGTCTACTTTTGAATCCAGACTGGTTAGTGTCCTGGAGGGTGTTCTGGGTCAGAAAAGCAGAGACTTGGTTGAAGACAACAATTTCTAGTGATTTTGAAATAAACGGCAAGAGGGAAATTGGTCTGAAATTGTCTAAAATTGCTGGGTGTGAGCTAGATTTTTTTAAGCAGTTATCGGTGCCTTCTAAAATGCAGGATAAAATGAACCATAATCAAAGGACGTGTTAAAATGACACTGAAGGTGCTGTATGTGGGCTTTTATTGTGTTTTATTTTGTAGCTTGATAAATGAGTCCACAAAAAATAAAAATGAGATAACCACATGACATTAATTGTATGTGTAAACTTTGTATACATAAACATTTTGGAGATATTTTCGTGCGACCAAGAGTCTGCATTTTAAAAATTACAAAAAAAAAAAAAAGTCCACTAAGAAGTATGGAAATGCAGCTTGCAGTCATGTCCGCTTCGGACATTCAAAGGCAAATCCTCAGCAAAAAAAGGAGAGCCAACATGAACAAATGGAAAGACAGAGTAAGGAAGGCTGTGAGGAATGCTGGGAAACCATATTTGAATCAAAGAGGAGAACAAAAACCAAGGAAAAATCCACTGAAAGAGGTGAGTGGAAGAACTGTATGTGATGTGATGTCACTCTCTCTGAACAGCACAAAATTAGTTAACCTATCAAAATAAACTACATACCATATACATTCATTCATTCATTCTCTTTTCAGCTTGGTCCCTTTATTAATCAGGGGTCACCACAGTGGAATGAACCGCCAACTTATCCATCGTATGTTTTACGCAGCGGATGTCCTTCCAGCTGCAACCCATCACTGGGAAACATACACACTCATATACACTCATACACTATGGACAATTTTTAGCTTATTCAATTCACCTGTACCATGTCTTTGACTGTGGGGGAAACCGGAGCACCCAAAGGAAACCCACGTAAAGACGAGGAGAACATGCAAACTCCACACAGAAACGCCAACTGACCCAGCCGAGGCTCGAACTAGCTACCTTCTTGCAGTGAGGCGATCGTGCTACCCACTGCAGCATCGTGCAGCCCATACCATAATTAATAAAGCTATATTAATGCATATTTCCAGCCAGACTTATGTAAACTACAGCAAGCAGGTTTTATTTGTTTATATATTCATTTATATGATGGGATGGCGGAGCATGCGAACGGTTTAAAATAGTATATGCACAGGTGCGCTACGCCAGCTTTTCTATATAAACTACAATATTTATATATGATGTCTGCATTTTATGTATTTGTTGTTGTATTTTCTTATTGTTTACTGTTATTGTATGTATATATATATATATATATATATATATATATATATATATATATATATATATATATATATATATATATATATTTATATATATATATATATATATATATATGAATATATATATATATATATATATATATATATATATATATATATATATATATATATATATATATATAAATATATAAATATATAAATATATATATATATATATATATATATATATATATATATATATATATATATATAAATAAATTTATATATATATATACATATACAGGGTGGGCCATTTATATGGATACACCTTAATAAAATGGGAATGGTTGGTGATAATAATGTCCTGTTTGTGGCACATTAGTGTATGTAAGGGGGCTTGTAAATGACTCATGAAAGAATAAATTCAAGTTAAAAACCAAGGATAGCATTGTTTTTGTTGTTAATTTCCCAATAAGTTTATTAAGGTGTATCCATATAAATGGCCCACCCTGTATATATGTATATATATATATATATATATATATATATATATATATATATATATATATATATATATATATATATATATATATATATATATATATATATATATATATATATATATATATATATATATAGCATAATTGATTGGTATTGCCAGTACTGTAAGAAGGTCTATGTATTGTAAATTTTTAAATAATATAAATAATAATAATAATAAACTTGAAAAAATGCCTACAAATAACCTGAAGTTTCTGATATTGTATTAAAGAAATATAGGAATCAGATCTTTAGTTGTTTAAAGTGATGAATTGGAGTTATGCTGTTATTCCACACTGACATGGGCATACACCGTTCTTCCACATTTGAGAAATTTAAAATCACAAAAACTTATGATTTTTAATACTGACACTGAAAAATGCTCCCCCTAAGAAAAAGCTTTTGTAGTCTATCTTCAAGTAAATTAAAAATATCTCATATAATGTTTACAGTTCAAACAAAAAAAAATCATATAACTCAAAATTTGAATACATGAACTTACCTGGTTCTTCGTTCTCAAATGTTGCCTCTTGGCAATGCTTAAAATATCCCTACTGCATGTTAAAAAGCTAAATACTATACAACCAGGGGTGTCACAAAATATTTTAATTGTTTAAAAAGGTATTTTTAAAAGTAAACATGTCACATGGTTTATTTGTGGAAAATCTTGATAAAATGCACATTTATAATGCAATGCTAATGCTTTTCACACTGTGTATATAATAAAATAACATAAGTCTTCCTCATTCTGTGATAAGCAAATACAACAGTTCACAATGATATCAAACACTCGATTAACACTAATGCAGGTTTGTAGTAAAATAATGTATTAATTATATTCATACTAAAAAATGACAAATACTGTTTTCATGTTAATAGAGTGTAGTAAAAGGGTGTTGTGATAACCAAGATATTAAAACAATTCACATGACTCTCACCAGAATCAGTTTCTATAAAAATGTATGACTTTCTAGAGAATCCTTTATGTAGACAAATGCATTTACTGTACTGTGGATAGATGGATAGATAGACAGACAGACAGACAGACAGACAGACAGACAGACAGACAGACAGACAGACAGACAGACAGACAGACAGACAGACAGACAGACAGACAGACAGACAGACAGACAGACAGACAGATAGATAGATAGATAGATAGATAGATAGATAGATACTAAATAAATACTAAATAAATAGATACTAAAGGCATAAATGCATTATAAACAAGGTAATGTTCTGATACACTATATTCACAAGTATTTAGAAGCTTAATGTGAGGTACAGATAAATGTTTTAAAATTACACTTAAGATCTTCCCTCAGCGGCGGCTGTCAGTCATTCTCCTTTCAGCAATAAACTTGTCAGTTATGACAGTGAGCACGGTAAAACTCTCCAAGATCATTAAATCCCCCCATTATTATGTTTTATTTGCTGACAAAGCTCTGAGGTTTTGCATATACAACACTCACTCATTCTGGAGTTTATTGCAGTTTCTAAATCATATTCCACGCTACCATTGTCTGTTAGATCACAACACTTGAAGAAAATGACTATGAATTGTTCTTCATGCACACAGTAATGGGAATTTAAAACTCTTAAAAATATACAAGTCATCAATATATCTTTATTTTGTGCAATGAACCTTTCAATGTGATGCTCTGTCCTGCCCATCAGAAGTTATTGCCTCATTAAAAGCCTCTGCTATATATTTCAAATGAATGTACTTTGTAAGAAATGTACTTTTTATATGCGTCTACATTCAATTTATTTTCATGAATGCTTTGACAATAAAGCCAGCAATGTAAAGTTTTACCTATGTTAGTGCTTATTCACTTTACAACACTGCATATAACACAAAATGTTTTGATTCTATAAATATTTTACATACAGTTGAAGTCAGAATTATTCACCCTCCTTTGATTTTTTTTTTCTTTTTTAAATATTTCCCAAACAATGTTTAACAGAGCAAGGATATTTTCACAGTATGTCTGATAATATTTTTTCTTCTGGAGAAAGTCTTATTTGTTTTATTTCGGCTAGAATAAAGGCAGTTTTAAATTTTTTAAACACCATTTTAAGATTAAAATTATTAGCCCCTTTAAGCTAATGTTTTTGTCGATAGTCTACAGAACAAACCATCGTTATACGATAACTTGCCTAATTACCCTATCCTGCCTAGTTAACCAAATTAACCCAGTTAAGACTTTAAATGTCACATTATATAGAAGTGTCTTGAAAAATATCTAGTAAAATATTATTTACAGTCATCATGGCAAAGAGAAAATAAATCAGTTTTTAGACAGGAGTTATTAAAACTATTATGTTCAGAAATGTGTTGAAAAAAATAAACAAGGGGCGAATAATTCAGGGTGGCTAATAATCCTGACTTTAACTGTATATATTACATATCTAAAATATTAGTCGCTAATTTTCTTTGTAATGTATTTTATTTACATTTGTTTGACATGGACATCACAATTACACTGTATCACGGTTGCAGGTTTGTGCGTCTTCCGTTTTGTCATGGATAATAAAGATACTGAGAAGTATCCAAAATGCAAGTAAAAGTTTATTTGACGAAGTCAGACTAAATCAAACAGGACAGGGAAAATGAGCAAAGTCACGAAGAATATAGGGCTGTAGCAAACAGGAAACAGACAGACGAACCGGGTCCAGCAGCCACTCCTCACAGTCCTGAGCACAGAAAGACACACATGAGCAAACACAACGAACTGAAAGGGAAACATAGAAGCGTTGCCCAGATATAGACACGGTAATGAACTTCAGCTGGCGAGCTAATCACAACAGCTGAGTACCGTCATAACACGTGACCTACCAAAACAAATACACATAGACGACCAACAAGAAACAAACCAGACACTCCGGAACACGCATAAACCTGCAACCGTGACACACTGGACAACCAAATGCATTTGTTTAAGTGTTTTAGCAAACTTGCTAATTCTCAACACCTGTCAACAGGAGGCTTGAAAAAATTGACAAAATGGAAATATAATAGAAACATATACACAACATTATAATTCTTTACATACAATTACTGAAGCAAAAGCAAAGGCGACATGATCCAACAAACTAACAGTAGACTATCTGTGCAAACACTGCTGCTTTGTTTTTAACCACTTTTTAAGAACACTGCTAAAATATTTACAGGGTGGGCCATTTATATGGATACACCTTAATAAAATGGAAATGGTTGGGGGGCAAACTTTTCAAGATGGGTGGTCACCATGGTGGCCATTTTGAAGTCGGACATCTTGGATCCAACTTTTGTTTTTTCAATAGGAAGAGGGTCATGTGACACACCAAATCTATTAGGAATTTCACAGGAAAAAAATGGTGTGCTTGGTTTTAACATAACTTTATTCTTTCATGAGTTATTTATAAGTTTCTGACCTCTTGTGTTCAATGTGCTGCCCATTGTGTTGGATTGTCAATGCAACCCTCTTCTCCCACTCTTCACACACTGATACCAACACCACAGGAGAAATGCCAGCACAGACTTCCAGTATCTGTAGCCATCTTCTGTAGACTGTAGTCAAAAGTCTAAGGGGGTCAGATCAGGAGACATTGGGGGCCATTCAACTGGCCCACGGCGACCAATCCACTTTTCAGGAAACTGTCATAGGAATGCTCAGACCTAACATCCATAATGTAGTGGTGTACCCTCTTACTAGTAAAAATCATGGAGAATGCCAGCTTCAGTCCATAAAGAGGGAAACACATCATTTAGCATTTTCAAATATCCAGTGGCCTTGAGGTTTCCATTGATGAAGAATGGCCCCACTATCTTTGTTTTCTATGGTGTGAAGACACAATATGTGCAGCACCTGAAACTATGGATACTGGAAGCCTGTGCTGGCATTTCTCTTGTGGTGTTGCTATACAGTAAGTGTGTGAAGAGTGGGAGAAGAGGGTTGCATTGACAATCCAACACAATGGACAGCACATTGAACACATTTTATAAGAGGTCAGAAACTTATAAATAACTCACGAAAGAATAAAGTTACGTTAAAACCAATCAACCGTTTTTCTTGTGAAATTCCCAATAAGGTTGATGTGTCAAATGACCCTCCTCCTATTGAAAAACAAAAGTTGAATTCAAGATGGCCACCATGGTCACCACCCATCTTGAAAAGTTTGCCCCCTCACATATACTAATGTGCCACAAACAGGACGCTAATGTCACCAACCAAAGCATACAAATGATCAATTATAATACAAACTCAACATTGCATATCCTGCGATGTGACTATTGATCACGTTGTGATATCGATGCTGAAACGATATATTGTGCAGCCCTATTTTAAAAGTTATTTCAAAGACTCGGATGATGGTGTAATGTATGTTTAGAGGTAAACTGCATGTAAATAGAGGTAAACTGAGACTGTGATAAAAACATTTTATAATGGTAAAAGTTTTGTTTTGTATACAACAGTGATTCATCAATTGTACAGTATGTTAAAAATTGACTGCCATCATTTCATATAAGGTAACTATAGATTTCGCAATTTATTGTTATTCTTTTGTTCTTAATATTTACGTAGTCAAATATCTGAGGGTAATCAGGGTAAATAAATACAGAAGAACACCATGTTCAGGAACTATATACAGTGGGGTAATTAAATTTTGAACAAGTCACCATTTTTCTCAGAAAAGATATTTCTAAAGCTGCTTGTTGACTTTTCACTGGATGTTGGTAACCACAAAAGAAATCCATATCTGCAATGAAAACAAACTAATAAGCCTACAAATGAAGTTATGTGTTAGAAAATAAATGACATTGAATACATGAAGAAAGGGAGATGTAGAAAGGCAGTGAAATCCCAGACAGCAGCTGAAATCTCTCAGTAGTTTTTCAGCAACCCTTTGCCTTTTGTCATTGTAAATTAAAGTTAACTGCTTCAGTCCAACATCTACATTAGCTGGATGATGAAGATGAATCCAAGGTGGACATTTCAGCAAGACAATGATCCAAAACACAGCCAAGGAAACTCTCAAAAGCTTTCAGAGAAAGAAAATAAAGCTGTGGAATGGCCCAGCCAATCACCTAACTTGAATCCAATAGAGAATACAAATTAAACATCAGACTTGATAGATGAGACCCACAAAACCATTAAAATTTTTATACTCTGTTGAAGTCTGTGAAACACTCACACCTGAGCAATGCATGTGACTTCATTCTCCATATGAGAGGCATCTTTAAGCTGCCATCACCAAAAAAGTCTTTCATATATAGTATTAAATACATTTCAGTAGTTCAGTACTTTCTCCTTGTGTCATTACATTGTTATTACACATAACTCATTTTCCAGATTTGTTGTTTTATTTGTAAGTTTTTGTCAAAATCTGCTTCTATTTCACATCAACAGCTCCTTTAGAAATATTATTCCCAGGAAAAAAAACATGATGTTTTCAATACTCTACTGAAACTCCTGACAATTTAGTATGATTTTCAAGTGTGAATTTTACACTTAAAAAACTAAAATAAATTAAATAATGAATAATTACGGATTAATAGCCACTAAACATAACTTTAACTGGAGTAATCAGATCATCCAAAATTTAACAAATGAAATAATACAAACAAGCCACCAATTAGCCAAACTTCCACTAGACTGTCTTGGTAAATCACACTTTTTTCTTCTTCTTCATTTCTGGATGAACTATGCCTGCAAGCCATTTCACGGAGTGTTAAATCCAGGCTCGCTATGCATGAAACCTGTCTACGTGTGGCAGTAATTAAACTTCAGAAGTTTTATTTTAAAGCAAGCAACTGAATGAATAGTATAGTGAGGTCTTAGTATCCCGAGAGAAAAAAGGCAGTGCCTTAGAGCTTTCTGAAACTAATGATTCATTACTTTCCTTCACCTGGAAAACGAAACATTGATCTTAGCATGTGACAAAGCGGAGAAGATTAACGGCGTCAGCGTCCATTGATTTACGAGGACTGTCCATGCTGGGAAAATAGCGGAGGGAAAAAAAATAAACAAAAGTTTGTTTCTCTCTGACACTTTGCCAGTCATTTTGCTCCAGGGATGGTGCTGGTATTTATGGTTCGGTAAACTCTCTATCGGCCCAGCCAGTGTTCAAGCATGCAAAAGGGCACAAGATCCACCAGGAATTACTCTGCCAATGGAAAATTATGGGTGCCAAGAAATCACTGTGCTGGAACAAGGCCTCATCTAACCTAGTGTCCCCTTCAGACCTATGGACATTTTAACAAGCAGCAAATAGAAAGAAAAAGAGCATCATTTTTTTTTTTTTAATGAAAACAACTCATATGGAACCAATGGATTTCCCAGATGATCTGACCACCCTTGTGGACTTGGCAGTGTTAAGGACGCAAGTATTTACTGTTCAACTTACACAGCATCCTAATTGGAGGCAGGCTATTTTTCTGTCTTAGCTATATGAGGAATGCAAAAAGATTTGACAAAATCACAATCAAATACATATAGGGCCAGATTTACTAAGAAGTTGTTAGTAAATCTCACTGTCAAGTAGGGGTGTCACGATTTCGATTTTTAATCATAATCGATCGAAATTTATGCTCAATTTGGATTATCGAATCAAAAAATAGAATCGTCGATGCTGCCACGCCCCCATGTCACGTCAGCTTGTCTTGCCAAGCGGGAAAAAACAGGCTTGTTGAAGTGCTTGTTGAACTGCAGATACAGGAGACCAGTCGACAGAACTTAAACCCTCTCCTCTTTCAATGAAGTCGCCGATGTGTAAGCATTTTGGATTTCCAGTGAGTTATGTTGACAACGTTCATGTTGTCGACAAAAAAAAAAACAGTTTTGCAAGCTCTGCTATGTACGTATTAGGGTTCGTCCGATAGACAACACCGGCATCGCGATCCTCCGCCCGCCCCCGTTGCAAAACCGCTCGCGAAAAGTACACACACAGGCCCTGTTTACACTGTCTTTGTTTTTAAATGGCATATTAGAACGACAACGATTTGACATCCACAGTGGCGTGTAGCATTTCTGAGCAGCCCTCCTTACTGTCTACCTCTGACACACACACACATACAGACACAGACGCACACACACAGCCATGGGCTCGAGACAGCAGGTCCAGGCAGTCAGAGGATCAGTAGACTGCTTCAATCTTTCACTCACTTGTACTTAGTCATTTTAGCGAACACCTCAGATACTGTTGGCTGGTTCCTGTTGGTTGTACGTCTTTTTTTACTGACACCATTATAACGACACAGATCACTGCCTATTCACGAGTCCCGCAGAAAAAGTGATTGACAGGTGGTAATTATGTGTGTATCTTGCCTTTATTCATTTACTGTATGATTTGTTTATGGGTAAAACAAAGACCACGCTGGTCAGGTAGTTTAAACGGTAGGCTATAAATAATTAATTGGTCATTAATTAATTAATTATTCATAATCAAAAATCGAATCGAATCGTGCCTTTAGAATCAAAAATGTAATCGAATCGAGGATTTGGAGGATCGTGACACCCTTACTGTCAAGTCATACGTCTTTGGCATAAAAAGGAGTCACAAAAGGCAAGCACAGTTATATTTTTGTGGCTGGCCTTATTTCATTTGCATCATTAAGAAATTTGGTGCGGTACCATGACTTAACCAAGAAGAAAATGAATGACTGAATGAATGTACTCATCTTAATGCTTTATCTAACTTCCAGTGATACAACTTACATGGCCTAGTTCACACGTTTTGAATGTGCGTTGCTATAATGTCACATGATGTGGATCACATAGTCATAACTCAAGGCTTTGCACACCAAGCGAGCACATAGTATTTGCAAATACTACGCTATAATGTCTTTCTTTAATGTAAAACAATGCAGATAGCGCTCTGTGGAGTTATGGGAATCTGCACAATGTCCAGACTGTCCAAAGTATGCTGAAAATCTTTGGCAACTGAACATTTTTCGACAAAATGTAGCTAAATTTGCTTGATTTTGAGGGCAGTTTAGTGATTAATTTTGAAATCCAGAAGAGTCTCACTAATAGCCAATGTACTGTTATTTAAAATGTTGCTTAAAAGATATTCAATCTACTGTGAATCATTTTGAAGTTAGCAGTACATGGAAATGAGCAATGTTTACTCGTTCTCCATGTCAGCCGGACAGAAACATTAATGTTTATTTGACTTCCACATTTTGTATTCCCGCGCACAGATAGTTGGACTGGATTTGTGGACAAAGCTGAATCAATAGAGGAACTACTGTAGACGCATCTGGCAAAGTTCCTCCAGCAGGGCTTTTCAAAGTCAAAGTCAATGGAAGTGAGCCTCCCTTTTGATGCAGTGTGCAAAAGTTTTGACATCTATGCATATATAATTAAAGTGTGTTCATTTAAAACAAAACAAAAAAGGCTCAGTGTTCAGAGAGGTTAAACACATGCTTTGTTTATGCATCTGTAATAACAGAGACTTTACCTTGATTACAATCATCATCCATCAAAACTTTGCTAGTGTGACAATGGTTTGGTTTATCCAGTCAGAACATGCTATTTTTGGTGTGAAACTCATGCTGTGGTTGGATTTTTGAAGCGGTCCACATGGAGTGGTCTGATACGGAATAGCAAATATGAAAGTCACTATCACTACCTTTGCCATCTATGAAGTAATCAGCCTTACAAGTAAGATTTCTACTTATTAATCGATAACTTCCTTTAGACGCCCAAAGGTTTTGTGCCGTTTTAAAGGGTTATGAAGATAAACGAAACATATTTAAGCCAAACGATTTCCCACAGTGTTGGCTTTAGCCAAGCTACAATAATTAACAATGGTATATATATATATATATATATATATATATATATATATATATATATATATATATATATATATATATATATATATATATATATATATATAACAATGTGCATGTAGTCATCCGATTTGATATGTAAACTACAAACACTTTCAGTTTTACAGATCTCTCCTTATTCGCAACTCTTAGCCACTGGTTGCAATGCTCTTCATACTTCACAGGAATCCAAATAAACCTCCAAATAAATTGTGACGTGTTCAATACTTATTTTCCCTGCTCCACTTCCCTGACAGACATGCAATAGACAAATGAGTTGATGAGATTCAAAGTGAGTGTTTGGTTATTTCTTTATTTTTTTTTCATGGTTTAAATTCTCCATAACCCTCAAGTCCAAGACGCAAACACAATTCATACACTTTGGTAGTGTAACCGGTCTTTACATTCCTCGATGTGACTGATCAAAGACTTCTAAAAACATTACCGACAATATAAACATGCACAAATCCAAAAATGAAGTACAAAGTTTTCAATTTATAATGAATACATGAAGTAGAATATAAACAGCAACTATGCAAAACTATAAATAAGATCAAACCATCTACAGAAAGAACTGAGGACGTAATTACACAGAAAAAAAAATGTTTATTAAGATTAAACAAACCAGACGTGATCTAATTAACCATGGAAACCAACATGCAGAAAAACCAGGAAGAAAACTAGGTCAATATAAATATTACATACACTGCAATTAAAGACGCAAAACACCATGTTCATATGCATTTTCAGTACAGCTGTGAATGTATTTGTACATTATATCAGTGATGGTATGTGTGTGTTTGTAATGTACTGTGTCTGTAATTTGATTAATTTTTTTATTAAAATAAAATGGTCTATACCTAAGACTCATTTACATAGTATTCAATTCATGTTTATTTCTATAAATGAACAAGGTAGAAGGTAGATCATGTCAAAGCAGCTTAACATAGAAGTCAGTAAATTAAAAAAGCTTCAGTCCAGTTTTAAAGTTGAAGTTCAGTTTAGTTTAGTGTAGTTAAATTTCACTTCTGAAAGTCCAACACTCAAGAGCAAATCCACCGATACACACAATTCTTTTGAGTTTGGTAGTAGTACAAACTAGTAGTAGTACTAGCTTTTGCAAAAAAAAATAAATAAATAAATAAACAAAATTTGACAAAAGAAATAAGTTAAAAGAAATGAGTTATTAAAATTATTATGTTAAAAAAGTGACCTTGGGAAATGTTTAAAAATAACAGAAATTTTACAGCTAATATATATATATATATATATATATATATATATATATATATATATATATATATATATATATATATATATATATATATATATGTATATATGTATGTATATATATATATATATATATATATATATATATATATATATATATATATATATATATATATATATTTATTTTTTAAATATTTTGACCGTAACATTTTAACCTCAGCTGAACAAGATGAGATTGATTTGGATAACCAGAATGAGTATTTTTCTGAATATACACTTCAAAAACTTCCTTAAACTAGCAGATTATTGTATTTTATGCATTCAAGTTTACTTTTTTTTTTCCCCCATTTGCTTTCTTCTGACAACGTTTAACCTTAATAAGTTAGAAAAAGTGACTTTTATTAACATTTATTTAATAGTTTAAAGTTTTACTGTCTAAGTTGGTGTTGTACTGTATATTGCGGTTCAAATACCTTGTAATAAACTGTCGGAAACATTTTCTCTTATTTTACAGATTTTTTTTTGTATTTTTGTATTCTTTTAGACTACTAAAATTAGGGCTGAACGATAGAAGAAAAAAAGATAATCACGATTATTTTGCTCAAAATGTTAATCACGATTAAAAATGACAATTATTCCTTTGTGTGTGTTTATATGTATACACACACACACACACACACACACACACACACACACACACACATTAAAGGCTAGGCTTTTCATGAAATGATCTAAAATATTTATTTACACTTTCTTTCCTTGTAAATATTAGAAGTTGCATCAGATTGATAAAAGCGAACCTGAATACCCGCGTGAACAGGACCAAGATTACTTTTTTTTTTTTTTACATTGAATCAATTGGATACAGTGTCTTCTGTCTACATGACTGGCAAACGAGTCGGAAAAAAACTGCTGAATCTCCGCGAATATTTGGCTAATTTAAAAAAAAACAAATGTTGTCTCGTTCAGAGATGTTAGTAATGCATAGAAAGATGCAAAGCAGAATGCTCTTGAGCTCATTAACCCACTGATGACAGCCCCCTTGTGTGGCTTTTAATGTGGTTAATGAGGTTTTTGTGTTACCTTGGAAAATTTGGACTGAACAGGAGCAAAGGTTGATCAACATCCAACACAATCTCACGCCAATTCATAACTTTTTCAATTAGTGGCTAATTCGTACAAATTCATACGATCTAATTCGTACATTTTGGTACGATTTGCATATCCCCCAATGACGGTTGGGTTTAGGGGTGGGGTTATGTGCCACGCCTCCTTTTTAAAATCGCACATTTTCTTACGACTGAACTCGTACGAATTCGTACGAATTAGCCACTAAACTGCCAAAACGTAAAATACTTACGTTTTCTCGTGAGATCAGGCTGCAGCATCGCATTCCTCGAAAAAAACACTCCACCCATTAAAATAACGGCTTAGTCTTTAAACTGTAAAATCGTGCTGATATTTAATAATTTATTGTAGGGCACTAATATCGTAATTGTGATTACGATTAATTGTCAGACCTAACTAAAATGTCAATGAAAGTCACTCTGTTAAACTGCAGAGTTGATTTTTTAACACCAAAAGTCAACAGAGTAGAGATAAAGGTCCCATAATGCAATTTATAACCGTAAATAAATGGGAAATGTTTAACTAACAGACATTTTTTACAGTGTAGATAATCATCAGCTGTGATTGTAGCTGTCCTTCAATAATATGGTGGATTATATTGGTCCTCATGGAAATTCATTGCTACTCTACGTGTGTGGTCTGCAAACTGTCAGTAGAATCACCTGCAGAACTTCTTACTCTGATGTGGCCCTCATACACAAGTTTTCATTTATATTAGGCTTATTTTAGATCACACGCAATACCTTGGACTATTTGCTTGACGCAATTAATTTTGCACTATTAAAAGCAATTCCATGTTTGTTCACATTCTGTATTGATCAAGGAGAAAGTTATTCATCAAATGATGGAGAAGTGTGTTATGCCTGGGCAAATATCCAGCCGCACGGCCGCTGTCACCATTTCAAAGAGCAAATCACGTGCCTGGATTGCAGGATTCATTTTCAGCCGTCCAACTAACAAGAAAAACCTACAATTTATCCGCGGTTATGACACTGTGTTAACAAGAAATATGGACTGGAAAAAGTGAAAGTTTTTTTTTTTTTGTCATTTCTAATTTTCTTCCAAAGTTGTCACATTATGGCCTATTTCATCCATATTCAAATGAATGATTCAGGATATTCCGTGAAGAGACAGATGGTAATGTGGGGCGTGAAATGCATAAATAGTTTTCTGAGCCAATTAACCGGCGCCAGCACGAAAATTTATGTGATGAGAGTACCTCAGTAGAGCAACACATTCATAGCTAACCAAAAAATAAATAAAGAAATGATGTTTGCTGCTGGAAAACTCTGGTTAATTCTGTAGGCTTTTGTGTGATAGGGTAGCGCGTGTTCATATTCTTGCCATTTAAAGCTTCCTGGTGTGTGTATATAAATATATTTGTGTTTAATTACTTTTACAAAAAGCACATGATGGGCGGCATGGTGGCTCAGTAGTTAGCACTGTTGCCTTATAACAAGAAGGTCGCTGGTTCTAGTCTCGCCTGGGCCAGTTGACATTTCTGTGTGGAGTTTGCATGCTCGCCCCGTGTTGATGTGGGTTGCCTCCAGGTGCTCCGGTTTCCCCTACTGTCCAAAGACATGTGGTATAGGTGAATTGATGAACTTAATTGGCTGTAGTGTATTGAGTGTGTGTGCGTGCGTGTGTGTGTGTGTGTGTGTGCGTGTGTGCGTGTGTGAATGAGTGTTTCCAAGTGCTGGTTTGTGGCTGGAATGGCATCCGCTGCATAAAACCTATGCCAGAATAGTTGGCAGTTCATTCTGCTGTGGTGACCCATGATATATAAGGGACAAGCCGAAGGAAATTGATTGAATGACAGCACATGACAGAAATAAACATATACAATGTACTGTAAGTCAGAATTAGTAAAAGGATTTGTTAAAAATCTGATTATTATGTTTTTTTTTTTTTTAAATATTGCATATTTGCTTAAAATATGCAACACAATCTCACGGCAATTCGTAACTTTTTCATTTAGTGGCTAATTGTGGCTACATTTTAGTACGATTTGCTCATCACCCAATGACGGTTGGGTTTAGGGGTGGGGTTAGGTGCCACGCCTCCTTTTTAAAATTGACAATTTCTTACGACTGAACTTGTACGCATTCGTACGAAATAGCTTCTAAACTGCCAAAATGTAAAATACTTACGTTTTCTCGTGAGATCAGGCTGGAATATGTCGCATGTGCACAAGGGTGAAGGGTCGCCCAGTGAAGTATCTTGCAAAGGGAGGCATGGAGACATGTAATGGAGACCCTACTTAAACACACTTTCGTCCATGACTCCGCCCCTTCACAAGCCAAACCCACTTTTGTCCAAAACACCCAACACCCCACCTACCAGTTCAAACCCCAAATTCAAATGCAGTACCTACTGAGTAGTAGGCGATTACGGAAGCAACCAATGTAAAATATTTGTTTGTTCTGTAGACATTTGAAAAACGAAATATGCTGAAGGGGGCTAATAATATTGACCTTAACATAGTTTCAAAAACAAATAAAAACTGCTTTTATTCAAGCGAAAATTAAACAAACAAGATTGTTTCTAAAAGACTGAATATTATCGGAAATACTGCCAAAAATTTCCTTCCTCTTTTAAAGGGTTTTGAAACACCAAAACACATTTTTTTGAGATGTTGACAGTCATATATAGTTGAAGTCAAAATTATTAGCCAAAATGATGTACAACAAAGTAAGGAAATTTTCACAGTATGTCTGATAATATTTTTTTCTTCTGGAGAAAGTCTTATTTGCTTTATTTCAGCTAGAATAAAAGCAGTTTTTAGTTATTTTTTTTATATTTTAAGGACATAATTATTAGCCTCTTTAAGCATACTTTTTATTCTATAGTCTACAGAGCAAACCATCGTTATACAATAACTTGCCTGATTACCCTAACCTGCCTAGTTAACCTAACTAACCCAGTTTAACCTTTAAATGTCACTTTAAGCTGTATAGAAGTGTCTTGAAAAATATCTAGTCAAATATTATTTACTGTCATCAAGGCAAAGAATAAATCAGGAATTAGAGAGGAGTTATTAAAACTATTATGTTTAGAAATGTGTTGAAAAAAATCTGCTCTCTGTTAAACAGAAATTGGGGAAAAATAAACGGGGCCATAATAAACTAAAAACCATATTTTCACATGATTCATTAAAGTGTTTTTTGCTAAAAAATAAATGCGAGTAAATGGTGGTGGATTTGCTTAAATTATAAAAGCACATTGATAATATTTAAATCCTATGATAAGCACATATGATAATAATAAGCACATATGATAATATTTAAATCATAATCTATCACTCAAAAATGTAGTAATTTTTACATGATTCACTCAAGTGGTTTTTGCTAAAATAATAATAATAATCAAGTCTTAAAAACTACTTAAAAATATTACGTGCAATAGTGCTACCACTATTTTTTTAAGTAAATAGCACATAAGATTTTTTACAGTGTAATATCACTACAATATTATGGACTGAAAATCCTTAAAAAATCACTTGAGAAAATATTTGAAAGGAACAAATGTTTCTGAGGAGGGCTAATAATTTCCCTTTCAACTGTTTAAATACAATTTAGCAGAAAACCATGAAGAAATCCGATTTAATATTGAATATTTTGAACAAAACATCTCTCTGAAAAACAGAAAAGTATATATAAAAAAGCTTGACAGCAGTGGAGTGTTTCTACAGATACCGTTTGGGAATAGTGAGGTAAAAGCCATGTAGACGCTTTTAAAATTCGCTTTTGGAGTTTTCCGCGTGGCTGACGCTAGCCATTTTCATGTCCAAAGTGAATTTTATCAGCATGTCCAGCTATTTGCTGATCATTAACCATGGCGCTCAAGCCCCCTGGATTGCCACGAGACCCCGCTCCGGCCTTCACTCCGGTTTGTTTACTCATTCATTTATTTATGCAATTCATATCTCTGCCCCGTCACTGTTCATTTGGGAGGCTAACAAACTGGTTCAAGGTTGCTGAACCGGGACGTCAAGAGCTAGTGCGGCATGCTGTGCCAACTTGCTTAATTTCCGGGATTTCGGCACTCCTCATTCTTCCCTAGTATCCCCGATCTACTTGTGCGTAAACTGCTCATAACATTGTGGAAATTGCAGTTGCTTGCTTGCCAAAATGCAGACCAAAAAGTGGGCTTGGGGAGCGGGTCGCACTGATGAACCGGAGAGAGGCACTGCAGCTGGATGCATGTGTGTGTGTGTGTGTGTGTATGCCAGGCAGCCCATGCCAAGAACAGCCCTCCACTTAGCACGACTTCTGTCGCCACTCGCGGATCTGACAATGGCAAAAGCTCTTCCAATTTGTTTTTGGACTACAGAGCTCCACTTCTCTGCATAATGAGCCATTATAACCAGTGCTTTATAATGAAGATGTCTTTGCTAAGAGGTGACTCAATGGGTAATTGAAAATGGAGATCATAATTTGGTGCTCCACACTGATAAAAAAGGGTGAGAATTGAGTATTTTTTTTTTTAAAATAGCACATGATGGCATTTTTTTTCTCTCAGTAATACATCAGCATCAATATTAGGGCTACTGCGTAAATACCAAGGCACAGGGTTCAGAAATTAATCAGTACCATGGTATTTCTATCTTTTTAGCTTAACCTCAAAACCAAACACCAATTAAAAAGAAACGCTCATCAATAAAAGGGCTTTTTAAATCACATTTAGTTTAATACAGTGGGGATCGAAAGTTTGGGCACCCCAGGTAAAAATTTTTATTAATTTGCATAAAAAGCCAAAGAAAGATGGAAGAAATCTCCAAAAGGCATCAAATTACAGATTCTAGAATCTAACAAAAAGTTAGATTTTATTTCCATCATTTACACTTTCAAAATAACAGAAAAAAAAGGCTTCTGCAAAAATTTGGGCACCCTGCAGAGTTTATAGCATGCACTGCCCCTTTGAAAAGCTGAGACCTGACAGTGTCATGGATTGTTCTCAATCATCGTCTGGAAAGACCAGGTGTTGTCAATCTCAAAGGTTTTAAATGCCCAGACTCATCTGACCTTGACCAAACAACCAGTACCACGGGTTCTTCTTAGCCATTGTGTAGAAAACTGAAACCAAAAATAGTTGACACTATAATGACAAAAACATTTTGACTTGCAGTGCTAACACAATGCAAAAGGAGCCAAGGTTATAATAGCTTAGGATTTTTCATTAGTTTTAGTTTCTATTTTGTTTTGACTTTTTGTTTTTAAATTCAGTTAGTTTTAATTAGTTTTACAGGCAGATTTACTAGTTTTTATTAGTTTCTATATTTTGAAATTACTTGGATTTAGTTTAGATTTTATTAGTTTCAATATTAGTTTGAGTTTTTTTTTTTTTTTCTAAATGAAGATATTTGTTAGGTGCAAGATTCAAAATCAACAGGATAAATGTTGTATAATATAAACTCAGTCATACATTTTTGAAACGTATTCAAAGGACACATGAACACTGTCATTTTAACACAACCATCTACCCATCCTCAAATTCAAATACAACAGCCCACAAGACAGCAGCCTTAAATACAATATTTGTGCAAGGCCCCTTCTGAGGTTAGACACACAATAGTGATGGGAAGTTAAGATCTTAAACGCGGATGTTAGGACTCAACATTATGTAGTCAGCAATAGTCATTTCAGTCAGTTAAAACATCACTATGATCTGAAAAATGTCTTAAAGTAAAGTTTTGCAACCCAACTGAATCATGATTCATTTATTTAAATTCCATTACGACTTTCTGTTATGAAATAACCATACGTTTTTCACCAGATCCTCTCATTTAAGCCCTCGGTTCAACCGCACTGCAGTTGTTCAAGTTTAGTTCATTCACAGCAGGCTGTCATGACTCATGTGCTGTTTGTGTTTGGTTGACTGAATCACGCATGCACAGTATTATCGGTTTGCCGCTTCTCAATGTAACTTTACTGTTCTAATAACTGAATGAGAGTATATATTAGATTATTTAGAGTCAGAGGGGGTATTAGGCTTGTTAAAAAGTAAGTAGTTTGTGGATAAGTGCTTACTGGAGACGCGAATCGCTTCAAAGGATTCAGTTCGATTTGGAAAACTAGCTAAACGGGTTCACTTAGAAGATCTGGTTCATTCATTCGCGTCGGTATTTAATGCTTTCACCGTGCTGCTGTCATGTCCAAACCGTTTTTGTCGCGAGAGCAACAGCGAGGATGACTGGAGGAGAACCGGCTCGATCTGGCCAATGGCAGCAGGATTACAGACTCTGAGGAGCATACGAGTCAAACACCTGCAGCGCGAATTATATTTACTTCTAAAAGGCTTACAGTAAGATTAAGTATTAAATACATTCACAAATACGAAAACGAAGGAGACTTTTTCTATAATGTTAGTTTCAGTTAGTTTTGTATGTACACATTACAGTTTCAGTTAGTTCTAAAAAAATCTCGTTTTTATTTTTATTTCAGTTAACGACAATTATTTTACATTGTAGTTTACTTTTTTTTTCTTTTCTTTTTTTGTTTTCGTTAACTATAATAACCTTGAAAGGGACGAAGCATTTTGGGCCACTGACTGTTTAAATGAGAAAGAAATTTAGTTTTGACACATGAGTGAACTGTTTTGGGAAAGGTATGAGCTTTTGCCAATCAGCTATTGTGCTAAACTGTAACACTGTTTTGCCAAATGATCTTACAGTTTTGAGAATGTAATTTCTGTTTCAAAAATGAGTCAAACCAATGGAGAAAAACTGTAAAATTGATTTGAATACTGTTTCGGCTAAAATAGTCAAGAAGTATGCTTAAGATGATATCCGACAAGCTAATTCAGAATAGTGCTTAAAATGTCTCTAAAATGCAATATTTACATTTCATAATTAAACAGAAAATTAGGTGTGTAATTGCAGAAAGGTCCACTTGTGAGCAAACATCGACCCCTTTCACCAGGCTGGCTAGAGGCCTGCATATATAATATTACTGTATAGTAGGCCTACAGTAAAAACTACAGTGTCAGTCAATATAATCTGAATAGTTTCTGAACAGTTTTTGCTATTAATTATATCTGACCCATACTAAGTAAAACAGGAAATGTATATTGAATGTCAGAAAATGGAAGAAAGTGAAATGGATCTGAACTGATTTGAAAATAATTCCCTGCTACTGTATGCAAACCTTCTGCAATTCAGCAGCGCATTCGAGAATCAGCGGCTAAGCCTATTAGCTGTCAGAGATGCATTGAAACTGTGGCGTCTTCTTCAGAAAGTCTTATAAATGATTTAAGCATCTTCTCATAACATGGCTGATCGATTGCTACTTTGCCAGCTTTAAAGAATCACACGCGCTCCCATCTGTGGCCTGCGGGCGAGAGGTGTGCAGCTGCAGAGCTCACACTCACCACAGGGAGGCGCTAGCGTGCCACTTTAATTACTCCAGCCAGTCAACACACTTCACACGTTGCATGAATTATTCTGGCTTAAAGATTACTGCAGAAAATAATTTGGATTTGTCCCTCAAGCGCAGTTACAGTAAGGCTAAATAAAAGGTATGTGATTTGAAACGGTAAAGGCACAGTTCACCCCCAAAAAATGAAGATTTCCTCATCTTTTACTACTTTTTTTGATTTGCTATATTATTTGGTAGATTCTGATAAGCTGCCCAACCCTGCAGCTAAATAAGGTTGTAAAACAAACAAATTAATTCATTTAATGTTAATATATATATATATATATATATATATATATATATATATATATATATATATATATATATATATATATATATATATATATATATATATATTAAAAACATACTAAATAAAAAAATATATATTGAAATACTGGTTCTTTTTATCATTCCATACTTTATAACAGGGGTGTCCAAACTCAGTCCTGGAGGGCCAGTGTCTGGGAAAGTTTTGCTCCAACCATAAACAAACACACCTGAAGCAGCTAATCAAGCTCTTACTTGATAATAACCTCCTGGAAGGTGTGTTGAAGCAAGTTGGAGCTAAACTCTTCAGAACACCGTCCCTCTAGGACCGAGTTTGGACACCTCTAATATAGAAAATAAGAATAAAATGTTGTAGAATATAGATTTACATAAAACTGAAGAGCATGTAAGAGGTACTGAAATAAAGATTTATGCATCAGTGATTCAAGTGTACTTCAATTAAAATCTACATAAACAAACTAATAAGATGTAAAAAAAACTATAATATAGAAGTACTCTTATGGTTGGGTGATGTCGACTAATTTGGCATTGTACGATGTCTAATGTGAAACATCATGATGGACGATGCCATCGTCATCATAGGCGGCGGTAAATTAAGAGTTTATGAATAATTAATTAATTCATAATGGATTAATTAATTGTAGCCTACCGTTTCAACTGACCCACATGGTGTTTGTTTTACGCATAACCAAATCATAAATAAATAAAGATAAGTTACACAAAAATAACCACCTGCCAATCACTTTTTCCGCGGGACTCTGGCATGAATAGTGTCGATATGATGGCATCAACAAACTTGGTTGGTAAAAAAGGTGCACAACTAACAGCAACTAACCAAAAGTATCTGAGATTTTTACTAAAATGACTAAGTACAAGCGTGAAAGCGAAACACTGAAGCAGTGTACTGGTGCTGTGACACGTTACCTGATAGATTTAAAAGACATTAGACAGAGACAAGTTTAATTAAATATAACGTTTAACAACTATAATAAGACGAGATCTAGCGGTATGTGTGTGTGTGAGAGAGAGAGAAGTCCTGGCTGCGAAAAAGGGGACACAGGTACTTGACTGGCCTGCCTACCTTCCTGACCTGTCTCTAATAGAGAATGTGTGGCACATTTTGAAGCGCAAAATTATTACATTTACAGGTTAACCCAGTAAATGAGGTTGTGAGAGAGAGAAAAGTCCTGGCTGCGAAGGAAGAAGATACAGGTACTTGACTGGCCTGCCTACAGTCCTGACCTGTCTCCAATAGAGAATGTGTGATGCATTTTGAAGCGTAAAACTATTAAATTTACAAATTAACCCAGTAAGTGTGTGTGTGTGTGTGTGTGTGTGTGTGTGTGTGTGTGTGTGTGTGTATGTGTGTGTGTGAGAAAGAGAGATAAAGAAGTTCTGGCTGCCTGCAGTCCCAACCTGTCTCCAATAGAGAATGTGTGGCCCATTTTAAAGTGCAGCCAGAACTTCTTTCTCTCTCTTTCTCTCTCTTTTTTTCCCTCTCTCTCTCTCTCTCTCTCTCTGTCTCACACACATACAAACACACACACACACACACACTTACTGGGTTAACTTGTAAATTTAATACCTTTACGCTTCAAAATGTGCCACACATTCTCTATTGGAGACAGGTAGGGATTTTAGGCAGGTCAGTCAAGTACCTGTATCCTCTTCCTTCACAGTCAGGGCTTTTCTCTTTCTCTCTAACACACTTATTTTCTGGGTTAACCTGTAAATTTAATAATTTTGTGCTTCAAAATGTGCCTTACATTCTCTATTGGAGACAGGTTGGGACTGTAGGCAGGCCAGTCAAGTACCTGTATCCTCTTCATTCGAAGCCAGGGCTTTTCTCTCTCTCTTTCTCTTACACACTTATTTTCTGGGTTAGCTTGTAAATGTAATAATTTTGCCGTTCAAAATATGCCACACATTCTCTATTCGAGATAGGTTAGGACTGCGAGCAGGCCAGTCAAGTACCTGTATCCTCTTCCTTTGCAGCCAGGACTTACCTCTCTTACACACAAACACACACCCATTTTCTGGGTTAAAACGGTAAATTTAATAATTAAGCGCTTCAAAATGCGCCACACATTCTCTATTGGGGACAGGTCGGGACTTCAGGCAGGCCAGTCAAGCACCCGTATTTACTGACTTTTTAGTCGGTTAAACATGAAATAATATACTTTGAATAATGTTGTAGATATCTTCCATCACAGAAAAAAATTGGAATATACTAGATGGACAATATATTACGATCAGTAACCTCAACAAACTTAAACAGTATTAAATCAAGGGCACTTCAAAACACAGTCAATAATTATTTATTATTTAAACTTTTAACATGCAAGGGACCAATGGTAGCTCAAAAGTTCCTAAACAAACCACCCTACCCACAAGTTATCTTTAGAAAGCCGTTTCGAACTGCTAAAACAAATAAAAAAAATAACTTTGCTTCGGATTTAATTTGTTCTAAATGACATCATTTCAGTTCATTCTTTGGCTTCGTTAGAAGTATATCATGGTCTTAATCACAACAAATAAAGTATATCTGCCTTCAACATGCTTCGATGTTTCTTCTTGTGTTCAACAGAAAAAAGAAACGCGATCATGTTTGAAACAGGGAGACGATGAGTAAAATGACAGAATTTGTATTTTTGGGTAACCTATCCATTTAAGAAGGACTGCAAGGAGGAGTGGGTGGTGAGAAGCATCTGTCTCCTTTAACTTGTCCTCTTAACTGGTCTCCCATGACAAGGTATAGCTCAGTCTAATTGTACTAAAGGATTCTCCTCCTCATTAGACCTCTTGACCTTGCCAGTGTGTGATAAGAGTAGGTCACAGTGGATTAAGAACCAATGACTGAAGTCCCATTCAAGTCTCTCCATACCAAATCATGCCTCTCTTTGCTAGACGTTTAATGCTTCAGCCATAAATGTAATTTCCGGCATCTTTTAATCATGCCGTTTCAAGCCTGTTTGACTTTCTTTCTCCTGCAGAACACATTGTGCGATTCCTACGCAATGAACAAGAACAGCTCTTCGAAATACTTGCTTCTGTTTCGCAAATGAAGGAAAGTCAAACAAGTTTGGACTGACATTGAGAATGAGAAATGAGAAACCGCACGATATTGGAAAAATGTAACATTGTGATTTTTTTTATTTTGCGATACACAGTTGAAGTCTTAGTCGAATTATTAGCCCCAATTAATTTTTTCCCCAATTTCTGTTCAACAGAGAAATTTTTTTTAAACACGTTTTTAAACATATAGTTTTAATAACTCATTTCTAATAACTGATTTATTTTATCTTTGCCATGATGACAGCACATAATATTTTACCAGATATTAGGATATTTGAGCTGCACAATTAATCGGAAACAGATCGCGATCTCGATTCGACTCCCTAGACCATCTTAATCCAGCATTTCTACGATTCTGTCCATCATATGTTCAAGTTCAGGTGAGAAGAAAAGGAGGCCACACAGGTCTTCACATAGGTGTGAAGATACATAGGGCTGAACACAGGTTTTACATACCTTGTTCATCAAAGTGGACACCAATGGTGTTGAAAGAGTCACATACTGTATTTATAAGGTTTAATTCAACCAAAATACAATTTCTGTCTTCATCTAATGCTGTATTCGCGGCTGCGATAGCACATGTGACGCGAGCTGTTACCACAGAGAGTGCGGGCGCACGCCTGTGAATGAAGTCTACTTTAGTGAACAGAACCTGCATAGGCTGTGAATAACCAGCCTGATCTCACGAGAAAACGTAAGTATTTTACGTTTTGCCAGTTAAGTGGCTAATTCGTATGAATTTGTACGAGTTCAGTCTTAGCAGTGAAAATGAAATAAATACTCATACTCATTTAATACTCATTTAAATACTCATATGGCATTACAGAGTTATGATAGGCTACGACAAGCATTGGATATGCTTTTTTCTTGATAAGCGAACACAAAGTGTTGTGCATGAGAATAAACAGTAGAACTACATATTAATATAGTTTTTTTTTTACCATACATTTGAGAAATAACAATAAAAATAGACCACTCATATTAACCTTTATTTTACATCTACAGAATCGTGAGAAAATCATGATCTTTATTTTAAACAAAAAAAATCGCAATCCTCATCTTAGCCAGTATCGTGCAGCTCTATAGGATATAATGCTAAAATACGGGCAAATCCTGGCAAAAACAGGAGGGTTGTCATGTAGTAAGTGAAGTGTTTGTCGAACAACAGTTTTGTGATGGAATGCAAAAACTTTCAAAAATATGTTTACCTATTACTCGTTTTTTTTTTTTCTCCCACCCATTTTTTTTTAGACCAATTTTTTTTTCTCCACCATCACGTCTCTTTCCGGTCTGTTTGAGAATACGACTATTAGGCAATTTTTTTTTTTTTTAAATATTAAGCACTCACTGTCACCATGGGAAAGACAAAACGTAGTTATTAGGGTGCTTTTACATTTTTAGTTCGCTTCATTTGATCCAGACCAAGGGAAATAAATGATACATTGTAGCATTTTCTGACGTTTTGGGTCGTTTTCACACCACACTGATTGCTTTGGTCCGAACTAGTTAAAAAGAACCAAAATGCAGTCATCTGACAAAATCCACATCACTCATTAGCCAGATGTTTTTGAACATAGTTCCTAAACTGCTTATCTATTGGTCAGAATTCATTGCTCAGGTGCCCATTTGAGTACGAATGCTACATTCACACCTGCCCAAACGAACCGCACCAAGAGGGAAAACAAACTCTAGTGCGATTCAACCGAACTAAATAAGGTAGGTGTGAAAGTACCCTCAGACGTTAGTTAAAATATTATATTTAAAAATGTGTTGTAAAATAATCATGTGTTTGAAAATAATCTGAATTTTCTCACAAATCGATATTGCTTTCCTTAAAAACCCTTTGCATTTTTTAACAAACTATGTGCTAATTTCCTCTCCCTGACCTGCTCATCAAAGAAACGTCTATCCTCTTTTAAAACGTTCTCTTTCTAAATGTTGCATTCCTCAGGCAAGTTCTGTGCACGCTCACTAATACAGTTTTGAAATATGCTTGTGGATGTGTTGCATTTCTTATTTTTATCATCAGAATTTCTACTTTGCAAGTGTTACGAACCCCAGTTTTTTTAAGGCTCGTCTAGGGAAGGGGTTAGCAACATAAAAGGACACAGAAACCAGAAATACAATTCTCTATTTATTTAGAGACCAGAATATACGTGTCCTAGTAAATTAAGGTGGCAACAGAAATATAAATCATTAATTAAACAATATCTTAGTCAAAGCAATTACTTAAACAAACAAACACAAAACATAAATCATAAAGAAAATATAGATAAAGAATAAATAAAACATAGATCAAAGAAACGGCAACAACACCAGCATGGCTCCTCAGCACAGCTGCACAAGACCTGCACAGACGTCTCAGACCTTCATAAGGACAAGATACGGAGAGGTTCAACAAGTACGGGTCATACTCTCTAAAGAGAGACAAGATCGGGAGGATCAGTCAGACGTGCTGGAAAACAAGAGCCACCCCCGACACACACTCAGCTTCGGCTTATAAAGGCGACAAGCCGAATTAGCGGCAGGTGCAAGGCAGAGCCAGCCTCAAAGAAAAGAAACAGCAATTAGTAAAACAATCTCCACCACAACACAAATCACGAAGATAATAATAATATTAATGATAATAATGATAATAATAATAATGATAATAATAATAATAATTATAATAATGATAATAATAATAATAATAATAATAATAATAATAATAATGATAATAATAATAATAATGATAATAATAATAATAATAATGATATTAATAATGATAATAATAATAATAATAATACTGATAATAATGATAATAATAATGATAATAATGATAATAATAATAATAATAATAATAATAATAATAATAATAATAATAATAATGATAATAATTATAATGATATTAATAATAAAGATGATAATAATAATAATCATAATAATAATAATAATAATAATAATAATAAAGTATAGAAGGAAGGCTAAATAAAGAATAAACCGCAACAGCAAGCAAACAGAAAGAATGTGAGGAAATGCTGAATTTGTCAATTTATTTCACTGGGTCCCCTTTGGGTTTCCACAAACTACAGTATCATGAAATGATGGCGAGAATGGAAAGTGGTTAATTATAGGAAGAACAACAGATCTCCCTCACGTAACAGAATAAAAGATGGAGGCTGCTTTCTGAAAGGCATGGCTGTTGGGAGGCAAACTTCTGATTTATTTATGTGCAGAGAGCACGCTTAGATACTACAGATGAGTAACTAGCTTCCTTTTTGATGTCTTCATTTCATGACCGCAACCTTGCGGGGTTCGCCTGACTGACACAGGCAGAAATAACAAACAAAAGGCTCGTTTCTGAAGGCATTTATTATCTGAATAGCTCGGTTTGGACGTTTCCGAGGAAGCCGCTGCCGTCCTGCTGTGTGCATGAGTGTTACCGCGGCACACGCTGCGTTTGTTCTGGGAAAAATTGCAACAAGAGCTGTTCAAAATCAATGGATGTCTGTATGTGTGATGTGCTGCTTCAATACAAAAAAGGCCACATCAGAGATGTCCGTCAGAAGGACGGCTCGCTGACCTTTGACCTCGCTGAGAGCTTCTGTTGAGGGAGTTTCTGTAAAAGCACATGTGACTGACGTGCTTCCAGCCGTGTGTGCCGCTCCCTGTGAATGCGCTTGCTGAGTTCAGCCTTTTACAGGCCTTTACTGGGCATTCATGAAAGGGAATGAGATCTCTGGGTGCAGCACTGAGCATTTTTATAGTCCTATATATACAGTTGAACTTAGAATTATTAGCCCCCCTGAATTATTAGACCCCTGTTTATTTTTTCCCAATTCCTGTTTAACGAAGAGAAGATTTTTTCAGCATGTTTCTAAGCATAATAGTTTTAATAACTCATCTCTAATAACTGATTTATTTTATATTTGCCATGATGACAGTAAATAATATTTGACTAGATATTTTGACTAGACACTTCTACACAGCTTAAAGTGTCATTAAAAGGCTTAACTAGGTTAACTAGGCAGGATAGGGTAATTAGGCAAAGTATTGTATAACGATGGTTTGTTCTGTAGACTATCAAAAATAAATAAAAAGCTTGAAGGGGCTAATAATTTTGACCTTAAAATGGTGTTTAAAAAATTAAAAACTGCTTTTATTCTAGCTGAAATAAAACAAATAGGACTTTCTCCAGAAGAAAAAAAATACGATCAGACATACTGTGAAAATGTCCAGTTCTGACTTTAACTGTACATAACAGGTCAAAAGTTTGGGTTCATGTTTTTTTTGAGAAAAATATTTTGATCATTCAGGCGGTTTTTATTAAATGTAATAAAAAAAAATAAAGTTAAATTGTTATATCTTTCTAATAATATTAAATGCCTGCTTTCTTACTGTATATAGTTTCAAATGAAATTATTACTCCACTCATTATTACTGTTACATTAATAATAATAGTATTGATAATAGTAATAATAAATAAATTTTAGTTCCTTTATTAATCTGGGGTCACCACATCGGAACGAACCACACACTTATCCAGCATATGTTTTACGCAGCGGATGCCCTTCCAGCTACAACCCATCTTGGGGAAACAACCACACACACACATTCACAAACATACACTACGGTCAATTTAGCCTATACCCAATTCACTTATATAACGACTTTGGACTTGTGGGGGAAACCGGAGCACCCGGAGGAGTGCCCTGTCTGGACTCATTACTTATTATTTTTATTAGTATTTAAAACTTACGGCAACTTACAAAACATTCATTTTCAAGAGTGCGCCCTTAAGTGATGATTGATTATGAAGCGTGTTTGGCATGCTGTCCCAGGAGAGAGCCCTGAGCTCGAGATCCTCGAGCCCAGGGCTCTCTCCTGTTGCAGGGCGAGAGGGGAGTATGAGCTCAGGTAGGTCTCGAGAACTCCCCCGCTTGATAATAGTAGATGTAGATTATGAATGCTATAGAGTGTGAATACTGGATTCAACGCTTGTCTATGGATTTTAATGTAGTTTTGTCAATTTACTTGGGAAAACCCACGCAAACACGGGGAGAACATAAACGGAATTGCCAACTAGCCCAGAAGGGACACGAACCAGGGACCTTCTTGCTGTGAGGCCACACAGTGCTAACAACTGAGCCACCTTGCCGCCTACATCTCTACAATGAAAATATAATAGAGTAAAATGTGCAGTAAAATGATTTTTAGCAACAACAGAGCTTTAAAACGATAGTTTGTGTCAATAATCCCTGCCTAAAAGCACTGTATGTACAATATAAAGAAGTTAAAAGTCACAATAATATATTAGAATATTTATGAGAAAAAGGAAAAATAAGGACTTTATTCTTACACGTAGAAATGCCAAAGATTCCAAACAGG